>NW_020952804.1:0-58366 GCF_900497805.2 Vombatus ursinus
GGGCAGCGCAGAGGGCAGCGCAGGGCAGCGGGCACAGCAGCGCAGAGGGCAGCGCAGGGCAGCGCCGCTCGCAGTCCGCTCCCTCCCGGGGCTTGAAGGTGAGTGTCCGGGGCTGGGCTCCCGAGCTGGAAGGAAGGGGTGCAGATGTGGGTCGGAAGTGCTTCGCAACTCCTCCTCCTCCTCCTCCCCTCCACGCCCCAAGTCCCAGCCCGCACCTGGCCGTGGCAAGGAGGCGAGACAACGCTCCTTCTCCGGATCTGCCTCGGGAGCTGTCCTGTCGCCGCCTTCCAGGGCTTAGCGGCCGCAGCCGAGAGCCAGCTGACAGCCTGGGGAGGGGAGCACGGAGCTGGGGTGGAACAGGGAGGAGGAGGAGGAGGAAGGAGAGATGAAGGAGGGAGGGACATAGATCACCCACAGGAAGGCCGCTGCTGTGCTCGCTCTCGCCTTGAAAAATGGTTTTCTGCAAGGGGTACCTATTTGGCAGGGGCGGGCACGGCGCCCTCCGTGCCTCATGCTCTGAGAGGGATCCCTGCGAGGCTGAACAGAGCTGAGCAGAGCGTGGCGCTGTTGACGGCCTTCAGTGCCTCCGAGGTCCAGTACTCCGACCACTTTCTCAGTTCCATGTTATCTAGAGCCCTGATTTTCTGTGTACGTTGGAAGGTCTCTCGTTTATAGCGAGCAGACCTGATGTTCCAGCCGTGCCCTCTTTCCACCCGAACTTTAAAGAGTTAGGCACCAAAGCAAGGAATTAACAGCAGAACCAAAAAACAAAAAAGCAAAAAACCAAAACAAAACAAACTTTTGATTCCTCCACATCTCCAACCTCTCTTGCTTCCTATCTTTATTTTGAAAGGGTGATCCAAGGCGTTATCTTTTACCTCTGCTTGCTGCTGGGGGTAGAAAGGCAGGACATTTGAAACCAAATATCCGAAACTATATTTGGACAGGAATAAAGTGGTATTAACGAACGCTACTAGATGTAGGGGAATACACTACTGCATTTGTAGACAGCATTTAGGAAGGTAGCTGGGTACAGTGAGAAAAGGGCAGGCTCCAGATCCTGAGGACCCCGGGTGAAATTCTAGCTGGGACACTACCTAGGGGATTGTGGGCAAGTCTCTCAAACGCCCTGTGCCTCAAGTTCCTCAAATGCAAATAAAGGGGTAAGGTCTAGATGGACTCTGAGCTCCCTTTCGGCTTGAGATCTGTGATCCCACGAAGAATGAATGATCTAGCGTTGGGAAAGACTCAGGATGGGAGGTCCAAAGACTGTGAGTACAAACACTGCCTCTGACACAGGCTGTGAGACAGGAGGCAAGCCTCAGCGTTCTCATCTATGAAATAGGTATAATGCTAAGCCCACTACCTACCTCCTGGGGTCCATGAATCTAAAACTGAAAGAGATTTCAGAGCACATCAAACCCACCCCCTCATTTTAAAGACAAAGCAACTGAGGCTCAGAGACAGTAAGTGAATTGGCCAAAGTGACTTGGTATCAGCGTGGGGAGCTGCAGCTTGGTAGGTCCTATGCTCTTTCCACAGAATCAGGCGCTGGGTAGGTAGAGGGGGAGATGGGACTCCCCCTGCCTTCTGAGGTGAAGAGACTGGCTCCCTCCCACCAGCTGGCAGTGATGGTGATATGGGACCCATTGTCCCTCATTTTCTGTATCTACTTCATGGCCACATGAGTGCCTCTTGTCTTTTTAGCTTGACTAGGAAAACAAAAACAAAAACAAAAAAACAGTCTGGTAAGGGTCTATTGTCAGCTGGATCAGTCCCCCTAGATCCAGCCATGAGAGCGAGCAGAGCAGCCAGCTTTGTTTAAAAAAAAAAAAAAAAAGCAGCCACATTAGCCTTCCTGGTTGTGGGTATCCAAACCTTTAATTAAATGTTGTTGTTTGCTGAGCTCTGACAATTGATTTTATTTCTGATGACTTGTTGCAATTATTTATTGGGGTCCCTACAGCCAGTAGACTTCCTTAATTGAGTGAGCATCATTTGGAGCAGTGCTGCCCCCTCTTTCCCACTTAGAGCATTGGCGGATTGTATTGATGGGAATTCTGTGTGGGTTTGGGGGTGGGGTAAGCTATGAGCCTTCTTTGAGAGGAGTGATGGAGTGAGCTAGGAGATTTGGGCATCTAGGTTGTATGCAAGGGCTGAGCTGCCCCGCTGGTACTGAACATACAGGCTTGCTTTTGTGGCCAGTGGCAAAGACAAGCATGTTCCAACCTAAGATTAGGATAGGGGCAAGGAGAGGGGTTTGGAAGTGACCTCTGGTCCTGTTTATAAGGCAATACAAGAAGCAGATTCCCCTCTCCTCACATTTTTGGGGAGTATATCCTAGACACCCTGAGGGACAGGGGAAGTGAGATATCCATTATCCTTTGCCCAGGTCAGACCACATCTGGTGCCCTGGCTTCAGGCTGTTAAATTACATTTTTATCAAGGACATTGGCCAGCTGGAGAGCACTAGGAGGAGGCCTGCCAGCATGTTGAGGGGACTAGAAATGTGGCATCCAGAGACTAGATGGCGGGTCTTTGCAGCTGAAAGAAAGGCAGATCTTTTGCCTGAAGCAGAGAAGACTCGAGTCTGGAGAAGAGGATATGGCCCCTGGTTTGAAGGATTGGGAGTTCTGTCTTAGGAAAGAGGGGCTGAACTCTATCTGCTTGACCCCAGAGGGCAGACATAGGGGCAGGGGAGGGGGACTGACTTTATCTCAGTTTCCCTCTCTATAAAATAAGATCATTAGTCTGAATACCCTGTGAGGTCCCTTCCAGGTCCACATCTATGACCCTGTGATATTTATATTCCCAGCACCCACCATGGTGGTTTGTGCATAGTAGGTGATGAACAAAGGTTTCTCATATGATTGAACCATAGTTTGATAACTGATAGAATGCCTGTTTACCAGATTCTGTGCAAGGGCATGTGATGATGATTGTTCAGAATAATCCTAAAGAGAAGATGGACGATTTCACTTCTGTTTTCTGGAGCAAATGATGATGCTAAGACAGGGCAGCACTTGCAAAAAGCTTGCCCTGAAGCCAGGACTCCTGCATTTGAATCCCACTTCTGACACTTTTGAATCATTGCACCATGGACAAATCACTTGACTTTCCTTGACCTTGGCTCCCTCATCTATAAAATGGGCTTACTATCACATATGCTACTGACTTCAAAAGGTGTTTATGAGGAAAAATATACATATAACCTTAAAGTGCTACAGAAATATGACTTATTGAAACTAAAGCAGCAATATGGTGGCTGGGAGAGAAGAGAATAGACCAGGTGACTGATCAGGAGAATGGGTCTCTTTCTTTCTTTTCTTCCAAGGAGATCAGAGGACTTGGTCTAGCTAGATTCTGATAACTAAGTTGAGACTGTCCCTGTGAATGATTTTGGCCCAAACACTCTCTGTGCAGTGTCCTAATCTGGGTGTGTTGGGGGTAACAAAAGTGAGATGACTCCTCTGAAACCCCATCCAAACTAGTGAGAAAACCAAGGCTCAAATCCATGCTCCTTAGTTGAGTTTGTGTGCCTTGTACTCACTGAGCTTCACTGCCTTTTCTCAGGTGGTATGAGTGAGGTGCCATAGAAGCACAGGATTACTCATTTGGAACTGGAAGGACTTATGGAGACCATGTAGTCCAATCCTCTTATTTTACAGAGTGGGAAACTGAGGCTTAGAGATGCTCAGTGACTTGCCTTGCTTATATAAAGATGAGCATATTGAGCTAGCATCAGGGGAGCTCACACTTTTTTCCAGAAGTGGGACCAGAATTCCATCCATCCATTCATCTATCTACCTATCTACCTATCTACCTATCTATCTATCTATCTATCTATCTATCTATCTATCTATCTATCTATCTATCTATCTATCTGTATGTTTGTCTGTCTATCTGTCTATCTATCCACAACACCACCCCCCCCAGCCTAATCCTCCTTGTGACTGAGCAAAGGTCCACATTTGCTAGATTTTAAGATGAATGCCATAGCCATGGAACAGAGCCAAGCCCTCTGGCCTTCTTGGTGATCAGATCTCTGTAGGTGTGTCACTGTTCTGTGACATTGACCTCCTAGCTGTTCCATCTCTTGGCTCCTGACATTTTCTCTGCTGTCCCCCATGCCTGGAGTGCTCCCCTTCCTCATCTCTGCCTCCTGGCTTCTTTTAAGCAAGCTCTAGCTAAATCCCATCTTCTCTAGGAAGCCTTTCCCTAACCCTATTTTCAGGACTCTCCCCTCACCCCCAACACTGTGGCTTCATGGACTGCTCTTCTTTCCTGTCTGCACAGATGTAGGAGATGGTGAGTCATGTCTGCAGTGACTGCGCTGGGTTAAATTGTTATTAAAGAAGGCCCCCTACTGTGCTCTCTTCTTGCTGGGGGAATGATAGAAGAAAGGCAAACTCAGAACATTTTCTTTCTGTTCTCTTGAGATGAATCCAGGTTATGGTTTGGGGATTATTCAAGTGCCCTTCAAGTTTCTTCCCTCCTCTAATCATGCCAGACCACTTTGCCAAAGTGTAGGATTTGGGATGGGTGGAGGAGGTGGCAGACATTCAAAAAGTGCCTTTTATGGATTAGGCACTGTACCAAGTGCTGGAAATAATGAAGCATCGATGAGATTGTATCGTATTGAGTTCCTGCCCTCAACGAGTTTACATTCTATTGAAAACTCTCTTGTGATATATATTTGGTCAGATTCCAGGATACTGGGATTTTTTGTGGAAAGTGGGGGGAGCAGATCACTGCTGTAACAATTCCTCTCTACATAGGAAAAACTGTGTTTGGGAGGAGAGGAGTAGGGATGGGGGTACGGAATGTGTACCCGGAGTGGATTGACTAGGTTGGGGGGAAAAAAACTGGCTTTGGGCTCAAGAAACTTGAGTCATCATTCTGATATCTACTAGCTGGCTTTACTTTTTGAGAGGCTTGGTCTGCTTATCTGTAAAATGGAGATAATAACACCCATCTTACAGAGTTGTTGTGAGGAGTAAATGAGATGATATGCAAAGCACTTTTCAAACCTTGGAGGACTGTATATATAGGATTATGTTGAAGGAAGGGCTTCAGAAACCTTACAGTGTCATTTAAATGTACGCCCATAGGTTTCCTGCATATCACACTTAGGAAGGAGGTGGGAAGAATCATCAAACCCTTTTTTCTTTGATGCCTTTGGAATATTCCCTTACAGATCTGGAAATATCTTTGAGGAGGGACACTAGGGATTGGGTGCAAGTGACCTAGAAAACTCCAATCTTAACTGGAGGTGGATAGAAAGAGGGCAAGGCACCGAAATGGGCCAAAGCCTTACCCCTCCCCCAAACTTGTGTAAGGGGATCATGGTCACCCTTCCACTTCCTAGAGCACTGGGCAGTCCATGCTCTTGACGAATAACCCCTACCCAACATGTCAGCAATTATTATCTCAAGTAGAGTTATAAAGTTATATTTTTCCCAAGCAGAATTAGTTTTAATCCTATTTAATTTAAAATAATAAAAACTGCCAGAGAGCTTTTAAGGAGGGAGTCACAAAATGAGGCCAATAGAAAATTGGATGTCAAAAGCCCTAGAGGTTGGGGAATCAGCCACAAGATGATGGGAAAACACATTTCCATCCCTACGATAAACTAGAGATGATGAGAAAGTCTTCCTGTCTGTGACTGTGGCCGGTGCAAAGTGGTATTAATATTTACTGGCTGTTAAGAAGGTTCAAAGGAAAATGTAAAATGGGTAAGTGAATTACACTGGTATCTTTTGTGGCTCTGATTCACAGTAGCATAACTTAGGTCTGATTATATACTTCATTTTTTTTCATAAACACTGATTAAAAAAAATCCTTAGAAATGGGGTGAGCTAACTCTTGAACTTTTATGGTATAGCCACGAGAAGATACGGGAATCTGGTCATCTGCCTTGAGGCCGTGTGCTACATTGTACTGACCCCTGCCATGGGAGTCTAGCTTCTGATATTAACTCCCTATGTGACCTTGGTGAAGTCACAACCTTCGTAGGCCTTGGTTTCCTCACCTATTAAAAAAAAAAAGTGGACTTGATGATCTCAGAGGGCTTATCTAGTTCTAAATGTTTGTGATTCTAAGATTTGCTTACCTTCCTTCTAGATAAGCACTAAAGCTTTCAAGAAATTGATGCCTTCATCTTATAACCCACATATCAGTCAAGGCATTTTCTTATGGGAGGAGCAAGGTCTGTTTAGATCGGAGAAGAGAGGGCTGGGGGAAGGGGGCATAGGAGCTACCTGCACATACCTAAATGACTGTCATGTGGAGGGGCATTCAATTTGTTCTTTTTGGTCCCAGAGGACAGAACCAGAAAAAAGTAGCCAAGAAGAAAATTTAGAGGAAATGGGTAAAACCTGTGTACTATGAGTTTGGGGAAAACATTTCCCCATGAAAAATAACCTCAGAGTTCAATGGAATAGATTATAGGGTTATGTAAATAAAGCTATTCAGGCTGGCAAGAACTGAATGAGCCTGACTGATTTCTATCTTGAAAATGGCCTCTGCTATTTGATGCCCTATAAGGATATTCTGATAAGATAAACTACAGAGAAAACATCCTCACTAGAGCAAAAGGCATCTTTGGTGACTCCCGAGACCCTGAGGGTAACTCATTTGCTTTAAATCACCTAACATTCTGTCCCCATTACTAAGTCTCTCTAATGAAGAAAGTGGCTGCTCCAGCTTCACCAGTTGGGCTCCTATTGCCTCTGGTAATGTACCCCATAGGCAGCCTGAAACCCTATGTAAATTTAGTCTCCCTTTCTTCAGGACCTAGCTATCCACCTGCCAACTGTCTATTAGCTGATACTAATTAAAGTTTTGCTCTTCTAACCTTGCCTCTTGATTTATTGATATCCAGTGAAAGGGACCAAGGTGGGAGGGATTACTCTCCAAAAGAATCTTAGGACTTTGGGGTTGAAGAATTCCCCCAATAAATATTTAGACTTGATGGAAAAAAAACTAATAGAGCTACTCAAAAGGAGAATGTGACGACTAGAGTGGTGAACTCCTTTTCAACAGGTCTTCAGGAAGGGCTGGATGACTATTTACTGATTATGGTTTAGAGAGAATTCTCATTTTGGTCAGTGTCAGTCTGCTTTGGTCACCTCCAACTCTTTTATCTTTGTTTCAAATGAATTATATAGGAGACAGAAATGCATGTGCCGGTAAGATTGTGCTCCTTGTGTCACTGGTTAGGTCCACATTGCACTATACATGGTCCATGTTTTTAGCATTGAGCTGGATATCCACGTAGTGAGAATTCAGCTCTATCTAATCACCAGACTTCCGAACTGAAGGTGAACCCAGATCAAGAGATCTGACCATGGATACCCCTCATCATCTCTTCCTGAAGGGGGTGATGGTGGCCTGGAATATTCCCCTCTAAGGAAATATACATAGCTACCATTTGGTAGAAACCCACATCATCTTTCATCTATAGTTTTTTTTGTTGTTGTTCATTTTTGTAATTTTTTATGAGTGATAACAATAACAACAACAATAATAGATAGCATTTCTATAGCACTTAGCAGGCATGGCGCAGTGGGTAGAGAGTACTGGACTTGGATTTAGGAAGAGTCCAGCTCCAATTCTGACTCTGTGTGACATGGGGGACCAATTGAACCTCCCTGAGGTTTATTTTCTCATCTTTAGAGTGGAACGTTTGTACTGCCTGTCTCAGAAAAGCATTGCTAGGTTTAAATGCAATTATACTTTGTGCCGAGCACTTTGCAACCCTGTTGTTGTGGTTCTTTGGTTACTTCAGTTGTGACTGACTCTTTGTGACCCTATTTGGTGTCTCCTTGGCAGAGATACTGGATAGGTTTGCCATTGCCTTCATGAGTTCATTTTACAGATGAGGAAACTGAGGCAGTTTGAAGTGACTTGCACGGGGTCATATAGCTGGTAAGTGTCTGAGACTAGATTTGAACTCAGGAAGATGAGTCTTCCTGACTTCAGGCTTGGCACTCTCTCCATTGTGGCCCCTAGCTGCCCTTGAAACTTTAGCTCAGAACTTGGGGCAGGGGATGTTTTATTTCATTATTTTTTAATCTTCCTTGTCCAGTGCAGTGGCTTGTATATAGCCGCTGCTTACTAAAAGCTTGTTGACTGATTAATGGAATCCCGTTTATGTGGACGTGCATGTCCCTCTCTGGTACAGATTATAGTTGATCCACATCCCTTCATCCTACAGCAATCTTCTTTTTGACCTCCCACAGATCTTTCATAAAGTATGGACTCAACATGCTGGAGGTTACCTCTGGTTCTTTCAATGGATGATGGCTATCAGAGTTATTTGGAGCCTGTACTCAGCCTGTCCAATCTGCTCTCTCTCAGTCTCCATACATTTTATTTTCAGTCCCGTATATCTTTTTATACTCCTCACACTGAGATAACAATAACAACAATTGTTTTTTTCTTTAAATATTTAATTAATTAATTTTTAGTTTTCAACATTCACTTCCATAGGATTTTGAATTTTAACTTTTCTCTCCCTCCCTATCCTCTCCCCTCCCCAAGATGGCCTGCAATCTTATACAAGCTCTACTTAGACATTTATATTAAGCATCTTTTCACATTAGTCATGATGTATAGAAGAATGAGAACCAGTGGGAGGAACCACAAGAAAGAAGAAATGAAACAAAGCAGCAAAAAATAAGGAGAGCGAAGAGTCTTCTTCCATCTGCATTCAAACTCCATGGTTTTTTTTTTTTTTTTTTTTCTGGATGTGGATAGCATTTTCCATCATGAGTCTTTTGAAGTTGTCTTAGATTCTTGCATTACTGGGAAGAGCTAAATCTATCAAAGTCAGTCATCCCATAATGTGGCTGTTACTGTGTACAACATTCTCCTGGTTCTGCTCATTTCACTCAGCATCTGTTCATACAAGTCTTTCCAGGTTTTTCTGAAGTCAGCCTGTTCATCTTTTCTTATAGCACAAAGTATTCCATTACATTCATATACCACAATTTGTTCAACCATTCCCTGATTGATGGGTATCCCCTTAATTTCCAATTCTTTGCCACCACAAAAAGAGCTGCTACAAATATTTTTGTACATGTGGGTCCATTTCCTGCTTTCATGATCTTTTTGGGATATAGACCTAGAAGTTGTGTTGCTGAGACAAAGGGTATGTACAATTTTATAGCCCTTTGGGCATAATTTCAAATTGTTTTCCAAAATGGTTGGATCAGTTCACAACTCCACCAATAATACATTAGTGTTTCAATTTTCCCACATCTTCTCCAAAGTTTGTCATTTTCCTGTTTTGTCATGTTAGCCAATCTGATAGGTGTTATGTGGTACCTCAGAATCATTTTGATTTGCATTCTCTAATCAATAGTGATTTAGAGAACTTTTTATATGACTATAGATAGCTTTAATTTCTTCATATGAAAACTGCTCATTTATATCCTTTGATCACTTATCAATTGGGGAATGACTTGTATTCTTTTAAATTTGACTCAGTTCTCTATATATTTTAGAAATGAGGCCTTTATCAGAGACACTGGCTGTAAAAAAAAATGTTTCTCAGCTTTCTGCTTCCCTCCTAATTTTGGTTGCATTGACTTTAATTTTTACTTTAATGTAATCAGCATCATCCATTATGCACTTTATAATGTTCTCTATGTCTTGTTTGGCCATAAATTCTGCCCTTCTCCATAGATCTTACAGGTAAACTGTTTCTTGCTCTCCTAGTTTGCTTATACTGTCAGTCTTTATATCTAAATCATGTACCCATTTTAACTTTATCTTGGTATAAGGCATAAGATGTTGGTCTATGCCTAGTTTCTGTCATACCATTTTTCAATTTTCCCAGCATTTTTTGAAGAACAATAATTGTTAACAATTATTTACATAATGCTTTACGACATGGAAAGTACTTTAAAAATAATAACTGGCTTGTATATGTTATTTTAAGGTTTTCAAAGCCCTTTCCAAATGTTCTCTTTTTATAATCTTATAAAATGTTTATTTTTTTAAAGTTAGAGAATATGCAATTTTATGTATCAAATGAAAAACAAAATTGCTCTTGGCAATGTAAAGATCAAGGTGATACCAGATGGCATCTGTTGCATCTGGGCACAGGGCTTCATTACTTATACTTCCAAGGCTCCTTACACCAACCCACAAGGTAGGTGCTGTTATTATTCCTATTTTACAAATTAGGAAACTGAGACAAACAGAGGTTAAGTGACTTGCCCAGGTGACACAGATTCTGATAAGTGTCTGAGGCCAGATTCAGAATGAACAGGAACAGGAGTCAGGGAGGTCCCATCTAAGAGATTTATTAGCTGTGTGACCCTGGATGAGTTCTTTAGCTATGCTCAGGCTTAGTTTCCCCCCTGTAAAATGGAGATAATCCCCCTAGAATCTACCATAGTATCATGACGTGGCCGCTGCAGTGATGAGCATGAGACCAGCTCAATGCTCTGTAACCCGGAGACGCATGGATGAGGCGGGAGACAGCAAGATGGCAGAAGCTCCGTTTATTGAGTACAGTTAGCTGTCTTTAAGGCCCTAGTGATGCATGTTCAAAGCGTGATCCCCCGTGATAGCCAATCATCAGATCTGCTGGAGCTCGTGTCAGGACTCATTTCCCATTGAGAGGAGAGCCAAACCAACCGTGGGAGCTGCATGTCAGCAAATGAGAGGTCCTGGGAGACTTCCTTATTTTTGCCACGCAGCTATGTTGTGACCCTCAGCTTCTACTGATAGAAGCTAGAACTCCCATGGGAAAGTTCCCTCAACAGAGCTCTCATGAGACCGTGAGACATTCACCCTAACAGTATCAAAAGAGATAATTGATGTAAAGTCCTATGCAAACCTTCAACTTTACAGACCCTTAAAACATGCTGATGATTATAGACTTAAGTCCATTTTGATAGGAAATATAGCATGTGATCTTCCCAGACTGATTCAAAAAATAACCTTGGTAAACAGGAATAGCTTGGAGACAAGGTTAAACGGATGAAGTGAATGAAACAGTTTCAAGACAGAGCACGGTTTCTTCAAAGACTGAAATTGGCCAAAATGGACCAATCCCAGAGCAGCCTTCACAGGCACAGTCATTGATGAAGAAGCAGGGAGTGGTTGCCAGCTGTTGCTTTTTAAACTGCAAGCAACTTTGTGGAGAACAAGCAATCAAGCCTTTCTCAATTGCTAGATCAGGGTATCTGTGGTATAGAAGAACTGTTCTTTATTTCATCAGAACTAGAGAAGTCTAGCCAGGTTTGCAATTCATATTATTTCTCCAATCCTATCTTTTTGAGAAGGATGGTAGCCTAGTTCACAGAAATATCTGAATGTTAACAAAAAGATAGTTTAAGTATCTATATCTATATATATATGTTTATATATATACACACACATAAATGTATATATGTTAAAAATTAAAGACATTATGATTAATTTGATGTATCAAATGATATAT
Organism: Vombatus ursinus; assembly: GCF_900497805.2. Classification (NCBI taxonomy): domain Eukaryota; kingdom Metazoa; phylum Chordata; class Mammalia; order Diprotodontia; family Vombatidae; genus Vombatus; species Vombatus ursinus. Next base: position 11,459 of record NW_020952804.1, read on the forward strand.
GTGTGTGTATGTGTGTGTGTGTGTGTGTATTTATGTAAAAACCATTAGAGTCTCAATGGGTTGGAACAGAATATCATGGTGATGAAATAAGATTCAAATCATCATATTAAGTAGCAGGGTCAATGACTTTCTTAATAACCCTGTTAAAATAGGAATAACATGACCATTTAATGCTTTATGGTTGAAAAAGTATTTCCTCTCCCTTTTCTCCTTTGAGCCTCCCAATAGCCCTGGTAAAGAGGGAGCTCAGGTGGGATATGAGGCATCTGACCTTGGCATCACCCACATTCTTTTAGCTCTAGCATTCTCTGGCCCCAAGAGTTCTCCCTGTGCACACTTTTGGCCCCTTCTTGGTGTGTGAGGAACCTGGGGGCAAATCCCATTCTACATTGACCTCCCCAACATTCTTATACATTTGTGGTATAGGCAGCCAGGCCCAACGGTCACCTGTCCTTTCCCTATTAATTTTATTGTCCTTATCTGCCCTGCCCTACCCCAACTGTCTTTCTACTTATTTCTTCTTTCTACATATACTAATGAAGCTACTTCCTTCTCTCAGTCTGAGGTCTCCCAAAGTCACCACCAATCTGGCAGCTACTGTAATTGAGCACAGCCTTCCTTGCCCTCATCTTCTTCAGGACCTGAAAGAATGATGAGCACCGTGTGAACAGCACTACCACCTCAGTAGTTGTGAATTCACTTGTTACTTGCAATCAAGCCAAGCCTGGATATGGCACTCAGTGAATGTTTTGAAAAAGCTTAGAAAGAACTGTTGAATAAGATTTGATAATCTTGGCAGAGAAACTCAAATGTGTGGATAATAGAATTTGCTTGGTGAGCTGTGGGAGAGTTCCATAGAGAAAGATTCAGAAACAACTGGTTCCCAAGACATTGATTTATTGAGATGAGTCCTCTGGCCAAGTAGCCTTTAAGTTTCCTCATTACCATGCTTGTATTCATCCATTCATTACTTTGTTCATTCATTTCTTCATTTGTTTGTTCACCAAACCTTTATTTAGTTTTTATTATACATAAAGTGCTATACTAGGCTAAACTGGGGGAGATGTAAACTCAGGAAAAAAAAATGTAGAAGCTTTGTTTGTCCAGTGGTATAGGAAATCCTTGGCTTTAGGATACCAGCTCCTCTCTCAGGAAGTACCTGGTATTGGTATTTCATAACTCCACTGCCTTGTTTTATACACATGGGGGGGGGCAAAGATCGTTATGTGACTTAAAAAAAAAAGACAATCAATTTTTTTTTCTGTATGTCTATAAATCTCAACTATTTTTCTGAGTATTATTGACAACAAATTTATGTAGTGGAGATGAGGTGAGAGTGTGTCTCAGACATGAGGTATCACTTAGACCCAGGCATGGAGGCTGGGACTCAGATTTCATGCACTAGGAATAGCTGGTGGGTGAGTTTGATTGGGACCGTAAGCGAATGAAAAGGAATAATATGAAATGATTGGGAAGGAAGGTGAGGGCACAGTCTGTGAAGGGCTTGAAAGCTGAGCTGAAGACTTTGTGCTTTATCCTAGAAGTATGTGATTATTCCTATAATAACTACACAAAGATAGAGAAAGAGGAAGATTGCTTAGTAGTTAACATTATCCACGTCACTTTTTTTTAATCAGAAAGTTCAATTTTTTTTACTCCTGTCTTGCAGATCCCTTTAGAAACCATTCAGAATCTGGCTCTTTCCTACCTTCCCACCTTCTAATACCTTCTTCCCCTCCACATACTCTTTGATTCAGTGATACTGACCTCCTGACTCTTCCCCACGCAATATTCGACCTCCCAACTCCAGGGACCTTCTCTGACTGTCCCCATACCTGTAATGTTTTGCCTCCTCAGCTCCACCTCCCGGCTTCCTTCAAGTCAGCTCAAATCACATCTGCAGGAAGCCTTTCCCAATCTCCCTCTGCTGATTGGCTCAAATTGGCCCTGTTGATACCTCATTCGGACCCAGTTATTTACATCTTGCCTCCCCTACTAGAATTGACAGAGTCTCTGTCCTTTAGGACAGAGACCATTTGTTGGCCTTTTGGCGTGTCCCCAGGACTGAAAGCACATGGGTAAACATTTAATAAATGCTTCTCATCTGACCCAGTCACTCATTTAAGATCCTCTTCCTTCTGGTCCCACTTGCTCTCTAGTGATATGGTTGAATCAAGACGCTTATTCCATTTCCTGTTTATCCACTGTCGTGGTCATTTCTGCCAGCAGCCCCTCTGCCGCTGGAGGAGTGGTCGAGTGCCAGTCTTGTGACTTGACTGTCATTGCTGAGGAACAAACAAGTTTGTTCTAAAATCTTTCCGGATCCTCCTCATTTTTCTGTCTCTGCTTTCTGTCTGGTTCCATCTGTAGATCTCTGAGAAAATACTTGGGATCCTTAGGGCTCTTGGCAATTTTTCTCCAACCTTGCTTTTTTCTTCTATTTCTTCTCACTGTCTCATGAGTCTTTACAGCTCATGATCTTCCATCAGCTTCCTCTACAATCTTACAAGGAGTTTGCATTTTTAAATAGCGTTGCCTTTGGTGATTCTCTTTGCACTTGGAGAAGAAGTCAAGTTTGCTTCCTGAGATGTTTTCTGGGTTCTTTTGGTCTGATCCTTTTGGCAAATTGATTTACATTAATTAAAATTCTTTAGCAAATGGTGGCAGTCATTGTCATTATCATTAGTTATGTCATTGTCTTTAATCATGAAGAATATAACAATTACATCATTTTACTTCTAGTATGGTGCCTGGCACAGAATAGGGCCTTAATAAATACTTGTTGACTTCTTTGTCCAACCTCTATTTTCAATGTCCAGTAGCTTCACAATATTAAGGCAAAACCAAAAACAATGTTAGGTGTAGAAAGAGGTAAACATTTTTTCCCTGGAAAATCCCAATATGTGTAATACTCTGTTCCTTAAATGATGGATAAATCCACTTGGGACCGAATTTTCCAATGCTGTCTTCATATGAGTTCATTCCTCTTCGTCCCGTCCTCATCCTTCTTGTGTCTTTGCACATTTGGCAAGCTGCATGTACCAAAAAGAGTCTTTGGATTTAAGGATCCATCTGGAGTCCTGCCAGTGAGGGTAGAAGTCTTCCTAAATTAATAGTGTTTGTTCATTATTTGACCTCTCGGCTTCAGTCTGAAAGCAGCTGTCAGGTAGGGTTGCAATCCTTTGCTCTCTTGCTGTGCCTTTTCCCTTCACTAATGTGTTAGCATCATTTCTCTCTGTTACTGTCAGGTCTCCCACAAACTGCATTTTGTCTTTGAAGGGAATAGTCCAGATATTCTAGAAATAGTGGGGTTAGCTTTTCTTAACTTTTAAATGGGAAAATTGGGGATTCTGAAACTCTTGTGATAGTTATCCTCAAATGAAAAAAAAAAGAAAATATTATGATACTTTAGATACCCATGAGGAAGGGGTCATTTATTTATTTTGTAAAGTTTACCATTCTAGGGTCATGTTTTTTTTCCCCTAGCTTAATGAAGAATACAGACCATAAGGTATAACACAAAAAAATGGGCAAAAATCCAGAGTATTGTGAACCTGTAGGTAACTGTTTCTACATTTGAGATATTAGGAACCAGAGTATAAGAAGAAAAATAGCCTTGGCTTAATAGGAAATGATGGATAGAGACCTGGACCCAGAAGTCATTTAACCAGGATTCTTGTCCTTTTCCTCCCACTAACTGGCTGTGAATTAAGGAAGTCACTTCAACCTTCCAGGTGACGGTTTTTTTTTCCCTCTATCAAAGGAAGGGGTTAGAAGACATGATTCTTTTATTCTCTTCCCATTCTCCAATTACATCAGACTTTGAAAACTTTGTCATTTTACTCTGGGACTTCAGATCCTCAGTCGTTTTTTTTTTTTTTTTTACATTTCTTGGCACTTCTGAAATCGTGAATTGGCTCATAGATAACCCAGGTAGAAAGCTTCAGACTGAATGTGCTCCTTTGTTTCTTTATCAACGAGTTAGGTTTGTGGATGGAGCAGATAGAGTGCTGGGCATGGAATCAGGAAAACCTGAGTTCAAATTTGGCCCAAGATACCTCCTAGTTATGCGACCCTGGGCCAGTCACTTCACCCCATTTGCCTTAGTTTCCTCATCTATAAAACGAGCTGGAAAAGGAAATGGCAAACCACTGAAATATCTTTGCCAAGAAAAGCCCAAACAGGGTCACAAAGAGTTGGGCACAAATGAAAAGACTGAACAACAACTAAAATAGAAAAGAGGATTAATACAAGAAGGTCTGCCTTTGTTCTTTTCTTTTTGGTCTCCTGTAAGACAGAAGAAATGGAAGAAACATCTAGTCTACACAGTGACTCCCTCTTACATTCCTGGTGCTTGGGGACTTGCTTCATTCAGGCTACACTGGCATCTGGACTGTCTGCCTACGGCTTATGCATCTACATTAGTTGCAGCAACATTTGACTCCTACAATGATTCCTTCCTGGTCATCCAGCTCGCCTCTGTCTGGATACATAGGGAATGTAAATTTATTTTAATTTTAGTTCAACTAAAACCCAAGTAGGAAGGCAGATGAGGTACCAGAAACCGAGCTTTGTGGCTGAATAGCAATGCTACCTGGGTTATCTGGGCCAGGGATTTCATGGACAAACAAGACAGGCAGTGGAGAGAGGCAGGAAGGGGCTTGGGATCTCAGTTCTAACATTTCACTAGTTATGAGCGACTGGCCAGGTCACAGCATTTTTCTGGATCCAAGTTTCTTCATGTGTAAAACATTGAAGAGTGCTTATAATTCTTACCTTCTGGTTAGCATTGACTAGGTCTGGGAAGGATCTCAAAGACTGTCTAGGCCGGTCCTCTCATTTTACAAGTGAGGAAACTAAGGCTGGAGGAGAGTGAATGACTCGTCCAAGGTGATGCACGCACATTCTTAAAGCCAAGAACTGAGGACCTCAGATTGGAGAGTCAGTCTTTTTCCCATGGTACTTTTTTCACAGGGCTACTGTAGGGAAGTACTTGGCATACTTTAATGGCCCTCTCATTTATTTCTGTTAGTGTAGATGATAAATGAAACTTGGGTTTCTGTGGACCTTCTGCTTGTCAGATGAAGACTTAAATAACAAAGGAAAAAGGGCCTAGAGGTTTAGAATAAAAATGATCATGCCTGCAGCATGGGCCCCAGTGAAATCATGCTTATTAGGCTCTTTGCAAATTTCCAAGGGCTCTAGGAATGGCAGTTGTGATTGTGAACACATCTTCTCCTAGTTTTTGATGCTGATAACTAGTCTTGTCCTACTCTTAGTCAGTGTTTTACAGGCAGAAGGGAGAACTTGCCTTTTACTGATATCATTGTTGTTACTATTTCTCCCCAGTCTGAGAGACACTGGGGTGTTCCGCCTCCCCTTGAGGTGAAGGACAAAGAGGACAGAGTCCAGGTGCCTTGAGTAGGCTGAGGGCTTTCCACAGCTCGCTGCCTTAATAAGGTGTCTTTTGGACCAGCTGAGCAAAGGTTATGGCCTTGTTTGTTATAATATCAGAGCTGAAGATGTGTGGGTGAGCTCCAGGCATGTGCTTCCCATTAAGGAACAGCGACCTTTTCCACAGGTGGAAGGAGTGTGTGTGTGTGTGTGTGTGTGTGTGTGTGTGTGTGTGTGTGTGTGTGTGTTGGGGGAGGGGGGACGAGCAACAGCAGGGCAGACCAGCTGTAGACAGGCCACTATCTTCTGAGCTGGACAGCAGCTGAGGCACAGAAGTCATTCTAGAGGGAAAGTGTGACTAGACAAGAAGGGCGAAGCCGTGAAAGGAGCTTTGGGAATGGAAATCAAGCACAGATCCACCTGGACTAATGTGCTGAAGGTTTGACCTAGCTTTGCAACAACTTGGTTCTTCCCTGCATAGGCCCAGGATTCTGTGCGTGTGTGTGTGTGTGTATGTGTGTGCATGTGTGTGTGTGCTTGCGTGTGCGCATATGTGCATATGTGTGCACATGTACATGCTTATGCAGTGCATATATCTGTATGTGTATGTATGTGTACATGTCTGTACACGTATGTATGTGTGTATATGCATGTGAGTGTAGTATGTATCTGTATGTGTGTATATTTGTGTATCTGTGTGTTCATGTGTGTGTGTGTGTGTGTGTGTGTGTGTGTGTATAGTGGGGTGTTGGAGGAAGGGTGGATCCTTGCATGTCGGAGCCTTAAGAACAATTCCATTGCTCAGTTTTTCCCTTGCAGTCTCCTTTGCTTTTCTTCCTCCATACATACTCGAATACAAAGCCATTGGTGTTGCTGCTATCCTATTTAGTTGGTACAGAACACATGAGTTGGAGTCATAAACTGAACGCGCACCCCACCACTGACCGTAAGGAGCAGGTGTATGGATCCTGAGCCGAGGGTCACGTCCATCATGTGAATCTTGGTGTGGCCGATCTTTGGCCTGCTCCTTCTCCCCAGGTGCACTTTCCTTCAGTACACGATCACTATCTTACCATGGATTCTTTATTGAATTCCCGACCAGCCCTCTGCAGGCTCAGCTTGGAATAGTGGGCATGCCTGACTGGACATTTGATTCATAAAATAATGAGGCTAGAAAGGACATTGGATATCCTCTAATCATAGGATAAGAGATGTAGAACTGATAAGGCCCTAAGAGGTCAGTAAACCTAATGCCCTTATCTTACAGAGGAGATCACTGAGTCAGTGGGAGAAGTGACTTGCTTGGTATTACACGGCACACTCCAGGGTGATGATTTCATCTTTGTGCCACTGTATCTCTTTGTTAAATGTCCTTTCATGCCTCTGTGGCTCAGGGGTTGCCTTCCCATGTGACGTTACTTCCTGTTTCATGGCGGTAGCTCCCTCCCTTATCTCTACTTGATTGCAGAAGGAGGGCAGAGGCAGGGAAGGGGTGCTTGGTGCCAGAGCTGAGTTTCTGCTATCCGGATCTCCAAGTTCACTTAGGAACTCTGTATGTGGAATAAAGGTTTCCCCTTGTGCAGCCAGCTTCACCCAGGGTTGCCTCCCACTCCCACTCTGAAAACAAACAACTATGGGATTTAAGGCTTGAGCTCAGGGTGAGGAAGGATGTTCCCCCTTCTCTGTTGGCAGAACTCTGTGTCCAAATGAAAGGCCTGTGTCCGTGCTTGGCATCTTGCCTTCAAGCCCTGCTCCCAGCTCCATTGTGTCTGTGCCTGGTGCCCAAGGCGGGCATTTACACATCCGCATCGTGTCCGGATCATTAGGTTGAGCTCCTTAGCTTTGTAAATGACTGCAATGTTACTGGCTCTGAACAAATCTCTGAGAAAAACGGCCCACCCGGGCCCCAGCCAGAAGCCGATGCAGTAAGCATCCCTTGCCAAAGATCCCCTCTGCCATCACTGCCCACGGGTGGCATGGTCACTTTGATGGCCACGACCTTATCACTGTCTCAAAGGAGAGCTGCTCGTCATTTCGGATGTCAAGATTACAAAGTATTTCTCTTCTTGTCTTTTCTTTTGAAATTGGCTTCTGAAAATTGGAATCTGAAAGCTCTGATGTTCCCAAGCAAGAATCATTTCATTTAATGTCAGGATTAAGATGGTTCCTCAGTTTGTGAAGTCAGGGTGCTCAGAAGTGATAGGAGAAGGGCCAGGAGCTGACTACCCATGGCGATGTTCCATTCTCAGAAAAGAAATTAAAATCTGATAACAGTGCCAACGATGCCGCTACCCATCATATACCCATCATACGAAAATACTCTTCTTGGGGTTAAAATATGACCATCTTACCTGGGTCCAGGGGGCAGCTCACTATCCATTTCTTTAGCAATCAATACATTTTCATATTTATGAGATATTGTTACATAATTCATAATGGGGCCTAAAGAGCTGGCCTCAGAGTAGGGAAGAGCCAGATTCAAATCCTGCTTCCGACGTATACTGACCAGCGTGACCCTGGCAAAGTCTTAAGTCCCTTAAATTCTCAGAGCCCCAGAGGATTCTCTATAAAGCCATAAGCTGTAGAACATTTGCCAATCTTCAAATGGAGGTGGTTTCCATAGTGGGAGTTTCCTATACTGATGAAACCACAAGTCTGCACTCCCTAAAATGGGAAGAAAATGATTCTATGGGAGTCAGGGTGGTATAGTGGAAAGAGTGTTAGATTTTGAGAGGACCTGAGTTCAAATTCAGAGTCTGACACTTATTATCTCTGTGACCTCAGGGAAGTCATTCATCTCTCTAGGACTCAGTTTTCTCATCTGCATGATGAGGGGGTAGAATCTATCTCTAAGATTTCTTCCACGTCCAGAGCCCATGACCCTCTTGAGACCTATGGACAGCTTTGCCTGTGTTGGTCTCTTCCAAGTATGGGATCTCCTGGTTCTCTCTGGTCACTCTGGGGTAACATGACTAACCAGGATTGGAACAAGCAGGCCAAAATTTCCAGGAAAAGAGGAAATGTATCTCTTCAAAGTTCCCGTTCAGCCAAATCGGTTTCATATCCCCAGTGGTTATGAAGTAATTAGGTTTGTGCAACAAGCTGGTTCACTGACTTTATGTACTTTTCTTAAGAGTCCAAAACATGACTTTACCTCCATCTCCAGCTGCTATCCTGGCATTTCCTGATCATCCAATCCATCCATCCATCCATCCATCCATCCATCCATCCATCCATCCATCCATCCAGTGGAGAGCAGAGTAGTTTGCTTACTTTCCTATTTATATGGCATTAATCACTGCATCTCATCACTAACGAGGGAGCTAGAATTCGGATTCTTCCATTTCCTGCCTGGGCAAATCACTCTGGAACTTCCTGGATCTTGATTTCCTCATCGGTAAAATGAGGATGTTGGACTAGATAAGCTTTGATCCCCCTTCCAGCTTTAGACTTTTGAGCTGGAAGGTCTATGAACATTTCTCCATGTCCTATCCACCCAGATGCCTGAGCAGTCAGGAAGTGTGCAATAATGATGCCTACAAAGCTGAGGGCAAGGACTAACATTTCTGGGAAACCCAGAATGGGTCAGCAGGTGGGTGCTGCTCGGTGCCCAGAAGTAAGTCAGCAGGTCACTTTCCTGGAGATGATGGCTTTCAGACTACAGTAGCAAGAGGGCAAATACCCAGAGTGCAGTGAAGGAGCTGTGCCTTGGATGTTGGCGGACCCAAGTCCAAAGACAGATTGCCCAAGCGGGCAGCCAAAGGCCATTTTTGATCACTTGATTCCCTCATCACTGAATCACAGATCATGCAAAGGCCTTGGAGGGCAGCTAGGCTAGCTTACAGTTGAACACAAATCCCCATTCCAGTATCCCCAGCCAAGAGTGATTCAGCCTCTGCTTGAAGACCTTCAGTGAAGGGAAACTCACTACTTCTTTAGGACAGAGTTTCCTACTTTGGGATAGCTCTAAAATGGCAAGAAGTCTTCCTTTCCTTCAAACTTGAAGTGACTCCTTTGTGTTTTTCACCCTTTGCTGAGAACAGTGTTTAATCCATTTTCCACAAGGTACAATGGACTCAAAATCAGAGGACCTCAGTTCAAATCCTGCCCCTGCTCTTCAAGTCCTGTATGTCCTTGAAAAAAAAGTTACTTAAAGTCTCTGGGGCTCAGTTTCCACAACCATAAAATGAGAGAGTTGTATCAGATAACATATGAGGCCCCTTTGAGGTCTAGAGCCTTCATATTATCAGCATATGAAGGCAGCCATTGGGTCATCACCCTGCCTTGAGCCTTCTCTTCTCCAGGATGAACATTTCCAGTTCCTTTCACTTTATCTCCTATGGCATGATCTCAGGACCCTTCACCATTCTGTTTGTCTCCTCTGGAGACTCTTCCAGAACTGAACCCAATCGTCTGGTTGTGGTCAGAGCAGCACAGAATACACTAGGGCGACTACCTCCCAGCTCCTAACTTGTGGGGGCCTCTCTGTTGAGAACAATGCTGGCCATAGATCTCTTTCTTGCAATGGGCCAGAGCTGTGTTGGTGATAGAATTATAGGAGAGCAGCCCTAGGAAGAACTAGAATCCAAGCCTTTCATTTGATGAAAGGGGACTGAGGCTCAGGGTGGCTGAGACTTGCTGAAGGTCACAGGTCAGCACATAGCCAAGCCAGGAGCCAAACCACAGCCTCTGCCTCCAGATCCCATGAGCTTTTGCTCTCCATCAGGCTGGTGCTGTAGGCTGGTTGTGGCTCTTGGGCACTGAGCTACACAAAGCCATCCTTTCAAACAACACCTCAGTTTCTGTCTTTGTACAAGAAGCATTCCTTGTTAGAGCCCATTTCCTTGCTACCTAACACAAGCATAACTCCTCCTCCTGAGGATTCTTTTCTAATTGCTATTACAGGGAGCATCATTTTCTAGTTCATTGAAGGTTTATTCTGTGAAGCACCAAGTTCACCCTGAGGTGCCATTCACTTTGAGGCTCCATGTTTGAGAAAGGCCCTCCTCATGGAAAGGAACCATCCAGAAGAAGGAATCTGGAGAAAAGGGTGGGAGGGTCTGAAGCCATGGCAGAGATCACCACTCAGGGACCCAGGGCGATGAAGTCCAGAAAGGAGAAGACCTAGTGAGGGCAGGATTCAGGATGTCTATTTTCAAGTGGAGGCAGTATTTGTTGTGAGGTGGAAAAGAACTGTATTTAGAGTAAAAAATAAAGAAATTCTGAGTTTGGTTTCTACTGCTAATTCTTAAGAGCTTCATTTTATACCTTCTTGGGCTTCAGTTTATTCATCTCTAAAATGGGCAGAAGTTATACAAATTGATCTGATTCTAGGAAGACCTTGAAGAGTCTGTTTGTAGAAGAGAAACTAAGGCTGCTCCCATTGATCCTAGAAGACAGACATAGAAGCACTGGGGGCAGGGGTGGGAAAGAGGGCATGCAGGAGAGGACTCAGAAAGGCAAATTGGGATGATCCAAAGTATGGTTGGCTGCCTAAGGAGCTGATGAATCCTGGAGCACCTGGACATTTCAGGACAGGACTAGTGGAGGATCCTGGTGGGCCTCCAACTCCCCTTCTAACACTAAAAATCTGCCAGTCTGTGACACCCTGCATTAGAATAATTTTTAATTGAAGTTCAAATATATGTATATGTTTATATATATATATATGTAAATGTGTGTGTGCGTGAAATTCTTGCCTACTTAGAGAACATTTCTTTTTTATGATAATTAACTTATTTTTAGTTTTCAACATTCACTTGTATAAGATTTGGAGTTTTAAATTTTCTCTCCCTTCCACTTCTCTTCCTCACCTCAGCCCCACCCCCCTGCACCCAACGGCATACAATCTGATATAGGCTCTACATATACGTTCATGTTAAGCATATTTTCCCATTAGTCATGATGTAACGAATAATTAGAACCATGAAAATGAAGCAATAAAAAAAAAACCAACAACAAAGGAAAAGAAGAACAAATAGTATGCTTCCATCTGCGTTCAGACTCCATATTTGTTTCTGTGAGTGCGGATAGCAATTTCCATCATGAGTCTTTTGGAGTTGTCTTAAATTCTTGTGTTGCTCTGAAGACCCAAGTCTATCAAAGTCAGTCATCCCATACTGTGCTTGTTACTGTGAACTCTCCTGGTTCTGCTCATTTCACTCTGCATCAGTTCATGTAAGTCTTTCCAAGCTGTTGTTTTTAAGTCTGTCTGCTCGTTATTTCTTATGGCACAATAATATTCCATTACATTCATATACCACGACTTGTTCAGCCATTCCCCAATTGATGGACATCCTCACAATTTCCAATTCTTTGCCCCCACAAAAAGAGCTGCTATAAATATTTTTGTACATGTAGGTCCTTTCCCCATCTTTATAATCTCTTTGGGATACAGCCCTAGAAGTACTCTTGCTGGATCAAAGGTTAGAGAACATTTCTTCAGTATTTCCAGGATCTGGAATTTTGCCAGAGCGGTCACCATTTCCCTGGTTTGCTGTCTCCATATTGGCCCTGATCACTGGCTGCTTCTCCAGTCCTTCAAGTCTGGCTGAATACTGACCATGGACCCGCAGAATTGTACATGTGGATCGTGGCTTGGCAAACCTCTTCATACGCCTTCATCCCTGTAGCTGGTTGTTGACTGCATTCTGGCCACTGTGCCATACTCTTCTCTGTAGAAACAAAACCACAAAAATCCTCACATTTTGGAGGGACCATATGTTCCGTTACTGGGTTTACACTGGAAGTTTTTCTAGCTTAGAGTAGGACCAACCAGCCTTTGAGCTGTCCCTGGCAAAGCCTTCATCTCTGTGCTTGGATCAGGCTTTAAGGGAAAGTGCAGGCCTCTACAGCTAAATGCTAGCTGACCTCTTCTCAGTGTGATTGGTGAAGTGATGTATGCTTTAAGTCGTAGTTAGACTGGACCTGAACTTCTGAGTCCCCTCCAAGTCTGTGACTGCTCCATGCTTACTAGGTAACCTTACACAGTAATTCATCTCCCCGGGCCTCAGTTTTATGAACTATAAAATGGGCAGCTTGTACTTTGTGACTTCTAAATCTTAGCTCTAAATCAAAGATCCTGTGATTCTGGAATTGCATTCCATGATATAATGACTTAGTGGCTCCTTAGGTGCGGAAAGCTGATGGTTCCCATACTAAACAGCCCTATGGCATTGGGCTTTTGAGCTCCTGTTGGCTTTTTTCTGTTGCCTTTCTTGCTTGCACCTACAACTTCTTGGTTTTGCTCCTGTATTTGTTAACAAAACCCTTCCCCTCCTTCCTTCCCTCATGAAATAAACACAAGTTATCTAATGTTCTTTTGTTTGAGGAACTAGATAACAGACTGGTTAGAATAGTGTGTCACTCGAGAGTAAGTAATCTCTGAATGAAATCAGAGATCATCATGAAAGCCAGGCTTTGGAGGCGGGACCTGAGGGGCTTTCCAATGAGTAAGGCACATGAGTTTAGGTCCAGGGCTTCTCAGCAGCTGTCTTGCTTAACTTCCTGGACTTTAGCTGGCTTCCTGTTCACTAATGTTTGCAGGAGGTGGCATGTTACGGTTATCTTTGAGGCCCAGAGGTGGTTGTCTTATCTCCCTTGACCACTCCTTTGAAGGTAACGCCCTCATATTGAGGTAGAGCATCTCATTAGGCAGTCTGTAGTTCCCAAGGCAGTTCTGGAGGAGTTTCCAGAGGACCCAGAAAGCACAGATTGAAAGGAAAGGCTTGTCCTCCTCCCTGGTCAGGCTCATCTGCTGATTTGGGCCCTTCTCTAACATAGCAGTGGTGTGTGTGTGTGTGTGTGTGTATATCTATGTATCTATGTATCTATCTATCTATCTATCTTGGCATCTGACATATTTCAATCAGCTCTCATACTAGGACCTCAAGGTATTTTAAGCACACACACTCACACACACACTTGCTTGTCTGGAGGAAGAAAAATGAAAGGTGGACATGAGTTTAGTCACAATGTAAATTCTTCCTAATGATCGTGAGCTAGTCCAGTTCTCTGACTCCAACACTGCAGTAATAGCATGTTGGAGTAGGAACAACACAGGGGAATGGAGACAGAAACCCTGAGTCTGATCTGAACTCTCCTATTTAGGAGCTCTGTGACATCATTTAGCCCATCGGTTGTCAGTTTTCTTATCTGCAAAATAGAGACGTCACTGCTGACGCTGCTTCCTTCTTTGGGGTATCATGAACAAAGGGTTTTGGGAGCCAGGGTGATCTCTGGACAGGAGCTCCTTCTTATTACATTGTGAAATTATGCCAGAGTTCATTGACCCGTCAGGAAAAACACAGATCTTACATTAGGGGAACAGATGAAACTTTTGGATTTGGGAGATTACAGAATGATTGATGACACCCACAGGGTGAGATTGATATTTGGTTCTTCCATGCCAAGTTTCCTCTGCGGGAGGCATGCCCTGCTCTCTCCCTTCCCTTGCTGAAAGAAGGAGAACTCGGGATGTGGAGCTTCGCATACACTGCCTGACTCAGTTGATGTCTGTTAATTTTGCTGAGATACTTTTCCCCTCTCCTTTTCTCTCTCTCCTCCCCTTTCTTACAAGTGATGACTCTCTGGGGAGTGGAAGAAGGAAGGATTTGTTTGAACATAAAGGCAATGCACTGCACACGTAAGAATATATATATATATATATATATATATATATATATATATATATATGTGTGTGTGTGTATATATATTATATATATGTGTGTATATATATATATACACACATTATTTTGCTTTTAGAGAAAAGAAAGGGTTCCTTAGTGGGAAGTGCATAATGATTTTCACATCTCACAACCAATGGCTTTTGGTTATCCAGCATTTAAGAATAGAGGACCATATATCTTTGTGAAAACAATAACTGTTTTGGTCTTTCATCAACATCGCTAGGGATCAGAGCCCCAGAGCGCCAGGGCCAGTACAAGGGATCCTACATTCTCTCCGGAAGGAGCTTGCATATGCAGAGCTATCTCCTCACCATGACCTTTCAAGTAATAGTTGGCAATCCAACCTACAATCCTTTCAGCTCTAGAAGACCTCACCTTGGGCCTTCACTTTCTGGATTGGTGAATGTGTCACAGGATCCACCCACTATATTCATGGACCAAGCCAACCTCACCTTCCACTCCACCATCATCTTGCCATCCACCCTTCACCTCCTTCCTCCTTCCCTTTGAAATGTAACCAAATCAATATTATCATTGCTATTGGAATGGCTGTGTCCAATCTGCTTCCCTGTGGCTCCCATTATGATCCCTGTGATTCCTTAAACCAAAATCATTGTTTCCCCTTGCTAGAATGTAAGCTTCTGAATGTCAGGGGCAGTCTGGCATTTGAATGCTTGGCACAACTTGAGCACTTAATGAGTCTTGGATTCTTTCAATTTCGTGTCAGGGAGGGAGATTTCCTTCCTTCACACTCATGGCACCTTCTTTCTTGGGAGATTTTTTGTCATGGCGGATCCAGTGTGAGAAATGCTTTTGAAGGCCCAGATGGACTCATGATTCAATTCAGTTTGCTAAAGTATTAAGCACCTACTGTCTTCCAGGAACCGGTTCCTATGTCATGAGACATCCCCACTAGCAACTTTCATTCTGTTGGAGGGAACAAAATGCATTGTGCTGGACCTCCAATGACATAGGGAGCTGATCAGGGGAATCAGGAAAGGCTCTGTCAGCAGGTGGCATTGAAGGAGGCTACAGAGCTAAACAGACAGAGCATTCCCAGCATTTGACAATAATGAAAAGCATAGGCAAGGCACTGTGATAATCACTGAGGCTACAAATAAAGTACAGACAAAAAAATAGAGCTGCTCCCTGACTTCAAGGACAAGACAGAAATGGAAGTTGACATGGGGCCAGGGGGAATGAAGATACCCATGCAGAGACATGGTGGCAAAGTCCTGAGTGGCAGAAGTAGAGCTGGGAGAGGAATGAAGGTTAGCTGACCCGGGACCTTCCTCCAAATGGAGCTTCCCTGATGAACTCAACAATGGGAGAAGAGAAGCACAGGGGCTGGGGGATGTTCCAGTGTGAGAAGGCAGCTGAGGCATGATGGTCAAGTCCAGAGAGTCATTAAGCCAAACCAAGAGAGTTAAGGGATAGAATGTTATGTATGGGGAATGTTAAGAAGCCCAATTGGTCAGGAACACACAATGTGTGAGTAGAAGTAACATACAATAAGTTTGCATAGAGAATTTGGAGTCAGGTCATGAAGGATTTTAAATATTAGGCACAAAGATTTGTCTTTTCTTTCAGAGGCAATAGAGAATCATTGAAGCTTCTTCAGCCCAGGTTTGATAGGCTCTCACTGCAGTGATATCTTTCTATTGATGCCCACTGCAAACTCTGACTTTCCCCATCCTTTGCGATTCTTGCTCATAGGGGTTCCACCCAGAGAACTGGAGACTTTCAGATGGCTCTTTTAGTATTCATAGGAATAAACCCAGCTGTCACCCTGCATGTTTGCCACATGACCACTCAATCCCCTGTCCTGTTACTGGTGTTGTTCGTGAGATTCCTTTTATCCTCTGTCTTCTATCTCTATATTATCTACCCCCCCCCCCCACAGCTTCTCTAGAACTTTCTCTGGAGCCCACAAATTATCCCAAGCTGGCTTTCAGGATATTTCTACATGGTGCTCAGAAGAAGTGCTACAAGGATACTCTCAAGGTCTCTCTGAAGAACTTTGGAATTGATTGTGTGACATGGGAGACATTGGCACAGGACCACTCAGCATGGCATGCCCACATCAGAGAGTGCTGTGCTCCATGAGCAAAGCAGAATTGAAATAGCTCAGGAGAAATGCAAGATACACAAACATAGAGAATCCACCCCAAAGGTTCGACGGACTCTTTGTGCCCAACCTGTGGTAGAGCATTCCGAGCTTGTACTGTCTGCTCAGCCACAGTGGGACACACTGTAACTTGACTCCAGCACAGTGATGTCATTGTGGTCCTCTTTAAAAACGAAGGACAACAACACTTAACGGAAAGTAATTTTGAATTAGATTTAGAGATCAGAAGACTCTTCCAAGAAGAGCTTTAGGTCAAATTCACATGGCCCTGCCCCCAAAAATGAGGGTCTTTTGTTTTATGTGGCATTAATATTCCTCTAGTCTTTGCTATCCAACGACTTCATTTCTCTTCAAATTTGGGGGGGGGGAATATTATTGCTGTTGTTTTCATTTCTAGAGGGCTTTCACAACTTCAATCATGGTTCTGTGTCAGGTTCCCTCTTTCTCAAACATCTTTCCTTTTCGATTAATTTCTTTTCTTGGTAACACTGTCTATCCCCTTACC
Organism: Vombatus ursinus; assembly: GCF_900497805.2. NCBI lineage: Eukaryota > Metazoa > Chordata > Mammalia > Diprotodontia > Vombatidae > Vombatus > Vombatus ursinus. The sequence goes on from NW_020952804.1 coordinate 28,173, forward strand.
CTCCCCTTCATTACCTTCCATTCCTTTCAATTCTCTGAATTTCCCTCTTTCCTTCTTGTTCATCTTTTCTAGTCACCTTGTTCATCATAGGCATCTCATAGGCAACTTTAACCATTTCATTTTTCCACACCCACATTGGCCCTGATCTTGAACCAAAAAACCAGAGTCTGAACAAAATCTGAATAAACAGAGCCATTCCTGTTTGATCCTGAAGACAAGGCCGGCTACTATAGGCGTACTGTACTGCATGTTTTCAGCAGAAAAGCTACTCGATGTGTGGAGTATGTGATGCCTGTTTAATCTCCACTTCCTGGAGGTTACTGGGGATGTACTCCCTGCGGGGTTGCTGTCTCCATCTGGCTTTGAGTATTTCTGAGTAGTGTGACGTGTAGAGTTGCTTCTGAGACCCTCACTTCCCAGTGGAATTCAGGCAGGTCAAATGATTGAAGCCTTTGGCTCTATCAAGTGGGAATCCTAAATAAGACTCAACTGTCTCCTTGATTTTGCTCACAGACATGTTGGGTGAGCTTTGTTCTACTTCTGATTGGACAAGTGGAGATGGCAGGAGGGGGAAGGATTTCTTCCTGACCTTGCACGACTATGTCGATTAACCTGCCTCTTCCTCGATGTGGATGCACGCCCTTTCCCGTGTCTATGTTATCATTTTTCATAAAAGCTCTCTCTTGCTCTCTCTTGGTTTCAAGCTGCTTATGGTAGAATGAACATCTTTCTCTGATTTTTTTTTTAATATTGCTTTTGCATTGTGCTTCTCCCAAGGTTATCCTTGTAGGTCTGGTTGTCATAAGGGGATTGGATGCTTTTTTCATACCAGTTTTTATTTTATTTTATTTTTGCCAGCATACATTTGCAACTCACAGAAACTCATCCATATCTGCATCTCTGATCATTCAGATGAGGCTGAACTGATGCTTAGGTCTCTATGCTCAGGTCACAGAGACCTTGTGCATGCAAAAGAGGAGAGAATTGTTCCAGAAGAACTGGTGAGGATGGCAGGTACAGAAGGAGAGTGAATGTCAGAGGGGGCCAGCCCAGGTATGTGGCTGCCATTGTCCTTATCCTCTCTGGTAGGCTGAAGGCTCCACTCTGCATCCCCAAAACCACTCGGACTTCAAACTTTTACAGAGTTTTTAGACAAAGAGCTGATGTGGCACTGATATGGGGACTGTCCTAATGGCAGTTAGACAAGACACTGGGGGAGTCTGGACCACGGAGATGAGGGCATAGTCTAAATTGCCTAATAAAGAATGAGGGAAAAGAGAGGGGGGGGGGCAGGAAACTTAATTCTAACTGCCATAGCAGATAAGCAGCAGGAATGGGGGAAATGTCAAGTCTCCAGGTCAACTAAAGCTCAGCCTATGAATCCCAGGGGCTGGGGCTGAAGCACTCAGCCCAGGCTTCCTCCACCTTGTTTAGGGAATGAAACTTCATAGATAAATCCCACAGAGCTCTCTCTACTAACTTAGCAGACCTTGCCCTGCATTCTAGAATGATACCAAATGAGGTGGTCAAGTGACAGCGTGTTTGATATCAATGAAGGTTGGGATTTACCGGGATAAGCAAGCTGAGACGAACTGTTGTAAAGACCAATGTGGTGTCTTGGAAAGAGGACTGGATTTGGGGTAAGGGGATTAGCTTTGAATCATCATTTGGACCACTTACCCAGCTATGTGACCTGGGTCATGTGCCTCAACCAGTCTGGGCCCAGTGACTCATCTGTGAAGTAGCAGGATGGCATTGGAGACATCAAAGGTCCCTTCTCATTCTCAGTCTATGATCTTCTATGATCTGGTGACTTTAGAAAACTGCATTTGCACAACGCAGTTAATTTGTTAATTAGAACACAACTTGAGAACATGAAAGGGCATTCACTTGCTAACATTTGCTAGCATTCCTCAAGCTACCTGAGAATTTTAAAGTCATGAACGTGGTTTCTTTTAAGATAATCTTTAAATCATTACTGTTACTTAACTCCCCCTGACATTGTCAGTGTAGTAGGGGAGGAGAGGCTTCCTAAGCCTGGAGACAGGTGGTAAAAGATGGTCCCTTATGCAAGCTGGTGAGAAGGGGTTTCCTTGGATCACATTTGCCATGCTCTTTGGGGCTCCAGGGAATCTCTGACATGGCATGATCTTCACCCTCCCGGTGGCGCTCTTCTGTATGTGCTCTGGGATATCAGCATGGCTTTATTAAGGAAGATTGTTGTGGGGTACAGACTCAGATCCAGAAAAGAAGAGCCTTCTGTGGTGCCTCCAAAGACTGGAGGGCCAGGATTATTGCCTCCTGCCTGTTTGCTGCTCTGGATGCTGCCAGCACCTCTTGGTGTGCTCACTCTGGTAATGTGTGTGTGTATGTGTGTGGTGTGAGTGTGTATATATGAGTGTGTGTGAGAATGTGTGTATGAGTGTGTGAGAATGTATGTGAGTGTTTATACGGGCCGCACGCCGACCCTCTGCCAGTCGTGCTCCAGTACCCACTTCCCTTAAAAGAAGTGCACTGCCAGAGTCTTACCCATGCCTGGGTCCTCGGTCCTCCGCAGGATCACCACACAGAGACAAGCCATGGGAAGGCACCAACACCAGAGTTTTATTCAGAGGCCAACACAGCAAACCATCATAGCAAGCCCAAGCAGCAAGGCCACAGCAACAGGCAGGAGCCAGGGGAGCGCGCACGTGTGTTCTGACCACGCTTGTTCCTAAGTACCTGCTTAGCCCCTCCTCCCCAGCCCGCTACTAGCCAATGAATGTAGGGTCAGATACTGGAAGGGGCTGTCTGAGTTTAGCACACCAAGGGGGAGGGAGTGACGTAGGAGGCCAGGATTGGATACAGGAAGGAGGCATCTGGGATTGACGCATGGACAAGAGTACGTGACCTAGGAAGTCAGACTCAGGAGGGGACTGGGTCAGTGCTGCACAAAGGGACCCGGAAGTCAGGAAGGTCACAAGAGGCATCTGGGGATGACGTTGCATATAGGGAGGGGACTAAGCAGAGGGAACTCAGTCCTCTGCCATCCCACTCCCACGTGGCACCGCCCCTTGCCTCAGGAGTTCAGGCTCGGCTACTTCCTTGCACCCAGCTTATCTCATAGCATTGCCCAATTGCCTCATGGCTTCTCCGAATCCAGCCCATCCCAGTACACACGACTCTGCCTACCACAGTCCCTGCCTCGACTTCCAAAATACCCAGATCTTACCTTACCCATGCCACAGTACCCGACTGGCAGCTGCCAACATCAGACAGTCCCTCACAAGTGTTGAGTGTGTATATGTGAGAGAGTGTGTGTATATGAGTTTGTATGAGAATGTGTGTATGAGTATATGTGAGTGTGTGTATGAGTGTGTGTGAATGTGAGTGTGTGAGTGTGTATATATGAGCATGTGTGTGTGTGTGTGTGTGTGTGTGTTGGGGGTGGACTGCTATTGGTTAAAAGACAGGAGACTTGGCTCTGGGGTTCATTCACTGTGCAGCTACAGAGAAGTTACTGAACTCTTCTGGGCCACATTTGTAAAAAAGTGTTTAACGATGTTCTTTTCTCTAGCATTTAGGAGAGTGCCTGGCACTTAGTAGATACTTAGTAAATGCTTGTTGACTTTCCTCTCTCTCTCTCTCTCTCTCTCTCTCTCTCTCTCTCTCTCTCTCTCTTTCTCTCTGCCAGTGCTGAGACTTGGGACATGTACTGCATATAACTAGACCCATTGGAGATGTAGCCAGACTAAAATAGCTGCTATGTTTAATATTCTTTTCCTCACAGGATGGTAAGACTGAAGGCAACTGAAAAAGCAGCCAGGAACAATTCCCTGCTTCTGAATGCCAATGCCTCTTGGCGGGTCAGGTTTTTTTGTGGAGGTGTATTAATTATGTCAATTTGCCAGCTGGAGTTGGGGAGTCTCTGGGCCCTGTTGTAATTCATATCGAGATAATTCATGTGGCCAGTGCATCGATATGATTATTATTCCACCAAGGTTTGATCTACCCCCAGACAATGGCCACACTCAAATGTGTTTCATTGATTTGTTTGCAATTCACCAGGTTGTGTTGTGTCAAGGCAACAGGTGCCTTTGTGGGTGGCTGCTGCAGATGATGGGGCCAAAGCCCCGTAATTCTTTATCCTTCTGGGGATTTACCCAAAGTCTTCTCTCCCCCAATATTGAGCCTCTCTCAGCAAACACAATATCCAGACAGGCAAGCTAATACCCACTTGATCAATGGCTTCACACATAGACCAATAAACAGATAGGTACTATTTCCTCTGGGGCTGCCTGTTTTATCATGGAAGATTGCCCCCTCAAAGATCAACTCACCAACAAATAAGTCTTGAAGATGTTGAGAAGATGGTACCCTAGGCCTCTGTCAATTATATCCCTCTGTTCTACCTTCTGAACCAACTTACCTCAAAGGACATTTAACTCCTCCCCCCCCACACACACATGTGTGTATTTGCGTTGGGGGTGGGGGCAAGAAAAGAGGTGGCAGGAGGGCAAGAACATTTTTAGGTGGCTGCGTGGTGAAGATAATGAAGAACTGTAGAAATTAGGGTCATTGGAGTCCTTTGAGATTTATGAATAAGTTGATTATGGCAGTGTGGGATTCCTTCTTATTCTCATCTTGAGAAAGGGCGATTAAATAGTCTTGTGTCTTTGGATTCCTCAGCCATTAGAAACATTTCCTGGCTGCTAAATATCCCTGGGAGGCCCCCTTCCCAGTCATCCCTGGATTTGCATCCCAATGCAGTGATATATCTGAGGGAAGTGCCTAGAATTTGTGACTTCCTTGGATGGTGTGGGCAGCTTAACAGGCTGGGAGTGGGTAACTCCTTTAGGGATGGGATGGGGGTGGTTACATAAAGGTTTAGTCAGCAGTATCAATGTAAAAGAAAGTTCTATAGCAGTAACTCATGGGGAAATTGCCCTTTTAAATACTGTGGGTGAACACATTTTGGCTTTTAGCTTACATTTAACATGTGAGGCTGATCAGCCTCATTTCTCCTTAAGATATCTCTAGTCCAGTAGTTCTGAATGTTTTGTATGTCCTAACCCCGTCTGGCAGTGTGGTGAATCTTATGCTCCTCTTTTTGGAATAATGTTCAAGTCATAAAGTAAAATATGTAGGTTACAATGGAAACTAATTATACTGAAATACAGTTACCAACATATTAAAAGAAAAACAAAACTAAACAGAACTTCATTAACCCCCTGCCATCTATCCATGGACTCCTGAACTCTAGGTTAAGAAACTCTGCTCTAGAAGGGGGGTTCATTTTGAGGGTGTATATGGATAAAACTATGTTTTCTCACTACCTTAAAGCCAGCACTTAAAGATGGCTACTGTTCTCTGCTTTTACCTGTAACATAAACTGAGACTTCTGTTGAAGTCATATGTGGTAGAATGAGCATTGGCCCTTTGAGTTGGAATCCTTGAGTTTAAATGCAGCTGTGACCCAGAATGACAGGTACCAAGAGGTAGAAGGGATCTCCAGGGTGATCTGGCCCAACCCAGACTTAAAAAAAAATCTTGATTACATCATCTCCAAGAAAAAGTCAACCAACTTTTGTTGGAAAACTTTCAAAGAGGGTTGTTGTCCTACCTTCTACAGCAGCCCACTCCATTTTGGGTGGAAATTTTCATGTTTGTTGAGCGCTTTTCTTGGTAACAAGCCTAATTTGACCTTTTTGAATCTCCCACTCTACCTGTAGCTCTGACTTCTTGGGCAAAGCAGAACATAGTCAATAAATCTTCCTCTCCAGGACAATTTAAATTTTGTCCACAGCTGTCATGTACCTTCCTTCTTCTCCAGACTAAACATCCATACTTCCTTCATCTGATCCTCTTGTGGCATGAACTTGAAATCCTGCTATCTCCTTCCCCTAGACATGCTATCATCTGTCCTCTCTAAACAGAGTTGTGCCCACTGTGGACTGCACAGGGCAGAGGAATGTCCATCTTCAGAGCTCAGGATGTTCTGTCTTTCTCTTAGTGTTCAGTCTCATTGGCTTTCTTGGATGCCATGGCATATGGTTGACTGCTATTGAGCTTGTCAGCCCACCCAAAGCCCATGGATCTTTTTCAGGAAGAACTATTGTCTAACCACACCTCTCCCCTTCATTCTTGGAAAGGTGATCTTTTGAATCCAAGTCTTCAAATGTAATAGGGATGAATGTAATCTTATATTTGGCCCAATGCTCTTGCCTACCAAGACCTTTTTGAATGTTGAATTTGTTATCAAGTATGTTAGCTGTCCCTCCCAGACTTGTGTCATTTGTAAATTTGTTAAATATCTTGTCTGTTCTTTTATACAAGTCATTTGTGAATGTGAGGTAGAGAAGTTAAGACTTTACCAGCTCCGTGATCTTGGACAAATCATGTCTTTACCCCAGTTTCCTAAACTGTTAAGTGTTGATAGGAATCTCTGCTGTAAAGAAAGTTTTGGTAGCTCTTAATGTGCTAAAGAAAGGGCACTTATTGTTATGGCCTGAGATTCTTTATTAGAAGGGCCATAAGCCTATTAGACACAGCCCACTTGGCTGATTATGAAGAACTGACAGTCTCCATGAGGGGAAAAAAAGATAAAGCAGAGAAAAGTGCAAAAAAAAAGAAAAAAGGGCAAAAACCAACCAAACAAACAAATCTTGTTTTTGAGCCAGGATTATTATTTTTTTTCTGAGTCTTTCCTATAGAATAAAAGTTCCTCCTTGAGTACAAAGACTGTGTTAATATTGTCCTTGTCTTCCCAGTGCTTGGTACACGATAGGCCCTTGAGTATAACAATCAAATAGATACGAATGGTTATTTCTAGAGTGTTTCGTGGTCTACAAACCACTCATTCATTTGATAGTTAGAAAAACACTTCAAGATATGAACTACAACTATTGTCCACTTAAGGGATCTAAATCCTTCCCTTGGTTACCTCTTTCCCCATATGCTCTAGCTTCCTCCTAGTAGAATGGAACTTCCTCAACGGCAGGGCCTGTTCAGCTTTTGTATTTGTGTGCTCAGTGCTTGTGCTTGGCACCCAGTAAGTCTTTAATAAATTATTTCCATCCATTCATTCATTAATTCATTCATCATTGCATATAGGAGGATATTTAGGCCCATGGAGTTGAGGTGATTTATTGAATGAAAGTCACACAGGGAGTAAGCCACAGAGACAGGGTTTGAACCTGAGTCTTTTCTACCCCCTTTATTTTTCCTTTTTCAAAAGATTTAATACAATTTTTTTTTCCTTTTTGAATTTTCACTTTCTTTTTTTAAGTCATATAGCACAGGGGCTGTGTTACCCATTGGACAGATGAGGACACTGATGCACATGAACAAGTGACTTGCCTGTCTTGCCCTAATTTTTAGCTTCTTGTTTATGTATGGCCTCCCTCATTAGAATGAAAACTTCTTGAGGTCAGGGACTGTCTTTTACCCATAGTAGGTGCTTAGTGTTTATTGACTTTTGACTCTCAGAGTCAAAAGCCTTCATAAACCTTGAAGCCTTCATGAGTCTACAGCAGTGGTGTCAATCTAAAACAGAAACAGGGCCACCAATATGAACATAAGGATCCCTTAGAGGAAATATATTGTCTTAGTTTTCAAATGCAATGTCTACGTTCTGTTGTGCTTCTCTTTATCTTGTTAACTATTTCCCATTTATCTTTTGATCTGGAATGGCTGCACTCCCCTGTGGCTGCATGTGGGGCACCTCCAGCCTATGGGATGATGGAGCCAGGGCTAAAATGAAGTCTTCTGTACTCTGGTCCAAGGCTCTTGTGGCAGCATGGGCAAGGCCAGGCTGCTTCCCCTAGGGATGCTGTTTCCTCTAGGGATGCACCTCTTAGGGTTGGAAGGGATGTTTATGTATCTTTTTTTTTTTTTTGAGAAAGATGAGTCACCAGAAACTGAGGGCCTTGGTTGGTGAAGGCTGCATCCCTGAGCAACTGTGATGATCAAGATGGGTGGGGGCTCTGGTATTGATTTCACCTGATCATCAAGCCTGGAGAAATACCATCATTTTTCAGATATTAAAAAAAGAGAAATCTGATGAGTAAAATTCTGCCTCAAGGGAAGCCAGATAATGCCAAGGTAGAAGGGCTTGGGTGGATACCAGCTTTAAGTGGGTGGATAGAGAGACTTGGGAGGCCCTGGAGCCTGGGGATTACAGCTTGAGACACCTCATTCCTACGTTTGCTGGGATGGGCCCTTTATCACCTTCTGAAGGCCCAGGTAAAAACCTTCTGCCGAAACCTCATGAAAGCAAAGGAGTCTTTTTTTTTTCTCTTTGCCTCGACCCCTGTAGCCTGTGACTGGGAGTATTCTATATTCAATTACATACAAAAAGCATTTGCTAACTACTTCCTATGGAGCACACAGGGTGCTAGGCACCGAAGATCGTGGAGAAAATAACCAATACCTGGAGCCCACATTCTTCGGGGGGATTAAAACATGCACATGTATAAATTTGTCCTTTAGAATTTGAGTAGGAAGAACGCATTAACAAACAGAGAGAACAACCACTGAATCAACAAACATTTATTAGGTACCTGCTATGTGCCAGGCACTGAAGATACCAAGAAAAAAAATGAAGCATTTGTCATCTGTAGGAGGGAGAGGAGGATGTAGGAGGCTTACATTCCTCTGGAAAAACAATCATCTAAGTGAATATGCACTAGACTGTAAATACAAGTCCAGCTGGATGGAGTGCGGTTACCAGGGAAAGGAGATAGGAATCAGAAAGGGCTTCCTGAGGTGTGACGGTCCCCTACCTGAGCCTTGAATGAAGCTCATGATTCTTAGAGGAGGAGTTGAGGCAGGGATATATTCCTAACATTGAGGAGAGTTGGCATGCGCTGGGTGGGTGGGCGGGTGGGGTGGGGCAATGTGGGACACTGGGTTTGGGAAACATCATGTAGGCAATTTACCTGGAATGCTGACCCTGTAAAGGAGAGAAATAGGGAAAAGTTTATGAAGTCAAGTTAGAGGCAGTTTGTGAAGGGCTTTTCACATTAAACCAAACTGTTTGTCATTTATGCAAAGAGAGAAGAGTGAATCGGTGGAGCTACTGGAAGAATAGTGACATGGTCAGGCCTGTGCTTCAGGTGGATGATTTTGACATCTGGGTAGGGGGAAATGGGAAGGACAGTCTCGTCAAAAGGCTATTGATGTACTCCAGGTGAGAGATGAAGAGGGCCAGAACTTTGGCCTCCATGTTGTGGAGGCAGAATCAATGAGACTTGGCAACTGGTTTGATATGAGGGAAGGAGAAATGACAGGGCTAAATGAAGGATGGCTCTTGAACCTAGCATGGTCTGCACAATGAATTATTATATATGATTATTTTATATGATTGTTTATATATGATATATTTTATATGTGATTATTTTTAATTTATCATGTGATTATTGACTGTCTTGTACTGTCCTCAGTTTCATACATATGTGTCTTTTGTCTCCAAATAGAGAGTCAGATGCTAGCGGGCAGGCTTCTCTTAGCCTTAGCTCATAATCCCTATAGTTTTTTAGAGAGGAGGCCTGAGGAGGGGTTTGTTGAATTGATGAGTCACTACAGGGTGCTGGAGAAGGTGGAAGGCTGGGGTTTGGGAGGTCTGGACCCCTGTGAGCCTCCAACCTCCCTGGACATCCAGTTCTTGGAGGGCAGAATGAAAGGCTAGGGTGCCGATTCCTTGATTCTGAGCGTAATGGATTTGCAGGTTACTTTCTTTCATGCTAGTTCATCTGCAGTGATTTGTGGAGAAATCAAGTAAACCCTCCTCTAGTCTGAGCCCCCTGGAGAGCCTCCTTCCAGGTTGTCCTAGCCTCTACCCCAGTTTTAACAAACTCAGACTTGTTGAAGTGAAGTACCAGCAGCTTATTCTTATGGGTGTGAAAATAGAGGCATGAAGAGGGAGAGTGACTTATGTTGGAGAAGGAGGAGAGTTCTACTCAGGATGAGATTCTTCTCCTCCCCACTCTTCCTCCCCCTTGGCAGCTTTCAAGCCCCTAGAGGCAGCTAGGCTTTTCTTAATTGGACATGATTTCACATCATCCTCATCTTGAAAGCTTGCAAGTGACTGCTTGTCCTTTTCTGTATTAAATTCATGGCTTCATTAAACTTCCAGGTTTCTCTTTCACTTAGGATATATTATTGATCTTTCTTTATTCCCTTAGACAAACAAACTCTATTACTGTACTCAAGCCAACTCCTTCTCTTTTTCCCTTTGTCCTGTCTGGGCCCTATGTTTCCTCTTTCTTCTGAGCCTCAAAAATTCATTTGGTATTAAATAATTAGTTTGTATTGAATTAGGATTAGATAATTGTTATTTCACCCTTATTTTATAACATAAATATCCCAGCCTTTTAAGGTACTCATCTGGGCATTCACAAACTTATAGGCAGTATGTTGTTCCAAAGAGAAATGGATGGGGGTAAGAGAATCTGTTGAGTTGGAATCAACAAGTCTTGGCAACTCATTGGATGTGGGCAGTCAGGGAGAGGGAAGAGTTGAGGACAACTCATGATTAGGGTCTAATTGGTGCCCTGAGTTTTTGGAGTGTACCTAACAAGGCCCAGTCTCCTGATTTTACAGATGAGAAAACAGACCCAGAGAGTTAAATGAATTTGCTCAGGATCACATGGGGAGAACAATAAATATATAATCTTTTTAACAAGGACAATTTAGACTTGGTATATAAAAGGCAGGGGGTAGGGACCTCTTCCTAAAGATTAGCACTTTCCTGAAGGGGGATGGGGCACACCGAGGAGGTAGCAGTTTCCCCTTCCTCCTAGGTCTTTGATCAAAGCCAGCACAACCACCTATTAGAATGTTATAGCAGAGAGTCTTGTGGCATAAGTGGAAAGAGCACTGTCTTTGGAGTCAGAGGACTGGAGTTGAAATTCTGCCTGTGTGACCATAAGCAAGGCCCTTCCCCTCAATGGGAATGGAGTTTTCTCAGCTGTTAAATGAGGAGATTAAACTCAGTGGCTTCTGAGCTCCCTTCTAGCCCCAGTGATGGGCTCCCATGGTAATTCAGCTGCAGGCCAGACAGGATGATCTCTGAGATCCCTTCGAACTCTGACGAGCCATAAAGTGCTGGAGTTGGACTCCTCCAGCCATTTGTCTGATTCTGAATTCAATGGGCTCCCCATGGCAGAAAGCTGAGCCCTCCCCACATTCCTCACCTCATTTACACATCAGCATATTTTACCAGAATGTCCAACTGTCATCATTGTTATTGTTATTGTTATTATTATTATTACCACAAGTGTAATAGCTTACACATTCAAACTACTTAAGGTTTCAGAATAAAAATGAAGCAATGTCCCTACTCTGATGAGGTACTTCCTCCTGGCTTGAGGGACTAGTTCATAATGTATGTGTTCTCACTATAGCCACTGGCAGCTTGTGGCTGTTTAAATAAATATGAAACAACTAATGGGATATGTCTCTCAGGAAAGCCAGGAGGAGGCTGTAGCTAAAAGAAGGCCCTCAGCCTGGTTATTTGTGCGGTGACTCCACTCTGAGTGGATACCCTTGAGCACAAACAGAGTGCTTGGTTGACAGTCTGGTGAACTGTGCACTAATTCAGCTGGACAAGCTCAGAGAATCACAGAATCGGCTAGCTAGAAGGACTTCAGAGAGGTTGGGTCAGCTACCCCATTTTGCAGGTGGGAAAACAGAGAAGAAATGAGATGAGAAGGCACCATGGTCAAGTGGACAGAACTTGGACATAAAGTCAAGAGACCGAGGTTCAAATCCGGACTCTAACACTTATTAAATGGATAATCCTTTGCTAATTGTGTAGCTGAATGCCAAGTCACTTTCTCTCTCTCTCTGAGACTTTGTTTCCTCACCTACAAAATAGGGATAACTACCTCAAAGGATGACAGAATTTGAGAACTAGCGGGGACCTCAGTGCTCATCTAGTCCTGAACCAGGATATCCTTTTCATCATCATCAACATCATCATCATCATCATCATCATCATCATCATCATCATCATCATCATCATCACAACTAGCATTTGTATGGTGCTTTCAGGTTTGCAGAGCCCTTTGCAAACATTATCTCATTTTAAACTCACAAAAACCCTGAGAGATAGGTGGTATTATCACCCCCATTTTATATTTGGGGAAAGTAAGGCAGACAGAGATTGAGTGACTTGTCCAGAGACCCTGGTAGTCTCTTGTCCAGGGTAGAGTCTAAGACTAGTCTTGAACTCAGCTTATCTTGACGGCAGGCCTGGTATTCTATCTGCTGTGCCACTTAGGTCCCATCTACACTGGCTTTGAAAAGGTGGCCCCATTTCACTTACCCAGCTTATGACTGGAGTGCCCTTCTTCCTCACCTACACCTCCTAGAATCCCTAGCTTTCTACTAGCTGAGGCTTCGATGCAGCTTCCTATGGAGCCTTTCCTTGGGTTCTAACTTGTAAGTCTTTTCTCCTTTGTGAAGTTATGTTGTATTTAATTTACATTCACTTTGCATTTACTTTTTGGGCACATTTTGGTACCCCATTAGAATGGGAGCTCAGCTGAGGGCAGGGATTCTTTCACTTTTTTGTTCCTATGAGCAGTGCCTAAGACATGATTTATTGAATTGAATTGAGTAATAGCAAGGCATTTTGATCTCTGCCAGGTTTTCTATAGACTCCCTATGGTACTCCTGACTCATTCCATCAGGTAGTCAATCAACAGGCATTTATTAAACACTTACCATGACTCCTTGTGTAAAGGTGTGCCTAGAGGAAGTATGTGTGGATTTTTATTGTTTGAAAGAACAGTGTCTGAACTTCTAGCAACATTTCGTTCTCCCACACTAACTTGACCTCATTTAACCTGTCCCGGGAAGCCAAGACCTATCTGTTTTATTCTAATTGATCCCCTGGGGGAGTAACTGTACATCTATGAGAGCATGTGCTTATACACACACTACTGATCTAAAGCTTCTCCTTAGGTCTAACTTTGCTTTTCTTTTCTCCCTCAATATCATTCAGTAACTCTTGGGGGTAGCAATTAAGGCCATCAATCACAGTAATGAAAATGTCTTCAGACTGTGTCCTCAAGAATTCAATAGCACACAGTAGGAAAATTGGGAAAAAGTAGAGATGGGAGGTGTTGGCACTTGTATGAGTGTGGTCCTGTTTTTTGATCCAAAAACATTTGGAGAGACCAGTGGATTCCATTGTGCCTCAGGCTTGGGGTTGAAAGGCAGCTGCCCAGGAAGCATAGTTATTCTGACATAAACAGGAGATAGTGCTGTTTTAGTAATAGTAATGTTTTATGAATGTGGCCAGGAGATTTCTGGGCTGCTATGTCTCCAAAAGAGGGCTAGTGTCAATCTCAAAGCACCATGGGGATGCAAATTATTGCTATTATTTTTGTTTTATTCATGACTTGGAAAGCTTTATTTTGGCCATGGAGTTAATAGGAAAAACATCCCATTGAGGGCAATGACAAAGAAAGCCAGTACTTCATTCTGAAGCTCTGTCTCTGGTGCTGAGTGTCTCTGGGGAGGACTGGAGGTGGAGAGATGGGTGATGATGACGATGGTGTTGGTGTTGGTGATGGTGATGATGATGATGATGATGGTGATGATGATGATGGTCACAGATTATGCTTCTATCCTGGTTTAAAGTTTGCAAACACCTCAATTTTACAATTTCATTTGCTCCTCACAACACCATGTGAAGCAGATATAATAGACATAATCACTCCCATTTAACTGATGAGGTAGGTAACTGTCTCAGCATGGTGAAATGGCCTCCATAAGGGGATGCTTGATGGTAAGAGAGCAGATGGAGCTTTAGCTAGGTATTAAAAAGGATACTCATGAGTCTTTTCAAGGGATTAACATGTTGCTGATCCGGTTTCATTATGGTATCTAATTTCCCTTAAAAATCTTAATGCATTTTCTCTTCCTTGAGACAGGTATATGACTAATTAATCTCTGAAAATTATTAGCCATGATTAGAATTACTCATTGGCTTATAAATAGTGGGGAGAGGAAGAAGTATTTTCTGTGGTAACTGGTCAAGAATTTAATGTGAGGAAAAAAGAAGGTATTCGGAGAAGGCTAGAATTAAGAGTTGTGAGCATTAATAACACATAAAGAATTGTGAGGGAAGAGTAGGACCACAGCATTCCTCTGATCAGTAAGAAACATTAGGTTAGCCAGGTTTCCATCATGAACATCAGATGACCATGTTGGTGCACAACAGCTGGGTTGTGCTCTCTTGAAAACCAGGCATATGCTATAGCTGAAGGACCTTGGAATAGATAGGGGAGAAGACAATGTGCAAAACCAGTCATTTTCACATATGAGGTGTTTGTAACTCAGGCATTTATTTGTAACTTGAGGAAGACCTAACTCATTCTTTGTGAAGAATCCACACCACAACTAGAAATATATATTGACAAGAGAGAGAGTATAAAATGGAAGATTCACAAGATTATTTCATATGTTTGTTTTAGATTTGAGGCAATGTCATCTCCTGTATGTAATTTGAACTAAAGCATTTCTAAGTCTGTCATATTAGCTATGTTATTGAAGAGGCAGAGTAAGCATTTTTGTTCGGAATTGAATGAATTAATATTTGTTAAGAGCTTCCTTCATGCAAAACGCTATTCTAAAGATTAGTCTACAAATACAAAATTGAGACAATCATTGCCTTCACTGCATTATATTCTGAAGAGGAAAACCATATCTGAAGGTATAGCCAGAAAAAAGAATTAAAGTTCAGAAAATTTCACAGAATCGCTGGGAACTACAGACTCTTTCCAGAGGCAGAGATGATGTTGACTTGGTTATAATTCTCCAAGAAAGAGTTGGAAAGGGGGTGAAACTGCCTTGATTTTGAGATGTTCAGGTCTTAAGAGAGTTCCCATGTTGCACTCAGTGTGAAGGCCAGGGAGGTTGCACATATTCCTCAGAACTGGTCATTGCCTCATACCTTCTGTCCTATGGCCCATGTCCCAGATGGCCTTGGCACTGCTCATACTGACCGGCCACTCTAGCTACAGAGAGGCTAAAGATCATAGAAATTGGATTCCTGTCTCACCAACATTCCTTTCTAATGAGGAAAGAAAAAAAGGGGGGGGGTCGTGTTGAGCTGAAGGTTTATTCATTTCCCCTTAATGTAAATGCTGAGTGCAGAGGCTTCCAAAAAAATTGTGGATTCAGGATTTTGAGACACTCCATTCATCACTGAAGAAGAGTGTCTGTCTCTAGGCTATGGTTGCATGTGGAAAAAAGCCAGAAAAAATGAAAAGAAGGGAAAGGTTCTGGTTTGGCTGTCTGAAATGGGAAGACTAAGGGGAGGGCAAACGCTTTTGAAGAACTTGAGACTAATGAGGGCCTTCCTTCTGTGCTTATGTTGACAGGATGGAATTGCTGTGGCTCCCCATATTGCTCATGTTCCCTGGCATCCCCCAAAGCAGTGCCTCGGGTAAGTGGCCCACTTCTGGACCTTTCTTTCTAACATGGAAAGAAGTAGGTGACCCGCGTAGGCTGGCCATTTTCCTGTGTGACTACAGCATTGATATTTTTAGAGAGTCTTGCCCTGTTCCAAAATCACTGTTAATCAGTCAATCATTTATTAAGTGCCTACTATGTTACAGGAACTGTGTTAAACACTAATGAAACCAACTGTGTCCAGTACCAGGGCCAAACACTTGTGAACTCCGGGTGCTTCTCCCCATCAGTCTGCCCACCTTCAGTGCTTACCCTGGAGTCCAGTAGGTGAACAGAGACCAGGGCAGTGCCAGATAGCGAGGGCACTCTCTAATTAATCTGTGTGGTTCCCAATTGTCTTTACCCTATGTGAGTAGAAAGCATCGCTCTTGGAGGAGAGGAATTCTCAGTGCTCCAAAAAGTCTAAGCCCTTAAGCAAGGACTGGCAAGGGTCACAGCAGCCATTTCTCAGTCTGCTAATGGCAGTTCTCCTGATGGCTACCAAGAGATGAAGGCTGTATCTCTACAAAAGGCATAGCTCATAGCCTAAGTGTTAGGGTTCTCTCCTTCCAGCAAGCCTGCCCCAAGAATTCTCTAGGAGAGCTTACCCACCAGAGGATGGACTAGAGAGCATTTGGCTTCTGGACAAATTCCTGGTGCTTATGGTTACTACCTCCTTCCAGTGGGAACAACTTTCCTTGTAGTGTAGTGATCATTATTTGGTATTATGAGAAACGTGGTTCAGTCACTCCTTGGTAGGGTTAGCCGCCATAACTCACTGCTCCCCTAGAAACATACCATGTGGAGTTCTGTCCTCCCTTAAAACAAAACTTAAACTGAAGTAAGCAAAGGGGTGTTTATTTATTTATAGTTCTTGCAAAAGAACTGGGTGTGTGATACCCTCCAAAAAAAGAAAAGGGACACCCACACCCCCAGACTCTCGAGCAAGCCTTTTATGCAGTTAGTTCCTTCTTGTCCCTCCCTTCAGAGAGAGGATTGGTCCCTGCTCTTCTGGGTTACAATTTTCCTGATACTCCTACTTCATAATATGTCCCTCCTCTTGCTAACATGAAATGTGCCTAGCTCTGTGCTATTGCTCCCCTCTGGGTGGAGAAGTTAGTATTAATGAGCCTATTACACATGCACATTCCAGGAAAAGCTGAACCTTTGTCCTACTTCCAGCCTTCGCAACCAAACATTCAGCTTCATCAGAGGTTCCAGAACCTCTGAGCTACTTTTTCTCTCAATTTTCTTATATGGAAACATAATTGTTTCTTACCTGTCACAGTATGGCATTAAGATAATTCTGAAGCATTGAGTGTGGAGATGGTCATGCTATGTTATACTAATTTACCCCTAGTAATTGTCTCCCATGGAAAATTTTTGAGCCCAAATTAAAGTCCGTAGATCATTCTCCTTACCCTTTTCCCTCTTAACATGACACAGCCATCCCATCCAGGAGAGCAACCTCTGTTAGTTGAAAAGTGTATATTCGTATTCCCTTTGTCATTAACTTTCATTTTTTTTTTTTGTCTAATCCATGATATGCTGGTTCAGGAATTTTTGTTGATGACTCATTTGTATTCAGGCTAGTTTGGCTATAAATCTTGCTAATTGTAGTTGGCTTACCAATGACTATCGGAGCCCTTTGACCTTTTCCCTGGGAATCTGTAAAATGATGTCTCCATTTCATTCCCTCCCTCATGGTGGCTAAAATACAGATTTGAGCATCCTTGAAGCTGATCCGCCTAGCTTCACAACCCATCCACATTTGTTCTTTCCTTTGCATGGAGGCTTAGTTTATCTTTTTTTGCCGCACCCTGAGCAATTTCCCATAGGAGATGTTTTCCTTCCATATTTACCTTATTCCACCCATTCCTTCCAGATACCTATTCTGTGGATGAAGACCTATCCTTCAGATGTTTGGGCTATGGTGGGTGTCTTAGGTAGGGGTACTGTAAGGGTGACTCCAGATTAAAAAGACCTTTGGATTACTAGATTTTGAAGGCTTCATAATGTTGTTAGGCTGAATATTTTCTTCCCTAAATCAGACACAATACTTCTGGTAGTTCTTATTCTCTGTAACCATTGGCAATGTTCTCTCATCAATCCTCCCTGGATTGATGCCCTGTACTGAACACCTTCCTTCCCCTCTTTTAGTATCTCAGGGGTATCATTGTAATGCTCAATAGATGAGTCGCCTTCTGTTGTGTCTCATTCTCACTCTAGGATGGACCCATTAAAACAACAAATACTTAATACTATGCAGATGGAGTTTCTAGCTTTGAGAGGAAGGTATATTCATTTGATTTCCTGCCCTTCCCCCTTCTCCCTCACTCTCTTGGTGGAGGCTGTTCTGTAAGGGAGAACCATCTAGGTCTTCCCTGAGCCTGTGTGTCTTGTGTTGACCCTTTTGGAACTATTTATAATATTAGATATGAAAGTCACCTTGAAAATCTTTGACCTAGATATTGAGGAATCCCAAGGGGTCAACAACTCAGGATTTCACAAAGGATCGATGTCAGTTCTTACACAGGAATTGGATTTATTAAACATGAGCATAACTTGGGGAAACACAGCTCATTACACATCTTATAAAAAGTCGGAGATCTTTAGTGGTCTACTAGATTAAGATAACTTAGTGATGTTATATGGAAGGCAAAAATAGCTCATGTTGGGGCAACTAGGTGGCACAGTGGATAGAGCACTGGCCCTGGAGTCAGGAAGACCTGAGTTCAAATCCAATCTCAGACACTTGACACTTACTAGCTGTGTGACCCTGGGCAAGTCACTTAACCCCATTACCTAGTCAAAAAAAAAATAGCTCATGTTAATCAAACAGTGAATCCAGAAGCGTTTACTAAGCACATGGGATATATCAGACACTACACTAAGTGCTAGGGATACCAAGAAAGGCAGCAAGTGTAACTGCTCTCAGACACTGATAGAGAAGTCTTTGATCCATATAATATCTATACTGAGTTAGATGGGAGACAATCTCAGAGAGGAAGGGATTAGAAGCTGGGGAAACAAGGATAGGCTTCCTGCAGAAGGTGTGATTTAAACTGATTCCTGACAAAAGCTAAGGAAATCAATTTAATTCAATTCAATAAACATTAAGTGCCTACAATGTGCCATGAACTATACTAAGCTCTGGGGATACAAATAAGAAAAAGAGGGACAGTTCCTGCCCTCAAGGAGTTTACAATCTAATGGGGAGAAGACAATATGCAAAAGAATACTGAAAAGGATGGGGCATAATAGGGGCCATCTTATTCCATTGAGCTAGAACCAGGAAGAGATGCTTAGGGTGAACAAGAAGTCCTGTTTGGTGTTCTACCCTCTAACACTCCAATTAGAGGGGGAAAGAGGCTAATCAAGGTGGTAGCCAGACTCGAGTTAGAACCATAGTGATGAGACTAGAAGTGATGAGCTCATCCTAGGAGAGGCATCTTTTTCTGTGAAATTGTAATCAGGAAGAACTGTCTGTGCAAAGTGGTGAGAAGGGAGAGAATTCTAGAACCATGGGACAGCCAAATGAAGGCACAGAGAAAGGAGACAGTTTTCCACGTGATAGTAGCAAGTAGGACAATTTGGCTGGATTGTAGAGTGTGCGGAGTGTAATAAGCTGTAATAAAACATACACTTTGGAAAGGTAGAGAAGGACCAATAGCTTACTAAGCCAGAAAGAGCAGATTGTATTTGTGTCTGAAGGTGACAGGGAGTCCCTGGAGTTTACTGAGTAGGTGGGGGGAGGTAGGGAGGAGTGACTGGATCAGACCTGTGATTTAGGGGAAGTGGTTTGGCACCCTGTGTGAAGGCTGTATTGGAGAAGGGAGGGCTCCAGGGAGATCATTAAGGGAGATAGTGCAATAGTCTAGGTCACCTGGTGGTCACTGTCTCTCAAAGTGTCTGTGGATAGATTTTTTTTGGGGTGTCTGTAAACTTAGATGGAAAAAATACATTTGAATTTTCATTAACTTCTAACTGAAATTTAGTATTTCCATCACTTATTTACAACCATGGTTCTGAGAAGGGGCCCATAGTCTTCACCATATTGCCCAAGGGGTCCATGACAAACAAACAAACAGACAAACAAAAATGGTTCCTGGTCTAGTTTACTTTGTACTGAGTTATCAGGGGCAGAAAGACTACAGATAGAGATTTAATGGGGGTTCTCTTTTACTTTGACATTATCAAACCATATATGAAGTATTATGTCCACTTCAGGGGGCTAGGGCACATATTATGAGTTACATTATGGATCTTGAGGGTTCGGAAGAGACCAACCAATGCATCAAGGACATTTCCTCTGAGTTAACCTGGAAGAGATGCCATAGAGAGGATATGATAGATGTCTTTGATTATTTGCAACAGTGTCATGTAGGGCAGGGATTACTTTTGTTCTGCTTGGCCCCAGAGGGCAGAACTAACCACAGAGCAGAAATTGAAATGTGGCCAATTTCAGGTCGATATATAAAAAACATCCCCCTCCATCAGGAGAGAGTGTTTGTTTCCTCTCAGTAGACACTGACATGTAGAGCTGGACAGCCGCTTGCTGGACATATTCTCAAGAGGATTCCTGTTCTGGTAGGGATTGAACTAGCTGGTCTCTGGCATCCCTTCCAATTCTGAGATTCTGTCAGTTTCTCATTAATATCTCATGTACTTAAACTTAAACCAAGGAAATTCCCACAAATGTGAAGATTTCACCACAAAGCCGAGGTAGATTTTAGGCTGCCTGGGGGAAAGATCATACTTTTTATTTTGGGTGATTTCCACCATTGAATGAATATGCTTCCCTTCTAGCCACCTCAGGTCCTACCAGCCCTCCTCAGAGGAGTGGCATCATCCTCGCTTGGCAGGCATTCCTTTCATGATTCACCTCCCTCTTATCTTGAAGCCCGCACAATTGGGGAGCAGGTGAGCATGACGGCTGGCCAGTGGGTGGTTATCTCTTTAGATAACTGTATTGCTGACTTACCCTAGCCCATGGCGTGTTTCTTCTTAGACTCTTGCTAAAGCTTATTGTATGTCATGGAAATGCCCCCGGCTCACGTCAGGGACCCACCTGCTCACTTTTCCAACTCTCTCGTCCGATCCTCTCGTCTTTCCCATATTCCCACAGAGAAGTTCAGTGCCATTATTTGGAGGGCAATGAGGCTGCCAAGAAGTTGGAGGAACTGGTGTCTCACCAATGAATGCAATCACAAGACAGTGCTGGAAAGTGCATTTCTTAATGAACTTGCCTGTGATTAGACTGAGGAAGCCCTTCTTCCTGTTTGGTTCTGGAAAGGGAGCTTTCCACCCAAGAGCTGTGACTCATCTCTCCATCTTGGATCCTGAGCATGGAGCTGCTTAAATAAGATGAGCTCTCATACCATCCTCACTGAGTCACCCCACAAGCAGGAAATATGTGCTAATCCCTGCAGCCCATCTGGCAAGGGTTCAATTGTGATCGTTATGAAGAGGTGGATTGTGTCTGCGTCTGTACTTGGCTTCCCTATTGGGAGGAGGGGAAAAAGGGAAGCATTGTTACTGAAAATAAAGTGGAAAGGGGAACAGGGTGAAGGGGGGAGTGGGCTGTGGGAGAACATAACTGCCTGGCCCAAGGCATCACTAAATATCTGTACATGAAGGGACTCGATATCGCTCATTACAATGTAGTAGACAATCTCTGTGCCGCTGACTCCCCTCCTGAGGAAGAGGCCAACTATGGAAAGACAAACTCATCCAAAAAAGCACAGAACCAGCATAATTAGAGTTGAAAGAGATTTTACTTTGAGATCGTCTAGTCAAGGTTTCCTCTTACAGATGAGAAAACTGAGGCCCAGAGAAGCAAAGCGATTAACCCCAAAGTCTAGAGATAGTGACCAGCAACGGCGGCACTGGGAAGCAGAGGCAGGTGGTCTGACACAAAAAGCAGTCCTCTGGCCAATAACAAAATGAACAATAATAATGAGTGAACCTATAGAAGTAACCCAATACTTTGATTCATTTTTGATACCCTTCATTTTATCCACTCTCATGACAGTTCTAAGACTGTTCACTATAAAAGAATGATAATAGCAGAGTGACCTGTCTCTGATTTGTTTTTATTGAACACCATTGACCTAGATGAGAAAAAATGAAACAATAATAACAATGATAGAAACAATAACAATAATGATGATAAGCACAATATTCTCATGGAATTGTAAGGTCTGCAAAGTACATTCCTTACATTATCCTATCAGAAATCTAACCTGGTACTTTCAAAATACTAGAGAGTAATATTTTGCCATCATGAGAATTGTCTTATTAAAGAAATATGTCATCCAATTCATAGGATTTAGATCTAAAATTGGAAGGGAAGTTGGACTTCATTTAGTCTAATCTCTCTTTTTTTTTTAACGAATAAAGAAACTAAGGAATTGAGAGATTAAGTGACTTGTCCAAGGTTGCACAGTTATCAAGTGTCAGAAGTGAGATTTGAACCGTAGTCTTCTGGACTCTGAGTTCAGCTTTCTATCCACTATTTTTTGATAACACTTGATTCAGCCCATTTTAATTTGCTCAGGTTGCAAAGGGTCCCATTCTTACTTTAGAATCCCCTACAGGAAGCTCTCTTTGGTGACAGTAGTATGCCATTCAAATTTTCTCAGTGGGAGGATACACCTTTTTCAGTACAGGTGATAATACATGACTGTCTCCATTTTGCCTTAGAAAGTGAGTTGGAGGTGAGACCTAACAAAGAGAAGTGGATTGCCTGGCTTGACAGGAATGTCTCCATTAAAGACAAACATTCCCAAGCCCACACAGTAGAATTTCATGCTCTTGTAAAGACTCAGCCCTTTCTCCTCCTTTCTTACCCCGCTTTTTCTTATTCAGGGATGATTGAAATATTTTCTGCAACCAGGGCTCAAATCATTCTTTGCAATACCTTTTTGGACAGCAAAGGTTCACCAGGTGTGTGTGTGTGTGTGTGTGTGTGTGTGTGTGTGTGTGTTACAGTAAAATCATTAATGCTATGGAATTTTCTTCTGCAATAGACATTTCCATCTTCATATCTGTTTCACTTTGGGCCTGTTTTCCTGACAGCATGTCAGAAAGTTGAAGTGTTGCTTATCAGAGCTGGCTTCATGGCAGTAACAAGTACATAAATACTGATTCTCCCATTTGAGAAGGAAACACACACCCAGACACAGCTCAGCCTTCAGTTCTGTGCATTTTAAAATATTGATTATCTTACCAGGAATACTTGCTAAATGCACTCATTTACCTAACAGTGGTGAGACCCAGAACATTGGCTCAGTCAAGCTGAGACCTGGGAAAGACCTTAACTTAAAAAGGCCAAGGTCTCCCACTTCATTTGGGGCCATGTCCAGTCATCCTGATCTATATTTTGCCACTGGCCCCAGATGGCTCCAGAGGAGAGAGTGAGGGCTGGTGACTCTCTCACTTAAATTCATTTCCTTTGCAAGTCACAGCATCACCTTCCTAATGGCTTTGAGACATCAGTGTTTGAAATCTTTGAGAATGAAGGACAAACAACAACCTGTAAGTAGGAGTAGCTGATGCACTGGGGATCCAATTGGCCAGTTCCAGTTGGGCAGCACAGCTCTCTCCCTCTCTCCTTCCTTCTTTCCTTCCTTTCTTTCCTCCATCCTTTGTTCCTTCCTTCCTTCCTCCCTCCCTCCTTCCCTCTCTCTATCTCTCCTTGCCATCCCTCCTTCTTTTCCTCCCTTCTCTCACTCTGTCCACATAGGAAATCATCCCCTTAACTGCAGGTTCTCTGCCCAAAGGAATATACATTTTAATATCTAAAATCTCATAAGATATCTTGGGGTTTAGGGGCTAGATTTCTTTCTTAAGGACTATGCCTGAAACCCAGATCACTTTGGCTCTCATTGATTGACCTACAATTGGTCCCAGCAGAAGTCTCACTTGGATATTGTTTAGGCCCTGATCACTCATAATGAGTATAAATAGCACTTGTTTCTGTTTTGGTCAGAAACCCTGAGTGTCTTCCCATTCCAAATTGATTTCTTTTTTATGAGATAAAAGAGGCCATTCTTTGTCTCATTTCTTACCTAGCCATAATCACTGAATGGGCTTTGCTTTAATCAAACTGAGACCTGGGAAAAATCTTACCTTCAAAAAGCCAAGGTCTCCCACTGCATCTTGGTGAGGGGAGCATCTCCAGTCATTCTGATCTATACATTTCCATTGGATCCAGATGGTTCCAGAGGAAAGAATGAGTCTGGTGACTTTTCACAGTCCTCCCTCACTTAAATTCAATTTAATTGCATATCATAGCATCACCATCCTGATGCTGTGGACCTCTTAGAGAATGAAGGACAAACAGCAACACCCCACCTTTTCTTTTCCAGGGAAGACTGAAATATTTTCTGTGACCAGGGCTCAAAACATTCTTTGCAATACCTTGTTGAACAGAAGGGGTTCGCCAGGTGTGTGTGTGTGTGTGTGTGTGTGTGTGTGTGTGTGTTACAGTAAAATCACCAATGCTATGGAATTTTCTTCTTCTGCAATAGACATTTCCATCTTCATATCTGTTTCACTTTGGGCCTGTTTCCCTGACAGCATGTCAGAAAGTTGAAGTGTTGCTTACCAAAACTGGCTTCACATCAGTAACAAATATGTGAATCCTGATTCTCCTATTTCAGAAGGAAACACACACCCAGACACAGCTCTGCCTTTAATTCTGTGGATTTTGAAATATTGATTATCTTACCAGGAATACTGGCTAAATGAACTCATTCACCTAAGGGTGGTGGGGCCCAGAGCTGTAACAATGAATTGTTGTGCCTGGGGCAAATGCCATAAACCAATGGAGCCCAGGACAAGCCTCAGGAAATCTCTATCTCAACCCTGACCCTACTCCTGCCTCCTGCATGTGGTATTTCTTTTCTTTTAGATATTTGAGAAACATGCAAAGGAAAACATTGATGAACACTGTCTTGCTATGTCTAGCACAGGTCAACCCCAGAGCTCAGAATGGCATCTTTCTTTTTTTATTTATTTTCTTTTGGGGGGGCTAGGCAATGGGGTTAAGTGACTTGCCCAGGGTCACACAGCTAGTAAGTGCTATGTGTCTGAGGCCGGATTGGAACTCAGGTCTTCCTGACTTCAGGGCCAGTGCTCTATCCACTGCACCACCTAGCTGGAATGCTGTCCATCTTCCTCCCTTTTTTATTCCCTCATTTCCTTCCAGGCTCAGCTCATTCCCCGTCTTACACAAATTCTTTCCCCCCAGATTCTAGTGCCTTCCTTTATAGTTATCTCATGCATATTCTATATATTCATACATGCACATATATAATGTGCAGGTACATAACTATATACCCATGTACATAAGCATGTGAATAAACATATGGAGTCTATATATAACTAATTTGTACTCTGAAAGTATACATACATATGAATAGATATGAGTATACTTGTGATATGTATGGGTATGCATATATATGCATATGTACATGTGTCTGCATATACATTCATGCTCATACATGTATATTATCCACTCTAATTCACACACACACATGTACATACATACATACAAGTATATATGCATATGTATGAATGAATGGATACACACCTGTGTGCATATGCATATACATACATATGTAATCACTATATAAATAACTTGCATATATGTATGTTTATATATATATGTAAACATGTATGTTCATATGTAGATATAAGTATATATAACATTCATATATCAGTATGTAGGTATAGGCTTGTGTATTTCTATATACATATATACATATATAAATAACTCTACAGTTTATATTATATAAATATAGTATATATATAGTATATGTATATATATGTGTGTGTATAGCAAGTTCATGGTATGAATAGATACATACAGCTATACCTATACATGTATATACATACCCAGGAATATATACAAACCTACGTATATACAATTTCTGTATACAGTATCCACATGTGTATTTATAGCTCCATGTCCTACAGAAAGGATTTCTGTTGGAGGGGGAATGAGCTGAACCTTTAAGGAAACAAGAAAGTTTGAGAGGGAGGAGGAAGGAGAAGATTGAGGGCACTGGGGATGGCCTGTGCATGGCGTAGCAAGACAATGTCTAAAAATGTTTCTCTTGGCATGTTTCTCAAATATCTAAAAGAAAAGAAAAGCAAATTGCAGAGGTGGTTGGGCTAGGACTCAGGAAGAGATTTCCTGAGGCTTGTGGTGGGCATCATTGTTTACGGCACTTGACCCAAACACAATAATTCCTTGTTATAGCTCTGGGCCCCACTACTGTTAGGTGACTGAGTTCATTTAACAAATAAAGGTAGATACAGATAGAGATAGATGTTATCTATCTATTTATGATTATCGTCATCTACTGTCTCCATCTATCTACTTATCTGTGTGTGTGTGTGTGTGTGTGTGTGTGTGTATGTATGTGTGTATGTATGTAAGTATGCTATCTCCCCCAACTAGATTTAGATTTTCAGTTTCTTCAGGGCAGGGACAACTTAATTTTTGCCCCTGTCTTGGTAATCATCATGCCTAAGGCAGGGGCTGGTATATGATAGGTGCTTAATAAATGTAAGCTGGTTGCTTATGAGTGAATCACTCTGTGAAAGGAAGGTGGGAGTAGGGAGCATGGGTAGTGCACATGGATGATCTTGTGCAGCGTGCAAAGGTCCTGCTTAAAGGACTTCTTTGATTGCTGGCCTAAGGCAAAGTGGTATGGAGCAATGCCTTGTGTTATATTGTAATCCTGGAATTGGAGTTGGAGGATTTGGGTTCAAATCCAGCTTCTACTACTTATCTGTGTGATGTTGGGCAACTCACCTAAATCTTTCCTCAGTTTCCCCATCTGTAAAGTTAATGGATTGGACTGGGTGATCTCTAAGGTTTGTTCCGGTCTCAGTCTTTGACCCTAGATATTGGACCATGTGGTGGAAGGAGGGATGAATTTGATGTCAAGAGAGACCTAGTATTAAACCCTATCTCCAACACAAATTTGCAATGTGACTATAGAAATGTCATTGCTTTTATCTAAGACTCAATATACTTAACTGAAAATAGGATTAAACATATCTCACTGGATGGTGTGGGGATTCAAATGAGATAATGTTGATAAAACTCTTTACAGACTTTAAAGTGACCTGTGAATACCCTTCATTACCCAGGGGCTAGCATGGTGTCTGGCCTTGTCTTGTTCAGTCATTTCTGTTATGTCTGACTCTTGGTGACCCTTTTCGGGGTTTTCTTGGCAAAGGTACTGGAGTGGTTTGCTATTTCTCCTCCAGATCACTTTACAGATAAGGAAACGGAGGCAAATAGGGTTAAATGACTTGCCCAGGGTTACATAGCTACTAAGTGTCTGAGGCTAGATTTAAACTCAGGAGGATGAGTCTTTGAGACCCTAGGCCCAACACTCCATCCACTGCACCACTTAGATATCCATGTCCATGTGCATGTATGTATTTAGTAAATTCTTGTTGTTTGATTGATTCTATGTAGGTAGTTTTTCTTCAAAAGTCTCTTCTATGAATGTACCTCAGTTCTTGTTCTGTTCTTGTTCACACATTTCCCCAGCCAAGGCCAGGATGTTTGTTTGTAATGTGCCTTGCCTTTGAGTCTGGAGGGCCCTGGAGGAACATCAGGTGTTGTTAGTGGACCACACTGTAATATTTGGTATCTGATAGTTGTTGGCCATCATCATTATAATACTGGTAGTAATTCTACGACCACCGTGGCCGGCCGCTCTGTTCCCACACAGATGCATGTGGGGCTCAAGGCTATCAATGTCTTCTCACCCTAGAAGGGCTTGATAGACTGGCTGTCACAATTCAATAACATTTTTGAAGCGTCATTATGTACCAGGAGCTGTTCTAGTCACTTGTGGGTACAAAGACAAGAAGTAAGCTCTGGCAGCATGGGATTTCTCTTTTCAAGGGAGAAAGAAATTGTACCATAGAAATGAATGTGAAGAATGGGCCAAGTTAACAAAAAACAATTTCAGGAAGGGGAGAGGCCCACCAACCTGCTGGGAGGGGGATGGGAGGAGGCAGGAAAGGTCTGCTGTAGGAACTGTCACCTGAGCTGTACTTTGAAGGAAGCTGTTCATTCTATGAGGCAGAGGGAAGGAGGAAGAGCATTCCTTATGTGGTTGAACACCCATGCCAAAGAATAAATGCACATCCTGTAAGAGCATGTACTGGGAACCCTGAGCATGACAGTTAGGCTGGGACACACAGTGTCTGAAAGGATCTAGACTGAAGCCAGACCCTGGGGGGCTTGATGTATCCTCCTAGGGATGGTGAATTTTATCCTAAAAACAATTGGAGCCAAAAGGAGATTTTTCAGTAAAGAAGTGACATGGCCAGAGCTGTATTTTCAGAGTATCTGATTGGCAGCTGTATGGAGGAGAGATTGCAGAGGGGAGAGACTGAAGGCGAGTGGTCCATATCTCCCAAGATAGGATATAGGAAAAGAATGGGGAGTGTCATACAGTTGAATGAGTCCTAATTCTGAAATTACAGGACCTGGGTTCAAATTCCATCTCTGAGGCTTATGACCTGTGTGACCCTGGGCAATTCACTCGCTTTCCTCACCTGTAAAATGAAAAGGCTGGACTCCCTGGCTTCTGAGGTCCTTCCCATCTCTAGAGCCATGCTCCCTTGTTAAAGACTTTTCTTTCTGGGTGACTGGTTCTCTTTTTAGAATTCTTTTTTTGTCCAGCTCCTAAATGGAAATGTAATGTATTTTATGGTTCACTTGGTCACCGTGTCTTCAACTTTGTGGGGAGCAATCCCATCTGGGAACTTCCCTGGCTACCACAATCTGCTTTAATGCTTCCTTGGGATGGCCAGTCTTATTCCCTTTCCATGTCTGGTCCTGAGCACGTCTGCAGTTTGATAGAGTTTAGTCAAATAAGACTAAACTGGGCACTTTGGGGAAACTTTGGAGAACATTAATTTCACTTTTATTCAAGGATATTAAGGGCACTGAAATGGCAGCATGTACCATTGTCCTTTCAGTTCTGCTCTTTGGGGAAAAAATGACAATAACCACCTAAGCTTTCTTTTGGCTGTTGGCTTCGTTTTGCCCTTTTCTGGGGACATACACTTGAGTGCCTCGTGATGGCATAGATGTGATCCTGGGTTTGAGAAAACTGTTCCTTCACATCCCTTGAGCTTGAATAACTCCAAAACTAGAGAAGGCTGAGCATCCTGGTGACTAGTTCTTATCCGTCAAGAAGTATAGTTGGATGAGGAGAGATAGGTCCATCATCCAGAAGGCCCCATGGTGATGAGCTTTCTGGGCACAAAGACAACCTACCAGGGCATGGAGAAGTACAACACTCTCTCTCTCATTCTCTCTCTCTCTCTCCTCTCATCTCTTCTTTCTCTCCCTTTTTCTCTCTCTCTGTCTCTGTCTGTCTCTTTTGCTCCTCTCCTCTGTCTCTCTCTGTCTCTGTCTTTGTCTGTTTGTCTCTCTCTGTCTCTCTTTGTCTCTGTCTCTCTCTCTTCCTCTTTGTCTCTGTCTCTGTCTCCCTCTCTCTGACTTAGTCTCTCTGTCTCCCTCTCTGTCTCTCTCTGTCTCTGTCTCTGTCCCTATCTCTCTTGGTCACTCACTCCACCAACAAGAACACTGACATACAAACTGTTTCCTTCTTTTTTCTCTAAAGTCAGTGTCATTTCTTCCATTGACAGATCCTGTTGAAGTTTCTTTGGCTCAGGCCATTGAGATGTATTTCAAATGGGTGGAATCAAGCCTTTTAATTCTATTGGCTTTGAAAGTGTTGGTTTCTTTAATGATTTGTGCTTATACTTGAAAAGTGTTGCTAGCTCCTGGTACCTGACTAATAACCCTATTATTGGGAAAAAAGAACTACTTCATGAATATTGCTGTGTCTAATCAAAGAGAACTGCTGTCATCCCAGGGAAAAATTGGTGCATATGGTTGTGAGTGAAGCAGTCTCCATTTGAGAATTCATTTTACCCTTAGTTTCATCTTTATATCCACATCTTCCCTGAAATATTTGTTTCCCATATTGAGAGGGGCATTTCAAATCTCTGCCTTCAGATTGCCTAATGGTCAGTGAGTCCTACGTTCCCAAGTAGATTTTTCATCAATCCAAAGTTAATGCTTTAAAAAACATCATTTCCCAAAAGCTTCTTGGCTTAATATGTGAAAAAATGAATAAATGAATGAATATACCCCACCTCCATCCTAGTGGTTACAGTGCAATTCTTGTTTAATTATAAATTTTACTCCTGGGTATTGCATTATCTAACCTAATAGGGGAAGAATAAGGATATAGGGAGATTTCCTAAATGACCTAGAGACCCCATCAGTACATAGAAGCTTTTCCCCACCAAACCTTTATAAGTATTTTCTTCTCAAAAGTTTTGACCTGGTCAGAATTTCCTTCCAATTCAAGATGTGTTTATTCAGTGCCTGCTAAGTATCAATTGAGAAGAGAGGAAGTGGGGTATAGTGAATAGAAAACTAGCCTTGGAACCAGGAAAATGTGGATTCAGGTCTTGTCTCCACACTTCCTGATTGTATGACCCTGGGCAAGTCACTTAAACTTTGAATGTTCCAAACAAGTAGCTAAGAAAATTAGTTGCAGAGAATGTCCCAACTTTAGGTGGTAGAGGGAATTTTCTCACCATGAGTTCTCTGTACAATGCCATCACAGGATATATTCCCCCCCCCCCCACCAAAAAAAAAGGAAAAGGAAAAAAAAAGAATAAAGAAA
>NW_020952805.1:0-3981 GCF_900497805.2 Vombatus ursinus
TCTATCTATCTATCTATCTATCTATCTATCTATCTATCTATCTATCTATCTATCTATCTATCTATCTCTGTGTAATGAGAGGGCTGAGTAATGAGGGACCAGTCATTAGAGCATAATCATATTTGTTCTTCCTGGTGGTTTATACAGAGCATGCATATGTATTTCCTGGTTGAATCCAATCCAACAGTTTGGAAGTCTTTTTCCAATCACAAGTGACTGAGAGGCTGGAACTGTGAGATGATGAAACATTTTCTAATTGGCTGTGGATCCTGAAGAACCAGGGATTCATGGGGTACTGAGCTGGAACTTAGTGTGTATACAAAAGGAATGACCTGTCTCTTTCCTTGCTGGAGGTTACTAAGGCTAGGACCTCTGGGAGCTTTTGGGTGGTAGAGGGGCAGGTGGCTTTTCTATCTCCCACCTGGCCAACGTGTGTCTCTGAGGACACAGAATCTTCTGTTTCTTCTATATCCATTCTGCCTGTGGTGTATCCATGTGATCATGTGAGTTTGGGAGATCCTCAGACCTCTTCAGAAGTACAGTTGACAGTGGCATTAGTAGTTGATCTGCCTGACCTCCCTGGATTCCATAAAGTCAACTAAAATCCCATCTTTTATTGGAAGCCTTCTCCAAGCCCTCTTGATTCTAGTGCCTTCTTTTATTAATCATTTCCTACTTACCGTGTATATGGGTTTGTAAGTTGTATCTCCCATTAAATTGGAAGCTCCTTGAGGGCAGGGATTGTTTTTTTTTTGCCTCTTTTTGTATCTCCAGCTAGGGGATATAAGCCAAGCACAGAGTAGGTACTTCACAAATATTGATTTTTTTTTTTTAGGCAATTGGGGTTAAGTAACTTACTCAGTGTCACACAGCTAGTAAGTGTCAAGTGTTTGGTCTGGGGCAGGATTTGAACTCAGGTCCTCCTGACTTTAGGACCAGTGCTGTATCCACTGCACCACCTAGCTGCCCCTACAAATATTGATTGATTGATGAATTGATTGATAGCATCATCCAACAAAGCAGTTGTAGCCAACAAGAGAGGAATTACATACATCCGGAGGTGGAAAGATAATAGTCTCTAACCCCTTGTGACAAAGACAACTGCTGGCTATGTACTCTAGAAAGGTACCAGTTCTTACAGTCTTTGGGAAATCTCATAGGGATTTGAGAAGAAGAAGAAGGAGAAGGAGGAGAAGGAGGAGGAGGAGGAAGAGGAGGAGGAGGAGGGGGAGGGGGAGGAGAAGGAGAAGGAGATGAAGGAGGAAGAGGAGGAGGAAGAGGTGTTCTAAAGTCCAGGAACCATGAGGTGTCCCTTTGTCTTGTGTTCTCTACATGTGTGCCACACTACATTTACTTTCTATTTGAGCCGACTCTCCCCAAGGCCCTTGTGTTTCCAAAGGGAGAGTGTGCCCTTGGTTGAGCAAGCCAGTGGAATGTGTGTGGGGGTGTTTTGTAATAACCATTATTGCTCTACCTTCTCAATAAACTTTTCAAACAGTTAATAGAATCTAGATGACTTATAATAGGCAGCAAACTGGTGGGGGCTCATGCAGTGTAATATTAGGAACCCCATAACCCTTCTGGTTTTTGGTTAGAGTCCTGAGGGTAGTTAATAATAGTCAGTCATTCTCTGGGGACCTCAACTGGTGAGTGTGCCTATTTGGGTAAGTGACCCCAGAGATGGTAACCTATCTATCTACTCTTCTTTTTTCCCTTTCCCTCTCCCCTTTCCCCTTTTCTCTTCCTCCTTCCCCTTCAATATATCCTTTTCTCCTCCACATTCTTCTTTTCCCTTTCCTTTTGTCCTTTCCATTCTCCCTCTCCCCCTTTCCCCTTTCTCTTTTCCTTTCCCTTTCCTCCCTTTCCTTTCCCTTTGCATCCTCCCTTCCATCTACATCAGATGGATCTTGTGTATACATAGTTATTTTTATGTCTCCTTTATTAGACTGTGAGCTCTTTATGGGGAGGGACTGGGTTTCTTTGTATCCTAAGTACTTAGTCCAGGGCCTGGCAATCAGTCAGTCAATTTATAAACGTTTATTAAGCTGCTGCTATGTGCCGGCCACTACGCTAAGTACTGGGGATACAAAGAAAGGTTAAAAAAAAGTCGCTGCCCTCAAAGAATTCATGATCGAATAGAGGAGACTACTAGACCAACGTGTACAAATGAGCTTCATGCAGGAAGATAGACAGTAATTCACAGAGAGGAGGCACTAGAGTGAAGAGGGATCGAGAAAGACTTCCTGGAATGTGGGGTTTTAGTTTGTATTTGAAAGGAGCTAGGG
Source organism: Vombatus ursinus (assembly GCF_900497805.2). Lineage (NCBI taxonomy): Eukaryota > Metazoa > Chordata > Mammalia > Diprotodontia > Vombatidae > Vombatus > Vombatus ursinus. Next base: position 2,286 of record NW_020952805.1, read on the forward strand.
AAGCTAGGAGATGGAAATGGGGAGAGAACATTCCAGGTATGGGGGCCACACAGAAAGTGCTTAATAGTAAATGTTTGTTGACTGACTGACTCTCTTTTCACCTAGTCGCCATTAGGATATGGACCTAAATTGGACCCACATCACTTTTCCCTACCCTCCATTAAAGTAAAAGCTTCCTAATTGCTTTTCTCTGCTTTCTACCATCTCCCCTTTCCAATCCAGCCTTTGCAGAAAATTTCCAAAATAATCTTCCCAAGATACAGATCTGACCATGTCACTGCTCCCCTGCTGAAAAACCTTCAGTCGCTCCCACTGTTTCTAGGATAATATATCCCAATAGAACATGTGTCTGGCACAGTGCCTAGGCCATTTGGTACGTGCTTTATAAATGTTTGTCAAATTTAGTTGAACAGAATGCATCTACTATGTTGGGTACTTAAGGTCCTCCGAAATCTAGTTTCCCACCCTGTCCTCCCTTTCCAGCCTCCTTTCCCCTTCCTGTTCTTTATTTTTCAACCCGAATGGACTATTCTGTTCTCTGAAAGGGGCCTGCTGCTTCTGAGGCTCCGCATTTCTGCCCCCCGCCCCATTCCCCCGGTAAGAAGCCTTCTCTTGCTTCGAGGTCCCTTCCAATCTGAGGGCTTCTCTCCTACATCCAAAGATTTTCTAACTGGGCCCGGCATTTTCCTGGATCGAGTCTCCATCGTCCTCTCCACAGGCAGCCTTAATTCCTGACCTACTAGCCTCTTGGCATGTGCTGGAACTCCTCCTTCCCACCATTTCTACTCCCCTCCGCCCCCATGTCATCTCTTTTATTTGGCATTTCCGAATTTCTGTAACCACAGTGCCTAGGACAGCGCTTTGCCCATAGTCAGCGTTTATTCATTTAGCTAGCAATCCGGCAGTCCTGTGCAGGAAGGGCATAGCACAGAGTAAAGGAGAGCACCTGGGAGGCTGCAGCTGCCCGCCAGATGGGTGGAGGCTGGCAAGTGGAAGGGCAGGAGATGCGATTCCTTCCTGCGAGAGCCCGGCCAGGAAGAAGAGTGGCCGCCCTGTTGTTTCTGCCCCAGACCCCACCTAACCCATAAAGAGACAGACCACTGTGACCGCCTCCATCTAAGAGATGAGGAGAGAGGGAGTAGCCGGGCTGCTCCAGCAGCGAGCCAGAGGCCAGCAGCTCTTCCAGATGTTCCCCTTGGGAGGCTGAGTGAAGTCAGGGACGGGGCGGGGCCAGGAGGTGGAGACTGGAGGGCCAGGCGGGGCTGGGGGAGGGGTGGGGAGGGCCCGACTGGCAGGCAGCGCTCGGGCTCTCCCGGCGGGCATTCGCTGCCAGGCTGTGGCCGCTTGGGCAGGATCCTCCTCTCGGGGCAGCCCAGGGCTGCTGCCAGGCAGTGTCCGCCCCGTCTCGTGCTGCCCCGCTTTCGGTCCCCGTCCGGGTGCGCTCTCCGGGAGCTGCTGCCCCGGGAAATCCTCTTCGGGGCTGCGCCCACTCGCCTCCCCGGCCCGGCCGTCACGGCTCGGGGTGGAGCAGCAGGGGCCCATCGGGCAGTACTGAAGGAGGAGCCCTCCCCCTGGGAAGAGAGAAAAAGAAAGTCGGGGGGAAAGTAAGCGGCAGCTCGGAGGACTGGCCGCAGCCCGAGCCCGGCACGGGGCAGCGCAGAGGGCAGCGCAGGGCAGCGGGCACAGCAGCGCAGAG
>NW_020952806.1:0-58371 GCF_900497805.2 Vombatus ursinus
GGGCAGCGCAGAGGGCAGCGCAGGGCAGCGGGCACAGCAGCGCAGAGGGCAGCGCAGGGCAGCGCCGCTCGCAGTCCGCTCCCTCCCGGGGCTTGAAGGTGAGTGTCCGGGGCTGGGCTCCCGAGCTGGAAGGAAGGGGTGCAGATGTGGGTCGGAAGTGCTTCGCAACTCCTCCTCCTCCTCCTCCCCTCCACGCCCCAAGTCCCAGCCCGCACCTGGCCGTGGCAAGGAGGCGAGACAACGCTCCTTCTCCGGATCTGCCTCGGGAGCTGTCCTGTCGCCGCCTTCCAGGGCTTAGCGGCCGCAGCCGAGAGCCAGCTGACAGCCTGGGGAGGGGAGCACGGAGCTGGGGTGGAACAGGGAGGAGGAGGAGGAGGAAGGAGAGATGAAGGAGGGAGGGACATAGATCACCCACAGGAAGGCCGCTGCTGTGCTCGCTCTCGCCTTGAAAAATGGTTTTCTGCAAGGGGTACCTATTTGGCAGGGGCGGGCACGGCGCCCTCCGTGCCTCATGCTCTGAGAGGGATCCCTGCGAGGCTGAACAGAGCTGAGCAGAGCGTGGCGCTGTTGACGGCCTTCAGTGCCTCCGAGGTCCAGTACTCCGACCACTTTCTCAGTTCCATGTTATCTAGAGCCCTGATTTTCTGTGTACGTTGGAAGGTCTCTCGTTTATAGCGAGCAGACCTGATGTTCCAGCCGTGCCCTCTTTCCACCCGAACTTTAAAGAGTTAGGCACCAAAGCAAGGAATTAACAGCAGAACCAAAAAACAAAAAAGCAAAAAACCAAAACAAAACAAACTTTTGATTCCTCCACATCTCCAACCTCTCTTGCTTCCTATCTTTATTTTGAAAGGGTGATCCAAGGCGTTATCTTTTACCTCTGCTTGCTGCTGGGGGTAGAAAGGCAGGACATTTGAAACCAAATATCCGAAACTATATTTGGACAGGAATAAAGTGGTATTAACGAACGCTACTAGATGTAGGGGAATACACTACTGCATTTGTAGACAGCATTTAGGAAGGTAGCTGGGTACAGTGAGAAAAGGGCAGGCTCCAGATCCTGAGGACCCCGGGTGAAATTCTAGCTGGGACACTACCTAGGGGATTGTGGGCAAGTCTCTCAAACGCCCTGTGCCTCAAGTTCCTCAAATGCAAATAAAGGGGTAAGGTCTAGATGGACTCTGAGCTCCCTTTCGGCTTGAGATCTGTGATCCCACGAAGAATGAATGATCTAGCGTTGGGAAAGACTCAGGATGGGAGGTCCAAAGACTGTGAGTACAAACACTGCCTCTGACACAGGCTGTGAGACAGGAGGCAAGCCTCAGCGTTCTCATCTATGAAATAGGTATAATGCTAAGCCCACTACCTACCTCCTGGGGTCCATGAATCTAAAACTGAAAGAGATTTCAGAGCACATCAAACCCACCCCCTCATTTTAAAGACAAAGCAACTGAGGCTCAGAGACAGTAAGTGAATTGGCCAAAGTGACTTGGTATCAGCGTGGGGAGCTGCAGCTTGGTAGGTCCTATGCTCTTTCCACAGAATCAGGCGCTGGGTAGGTAGAGGGGGAGATGGGACTCCCCCTGCCTTCTGAGGTGAAGAGACTGGCTCCCTCCCACCAGCTGGCAGTGATGGTGATATGGGACCCATTGTCCCTCATTTTCTGTATCTACTTCATGGCCACATGAGTGCCTCTTGTCTTTTTAGCTTGACTAGGAAAACAAAAACAAAAACAAAAAAACAGTCTGGTAAGGGTCTATTGTCAGCTGGATCAGTCCCCCTAGATCCAGCCATGAGAGCGAGCAGAGCAGCCAGCTTTGTTTAAAAAAAAAAAAAAAAAGCAGCCACATTAGCCTTCCTGGTTGTGGGTATCCAAACCTTTAATTAAATGTTGTTGTTTGCTGAGCTCTGACAATTGATTTTATTTCTGATGACTTGTTGCAATTATTTATTGGGGTCCCTACAGCCAGTAGACTTCCTTAATTGAGTGAGCATCATTTGGAGCAGTGCTGCCCCCTCTTTCCCACTTAGAGCATTGGCGGATTGTATTGATGGGAATTCTGTGTGGGTTTGGGGGTGGGGTAAGCTATGAGCCTTCTTTGAGAGGAGTGATGGAGTGAGCTAGGAGATTTGGGCATCTAGGTTGTATGCAAGGGCTGAGCTGCCCCGCTGGTACTGAACATACAGGCTTGCTTTTGTGGCCAGTGGCAAAGACAAGCATGTTCCAACCTAAGATTAGGATAGGGGCAAGGAGAGGGGTTTGGAAGTGACCTCTGGTCCTGTTTATAAGGCAATACAAGAAGCAGATTCCCCTCTCCTCACATTTTTGGGGAGTATATCCTAGACACCCTGAGGGACAGGGGAAGTGAGATATCCATTATCCTTTGCCCAGGTCAGACCACATCTGGTGCCCTGGCTTCAGGCTGTTAAATTACATTTTTATCAAGGACATTGGCCAGCTGGAGAGCACTAGGAGGAGGCCTGCCAGCATGTTGAGGGGACTAGAAATGTGGCATCCAGAGACTAGATGGCGGGTCTTTGCAGCTGAAAGAAAGGCAGATCTTTTGCCTGAAGCAGAGAAGACTCGAGTCTGGAGAAGAGGATATGGCCCCTGGTTTGAAGGATTGGGAGTTCTGTCTTAGGAAAGAGGGGCTGAACTCTATCTGCTTGACCCCAGAGGGCAGACATAGGGGCAGGGGAGGGGGACTGACTTTATCTCAGTTTCCCTCTCTATAAAATAAGATCATTAGTCTGAATACCCTGTGAGGTCCCTTCCAGGTCCACATCTATGACCCTGTGATATTTATATTCCCAGCACCCACCATGGTGGTTTGTGCATAGTAGGTGATGAACAAAGGTTTCTCATATGATTGAACCATAGTTTGATAACTGATAGAATGCCTGTTTACCAGATTCTGTGCAAGGGCATGTGATGATGATTGTTCAGAATAATCCTAAAGAGAAGATGGACGATTTCACTTCTGTTTTCTGGAGCAAATGATGATGCTAAGACAGGGCAGCACTTGCAAAAAGCTTGCCCTGAAGCCAGGACTCCTGCATTTGAATCCCACTTCTGACACTTTTGAATCATTGCACCATGGACAAATCACTTGACTTTCCTTGACCTTGGCTCCCTCATCTATAAAATGGGCTTACTATCACATATGCTACTGACTTCAAAAGGTGTTTATGAGGAAAAATATACATATAACCTTAAAGTGCTACAGAAATATGACTTATTGAAACTAAAGCAGCAATATGGTGGCTGGGAGAGAAGAGAATAGACCAGGTGACTGATCAGGAGAATGGGTCTCTTTCTTTCTTTTCTTCCAAGGAGATCAGAGGACTTGGTCTAGCTAGATTCTGATAACTAAGTTGAGACTGTCCCTGTGAATGATTTTGGCCCAAACACTCTCTGTGCAGTGTCCTAATCTGGGTGTGTTGGGGGTAACAAAAGTGAGATGACTCCTCTGAAACCCCATCCAAACTAGTGAGAAAACCAAGGCTCAAATCCATGCTCCTTAGTTGAGTTTGTGTGCCTTGTACTCACTGAGCTTCACTGCCTTTTCTCAGGTGGTATGAGTGAGGTGCCATAGAAGCACAGGATTACTCATTTGGAACTGGAAGGACTTATGGAGACCATGTAGTCCAATCCTCTTATTTTACAGAGTGGGAAACTGAGGCTTAGAGATGCTCAGTGACTTGCCTTGCTTATATAAAGATGAGCATATTGAGCTAGCATCAGGGGAGCTCACACTTTTTTCCAGAAGTGGGACCAGAATTCCATCCATCCATTCATCTATCTACCTATCTACCTATCTACCTATCTATCTATCTATCTATCTATCTATCTATCTATCTATCTATCTATCTATCTATCTATCTGTATGTTTGTCTGTCTATCTGTCTATCTATCCACAACACCACCCCCCCAGCCTAATCCTCCTTGTGACTGAGCAAAGGTCCACATTTGCTAGATTTTAAGATGAATGCCATAGCCATGGAACAGAGCCAAGCCCTCTGGCCTTCTTGGTGATCAGATCTCTGTAGGTGTGTCACTGTTCTGTGACATTGACCTCCTAGCTGTTCCATCTCTTGGCTCCTGACATTTTCTCTGCTGTCCCCCATGCCTGGAGTGCTCCCCTTCCTCATCTCTGCCTCCTGGCTTCTTTTAAGCAAGCTCTAGCTAAATCCCATCTTCTCTAGGAAGCCTTTCCCTAACCCTATTTTCAGGACTCTCCCCTCACCCCCAACACTGTGGCTTCATGGACTGCTCTTCTTTCCTGTCTGCACAGATGTAGGAGATGGTGAGTCATGTCTGCAGTGACTGCGCTGGGTTAAATTGTTATTAAAGAAGGCCCCCTACTGTGCTCTCTTCTTGCTGGGGGAATGATAGAAGAAAGGCAAACTCAGAACATTTTCTTTCTGTTCTCTTGAGATGAATCCAGGTTATGGTTTGGGGATTATTCAAGTGCCCTTCAAGTTTCTTCCCTCCTCTAATCATGCCAGACCACTTTGCCAAAGTGTAGGATTTGGGATGGGTGGAGGAGGTGGCAGACATTCAAAAAGTGCCTTTTATGGATTAGGCACTGTACCAAGTGCTGGAAATAATGAAGCATCGATGAGATTGTATCGTATTGAGTTCCTGCCCTCAACGAGTTTACATTCTATTGAAAACTCTCTTGTGATATATATTTGGTCAGATTCCAGGATACTGGGATTTTTTGTGGAAAGTGGGGGGAGCAGATCACTGCTGTAACAATTCCTCTCTACATAGGAAAAACTGTGTTTGGGAGGAGAGGAGTAGGGATGGGGGTACGGAATGTGTACCCGGAGTGGATTGACTAGGTTGGGGGGAAAAAAACTGGCTTTGGGCTCAAGAAACTTGAGTCATCATTCTGATATCTACTAGCTGGCTTTACTTTTTGAGAGGCTTGGTCTGCTTATCTGTAAAATGGAGATAATAACACCCATCTTACAGAGTTGTTGTGAGGAGTAAATGAGATGATATGCAAAGCACTTTTCAAACCTTGGAGGACTGTATATATAGGATTATGTTGAAGGAAGGGCTTCAGAAACCTTACAGTGTCATTTAAATGTACGCCCATAGGTTTCCTGCATATCACACTTAGGAAGGAGGTGGGAAGAATCATCAAACCCTTTTTTCTTTGATGCCTTTGGAATATTCCCTTACAGATCTGGAAATATCTTTGAGGAGGGACACTAGGGATTGGGTGCAAGTGACCTAGAAAACTCCAATCTTAACTGGAGGTGGATAGAAAGAGGGCAAGGCACCGAAATGGGCCAAAGCCTTACCCCTCCCCCAAACTTGTGTAAGGGGATCATGGTCACCCTTCCACTTCCTAGAGCACTGGGCAGTCCATGCTCTTGACGAATAACCCCTACCCAACATGTCAGCAATTATTATCTCAAGTAGAGTTATAAAGTTATATTTTTCCCAAGCAGAATTAGTTTTAATCCTATTTAATTTAAAATAATAAAAACTGCCAGAGAGCTTTTAAGGAGGGAGTCACAAAATGAGGCCAATAGAAAATTGGATGTCAAAAGCCCTAGAGGTTGGGGAATCAGCCACAAGATGATGGGAAAACACATTTCCATCCCTACGATAAACTAGAGATGATGAGAAAGTCTTCCTGTCTGTGACTGTGGCCGGTGCAAAGTGGTATTAATATTTACTGGCTGTTAAGAAGGTTCAAAGGAAAATGTAAAATGGGTAAGTGAATTACACTGGTATCTTTTGTGGCTCTGATTCACAGTAGCATAACTTAGGTCTGATTATATACTTCATTTTTTTTCATAAACACTGATTAAAAAAAATCCTTAGAAATGGGGTGAGCTAACTCTTGAACTTTTATGGTATAGCCACGAGAAGATACGGGAATCTGGTCATCTGCCTTGAGGCCGTGTGCTACATTGTACTGACCCCTGCCATGGGAGTCTAGCTTCTGATATTAACTCCCTATGTGACCTTGGTGAAGTCACAACCTTCGTAGGCCTTGGTTTCCTCACCTATTAAAAAAAAAAGTGGACTTGATGATCTCAGAGGGCTTATCTAGTTCTAAATGTTTGTGATTCTAAGATTTGCTTACCTTCCTTCTAGATAAGCACTAAAGCTTTCAAGAAATTGATGCCTTCATCTTATAACCCACATATCAGTCAAGGCATTTTCTTATGGGAGGAGCAAGGTCTGTTTAGATCGGAGAAGAGAGGGCTGGGGGAAGGGGGCATAGGAGCTACCTGCACATACCTAAATGACTGTCATGTGGAGGGGCATTCAATTTGTTCTTTTTGGTCCCAGAGGACAGAACCAGAAAAAAGTAGCCAAGAAGAAAATTTAGAGGAAATGGGTAAAACCTGTGTACTATGAGTTTGGGGAAAACATTTCCCCATGAAAAATAACCTCAGAGTTCAATGGAATAGATTATAGGGTTATGTAAATAAAGCTATTCAGGCTGGCAAGAACTGAATGAGCCTGACTGATTTCTATCTTGAAAATGGCCTCTGCTATTTGATGCCCTATAAGGATATTCTGATAAGATAAACTACAGAGAAAACATCCTCACTAGAGCAAAAGGCATCTTTGGTGACTCCCGAGACCCTGAGGGTAACTCATTTGCTTTAAATCACCTAACATTCTGTCCCCATTACTAAGTCTCTCTAATGAAGAAAGTGGCTGCTCCAGCTTCACCAGTTGGGCTCCTATTGCCTCTGGTAATGTACCCCATAGGCAGCCTGAAACCCTATGTAAATTTAGTCTCCCTTTCTTCAGGACCTAGCTATCCACCTGCCAACTGTCTATTAGCTGATACTAATTAAAGTTTTGCTCTTCTAACCTTGCCTCTTGATTTATTGATATCCAGTGAAAGGGACCAAGGTGGGAGGGATTACTCTCCAAAAGAATCTTAGGACTTTGGGGTTGAAGAATTCCCCCAATAAATATTTAGACTTGATGGAAAAAAAACTAATAGAGCTACTCAAAAGGAGAATGTGACGACTAGAGTGGTGAACTCCTTTTCAACAGGTCTTCAGGAAGGGCTGGATGACTATTTACTGATTATGGTTTAGAGAGAATTCTCATTTTGGTCAGTGTCAGTCTGCTTTGGTCACCTCCAACTCTTTTATCTTTGTTTCAAATGAATTATATAGGAGACAGAAATGCATGTGCCGGTAAGATTGTGCTCCTTGTGTCACTGGTTAGGTCCACATTGCACTATACATGGTCCATGTTTTTAGCATTGAGCTGGATATCCACGTAGTGAGAATTCAGCTCTATCTAATCACCAGACTTCCGAACTGAAGGTGAACCCAGATCAAGAGATCTGACCATGGATACCCCTCATCATCTCTTCCTGAAGGGGGTGATGGTGGCCTGGAATATTCCCCTCTAAGGAAATATACATAGCTACCATTTGGTAGAAACCCACATCATCTTTCATCTATAGTTTTTTTTGTTGTTGTTCATTTTTGTAATTTTTTATGAGTGATAACAATAACAACAACAATAATAGATAGCATTTCTATAGCACTTAGCAGGCATGGCGCAGTGGGTAGAGAGTACTGGACTTGGATTTAGGAAGAGTCCAGCTCCAATTCTGACTCTGTGTGACATGGGGGACCAATTGAACCTCCCTGAGGTTTATTTTCTCATCTTTAGAGTGGAACGTTTGTACTGCCTGTCTCAGAAAAGCATTGCTAGGTTTAAATGCAATTATACTTTGTGCCGAGCACTTTGCAACCCTGTTGTTGTGGTTCTTTGGTTACTTCAGTTGTGACTGACTCTTTGTGACCCTATTTGGTGTCTCCTTGGCAGAGATACTGGATAGGTTTGCCATTGCCTTCATGAGTTCATTTTACAGATGAGGAAACTGAGGCAGTTTGAAGTGACTTGCACGGGGTCATATAGCTGGTAAGTGTCTGAGACTAGATTTGAACTCAGGAAGATGAGTCTTCCTGACTTCAGGCTTGGCACTCTCTCCATTGTGGCCCCTAGCTGCCCTTGAAACTTTAGCTCAGAACTTGGGGCAGGGGATGTTTTATTTCATTATTTTTTAATCTTCCTTGTCCAGTGCAGTGGCTTGTATATAGCCGCTGCTTACTAAAAGCTTGTTGACTGATTAATGGAATCCCGTTTATGTGGACGTGCATGTCCCTCTCTGGTACAGATTATAGTTGATCCACATCCCTTCATCCTACAGCAATCTTCTTTTTGACCTCCCACAGATCTTTCATAAAGTATGGACTCAACATGCTGGAGGTTACCTCTGGTTCTTTCAATGGATGATGGCTATCAGAGTTATTTGGAGCCTGTACTCAGCCTGTCCAATCTGCTCTCTCTCAGTCTCCATACATTTTATTTTCAGTCCCGTATATCTTTTTATACTCCTCACACTGAGATAACAATAACAACAATTGTTTTTTTCTTTAAATATTTAATTAATTAATTTTTAGTTTTCAACATTCACTTCCATAGGATTTTGAATTTTAACTTTTCTCTCCCTCCCTATCCTCTCCCCTCCCCAAGATGGCCTGCAATCTTATACAAGCTCTACTTAGACATTTATATTAAGCATCTTTTCACATTAGTCATGATGTATAGAAGAATGAGAACCAGTGGGAGGAACCACAAGAAAGAAGAAATGAAACAAAGCAGCAAAAAATAAGGAGAGCGAAGAGTCTTCTTCCATCTGCATTCAAACTCCATGGTTTTTTTTTTTTTTTTTTTTCTGGATGTGGATAGCATTTTCCATCATGAGTCTTTTGAAGTTGTCTTAGATTCTTGCATTACTGGGAAGAGCTAAATCTATCAAAGTCAGTCATCCCATAATGTGGCTGTTACTGTGTACAACATTCTCCTGGTTCTGCTCATTTCACTCAGCATCTGTTCATACAAGTCTTTCCAGGTTTTTCTGAAGTCAGCCTGTTCATCTTTTCTTATAGCACAAAGTATTCCATTACATTCATATACCACAATTTGTTCAACCATTCCCTGATTGATGGGTATCCCCTTAATTTCCAATTCTTTGCCACCACAAAAAGAGCTGCTACAAATATTTTTGTACATGTGGGTCCATTTCCTGCTTTCATGATCTTTTTGGGATATAGACCTAGAAGTTGTGTTGCTGAGACAAAGGGTATGTACAATTTTATAGCCCTTTGGGCATAATTTCAAATTGTTTTCCAAAATGGTTGGATCAGTTCACAACTCCACCAATAATACATTAGTGTTTCAATTTTCCCACATCTTCTCCAAAGTTTGTCATTTTCCTGTTTTGTCATGTTAGCCAATCTGATAGGTGTTATGTGGTACCTCAGAATCATTTTGATTTGCATTCTCTAATCAATAGTGATTTAGAGAACTTTTTATATGACTATAGATAGCTTTAATTTCTTCATATGAAAACTGCTCATTTATATCCTTTGATCACTTATCAATTGGGGAATGACTTGTATTCTTTTAAATTTGACTCAGTTCTCTATATATTTTAGAAATGAGGCCTTTATCAGAGACACTGGCTGTAAAAAAAAAATGTTTCTCAGCTTTCTGCTTCCCTCCTAATTTTGGTTGCATTGACTTTAATTTTTACTTTAATGTAATCAGCATCATCCATTATGCACTTTATAATGTTCTCTATGTCTTGTTTGGCCATAAATTCTGCCCTTCTCCATAGATCTTACAGGTAAACTGTTTCTTGCTCTCCTAGTTTGCTTATACTGTCAGTCTTTATATCTAAATCATGTACCCATTTTAACTTTATCTTGGTATAAGGCATAAGATGTTGGTCTATGCCTAGTTTCTGTCATACCATTTTTCAATTTTCCCAGCATTTTTTGAAGAACAATAATTGTTAACAATTATTTACATAATGCTTTACGACATGGAAAGTACTTTAAAAATAATAACTGGCTTGTATATGTTATTTTAAGGTTTTCAAAGCCCTTTCCAAATGTTCTCTTTTTATAATCTTATAAAATGTTTATTTTTTTAAAGTTAGAGAATATGCAATTTTATGTATCAAATGAAAAACAAAATTGCTCTTGGCAATGTAAAGATCAAGGTGATACCAGATGGCATCTGTTGCATCTGGGCACAGGGCTTCATTACTTATACTTCCAAGGCTCCTTACACCAACCCACAAGGTAGGTGCTGTTATTATTCCTATTTTACAAATTAGGAAACTGAGACAAACAGAGGTTAAGTGACTTGCCCAGGTGACACAGATTCTGATAAGTGTCTGAGGCCAGATTCAGAATGAACAGGAACAGGAGTCAGGGAGGTCCCATCTAAGAGATTTATTAGCTGTGTGACCCTGGATGAGTTCTTTAGCTATGCTCAGGCTTAGTTTCCCCCCTGTAAAATGGAGATAATCCCCCTAGAATCTACCATAGTATCATGACGTGGCCGCTGCAGTGATGAGCATGAGACCAGCTCAATGCTCTGTAACCCGGAGACGCATGGATGAGGCGGGAGACAGCAAGATGGCAGAAGCTCCGTTTATTGAGTACAGTTAGCTGTCTTTAAGGCCCTAGTGATGCATGTTCAAAGCGTGATCCCCCGTGATAGCCAATCATCAGATCTGCTGGAGCTCGTGTCAGGACTCATTTCCCATTGAGAGGAGAGCCAAACCAACCGTGGGAGCTGCATGTCAGCAAATGAGAGGTCCTGGGAGACTTCCTTATTTTTGCCACGCAGCTATGTTGTGACCCTCAGCTTCTACTGATAGAAGCTAGAACTCCCATGGGAAAGTTCCCTCAACAGAGCTCTCATGAGACCGTGAGACATTCACCCTAACAGTATCAAAAGAGATAATTGATGTAAAGTCCTATGCAAACCTTCAACTTTACAGACCCTTAAAACATGCTGATGATTATAGACTTAAGTCCATTTTGATAGGAAATATAGCATGTGATCTTCCCAGACTGATTCAAAAAATAACCTTGGTAAACAGGAATAGCTTGGAGACAAGGTTAAACGGATGAAGTGAATGAAACAGTTTCAAGACAGAGCACGGTTTCTTCAAAGACTGAAATTGGCCAAAATGGACCAATCCCAGAGCAGCCTTCACAGGCACAGTCATTGATGAAGAAGCAGGGAGTGGTTGCCAGCTGTTGCTTTTTAAACTGCAAGCAACTTTGTGGAGAACAAGCAATCAAGCCTTTCTCAATTGCTAGATCAGGGTATCTGTGGTATAGAAGAACTGTTCTTTATTTCATCAGAACTAGAGAAGTCTAGCCAGGTTTGCAATTCATATTATTTCTCCAATCCTATCTTTTTGAGAAGGATGGTAGCCTAGTTCACAGAAATATCTGAATGTTAACAAAAAGATAGTTTAAGTATCTATATCTATATATATATGTTTATATATATACACACACATAAATGTATATATGTTAAAAATTAAAGACATTATGATTAATTTGATGTATCAAATGATATATGTGTGTGTATGTGTGTGTGTGTGTGTGTGTATTTATGTAAAAACCATTAGAGTCTCAATGGGTTGGAACAGAATATCATGGTGATGAAATAAGATTCAAATCATCATATTAAGTAGCAGGGTCAATGACTTTCTTAATAACCCTGTTAAAATAGGAATAACATGACCATTTAATGCTTTATGGTTGAAAAAGTATTTCCTCTCCCTTTTCTCCTTTGAGCCTCCCAATAGCCCTGGTAAAGAGGGAGCTCAGGTGGGATATGAGGCATCTGACCTTGGCATCACCCACATTCTTTTAGCTCTAGCATTCTCTGGCCCCAAGAGTTCTCCCTGTGCACACTTTTGGCCCCTTCTTGGTGTGTGAGGAACCTGGGGGCAAATCCCATTCTACATTGACCTCCCCAACATTCTTATACATTTGTGGTATAGGCAGCCAGGCCCAACGGTCACCTGTCCTTTCCCTATTAATTTTATTGTCCTTATCTGCCCTGCCCTACCCCAACTGTCTTTCTACTTATTTCTTCTTTCTACATATACTAATGAAGCTACTTCCTTCTCTCAGTCTGAGGTCTCCCAAAGTCACCACCAATCTGGCAGCTACTGTAATTGAGCACAGCCTTCCTTGCCCTCATCTTCTTCAGGACCTGAAAGAATGATGAGCACCGTGTGAACAGCACTACCACCTCAGTAGTTGTGAATTCACTTGTTACTTGCAATCAAGCCAAGCCTGGATATGGCACTCAGTGAATGTTTTGAAAAAGCTTAGAAAGAACTGTTGAATAAGATTTGATAATCTTGGCAGAGAAACTCAAATGTGTGGATAATAGAATTTGCTTGGTGAGCTGTGGGAGAGTTCCATAGAGAAAGATTCAGAAACAACTGGTTCCCAAGACATTGATTTATTGAGATGAGTCCTCTGGCCAAGTAGCCTTTAAGTTTCCTCATTACCATGCTTGTATTCATCCATTCATTACTTTGTTCATTCATTTCTTCATTTGTTTGTTCACCAAACCTTTATTTAGTTTTTATTATACATAAAGTGCTATACTAGGCTAAACTGGGGGAGATGTAAACTCAGGAAAAAAAAATGTAGAAGCTTTGTTTGTCCAGTGGTATAGGAAATCCTTGGCTTTAGGATACCAGCTCCTCTCTCAGGAAGTACCTGGTATTGGTATTTCATAACTCCACTGCCTTGTTTTATACACATGGGGGGGGCAAAGATCGTTATGTGACTTAAAAAAAAAAGACAATCAATTTTTTTTTCTGTATGTCTATAAATCTCAACTATTTTTCTGAGTATTATTGACAACAAATTTATGTAGTGGAGATGAGGTGAGAGTGTGTCTCAGACATGAGGTATCACTTAGACCCAGGCATGGAGGCTGGGACTCAGATTTCATGCACTAGGAATAGCTGGTGGGTGAGTTTGATTGGGACCGTAAGCGAATGAAAAGGAATAATATGAAATGATTGGGAAGGAAGGTGAGGGCACAGTCTGTGAAGGGCTTGAAAGCTGAGCTGAAGACTTTGTGCTTTATCCTAGAAGTATGTGATTATTCCTATAATAACTACACAAAGATAGAGAAAGAGGAAGATTGCTTAGTAGTTAACATTATCCACGTCACTTTTTTTTAATCAGAAAGTTCAATTTTTTTTACTCCTGTCTTGCAGATCCCTTTAGAAACCATTCAGAATCTGGCTCTTTCCTACCTTCCCACCTTCTAATACCTTCTTCCCCTCCACATACTCTTTGATTCAGTGATACTGACCTCCTGACTCTTCCCCACGCAATATTCGACCTCCCAACTCCAGGGACCTTCTCTGACTGTCCCCATACCTGTAATGTTTTGCCTCCTCAGCTCCACCTCCCGGCTTCCTTCAAGTCAGCTCAAATCACATCTGCAGGAAGCCTTTCCCAATCTCCCTCTGCTGATTGGCTCAAATTGGCCCTGTTGATACCTCATTCGGACCCAGTTATTTACATCTTGCCTCCCCTACTAGAATTGACAGAGTCTCTGTCCTTTAGGACAGAGACCATTTGTTGGCCTTTTGGCGTGTCCCCAGGACTGAAAGCACATGGGTAAACATTTAATAAATGCTTCTCATCTGACCCAGTCACTCATTTAAGATCCTCTTCCTTCTGGTCCCACTTGCTCTCTAGTGATATGGTTGAATCAAGACGCTTATTCCATTTCCTGTTTATCCACTGTCGTGGTCATTTCTGCCAGCAGCCCCTCTGCCGCTGGAGGAGTGGTCGAGTGCCAGTCTTGTGACTTGACTGTCATTGCTGAGGAACAAACAAGTTTGTTCTAAAATCTTTCCGGATCCTCCTCATTTTTCTGTCTCTGCTTTCTGTCTGGTTCCATCTGTAGATCTCTGAGAAAATACTTGGGATCCTTAGGGCTCTTGGCAATTTTTCTCCAACCTTGCTTTTTTCTTCTATTTCTTCTCACTGTCTCATGAGTCTTTACAGCTCATGATCTTCCATCAGCTTCCTCTACAATCTTACAAGGAGTTTGCATTTTTAAATAGCGTTGCCTTTGGTGATTCTCTTTGCACTTGGAGAAGAAGTCAAGTTTGCTTCCTGAGATGTTTTCTGGGTTCTTTTGGTCTGATCCTTTTGGCAAATTGATTTACATTAATTAAAATTCTTTAGCAAATGGTGGCAGTCATTGTCATTATCATTAGTTATGTCATTGTCTTTAATCATGAAGAATATAACAATTACATCATTTTACTTCTAGTATGGTGCCTGGCACAGAATAGGGCCTTAATAAATACTTGTTGACTTCTTTGTCCAACCTCTATTTTCAATGTCCAGTAGCTTCACAATATTAAGGCAAAACCAAAAACAATGTTAGGTGTAGAAAGAGGTAAACATTTTTTCCCTGGAAAATCCCAATATGTGTAATACTCTGTTCCTTAAATGATGGATAAATCCACTTGGGACCGAATTTTCCAATGCTGTCTTCATATGAGTTCATTCCTCTTCGTCCCGTCCTCATCCTTCTTGTGTCTTTGCACATTTGGCAAGCTGCATGTACCAAAAAGAGTCTTTGGATTTAAGGATCCATCTGGAGTCCTGCCAGTGAGGGTAGAAGTCTTCCTAAATTAATAGTGTTTGTTCATTATTTGACCTCTCGGCTTCAGTCTGAAAGCAGCTGTCAGGTAGGGTTGCAATCCTTTGCTCTCTTGCTGTGCCTTTTCCCTTCACTAATGTGTTAGCATCATTTCTCTCTGTTACTGTCAGGTCTCCCACAAACTGCATTTTGTCTTTGAAGGGAATAGTCCAGATATTCTAGAAATAGTGGGGTTAGCTTTTCTTAACTTTTAAATGGGAAAATTGGGGATTCTGAAACTCTTGTGATAGTTATCCTCAAATGAAAAAAAAAGAAAATATTATGATACTTTAGATACCCATGAGGAAGGGGTCATTTATTTATTTTGTAAAGTTTACCATTCTAGGGTCATGTTTTTTTTCCCCTAGCTTAATGAAGAATACAGACCATAAGGTATAACACAAAAAAATGGGCAAAAATCCAGAGTATTGTGAACCTGTAGGTAACTGTTTCTACATTTGAGATATTAGGAACCAGAGTATAAGAAGAAAAATAGCCTTGGCTTAATAGGAAATGATGGATAGAGACCTGGACCCAGAAGTCATTTAACCAGGATTCTTGTCCTTTTCCTCCCACTAACTGGCTGTGAATTAAGGAAGTCACTTCAACCTTCCAGGTGACGGTTTTTTTTTCCCTCTATCAAAGGAAGGGGTTAGAAGACATGATTCTTTTATTCTCTTCCCATTCTCCAATTACATCAGACTTTGAAAACTTTGTCATTTTACTCTGGGACTTCAGATCCTCAGTCGTTTTTTTTTTTTTTTACATTTCTTGGCACTTCTGAAATCGTGAATTGGCTCATAGATAACCCAGGTAGAAAGCTTCAGACTGAATGTGCTCCTTTGTTTCTTTATCAACGAGTTAGGTTTGTGGATGGAGCAGATAGAGTGCTGGGCATGGAATCAGGAAAACCTGAGTTCAAATTTGGCCCAAGATACCTCCTAGTTATGCGACCCTGGGCCAGTCACTTCACCCCATTTGCCTTAGTTTCCTCATCTATAAAACGAGCTGGAAAAGGAAATGGCAAACCACTGAAATATCTTTGCCAAGAAAAGCCCAAACAGGGTCACAAAGAGTTGGGCACAAATGAAAAGACTGAACAACAACTAAAATAGAAAAGAGGATTAATACAAGAAGGTCTGCCTTTGTTCTTTTCTTTTTGGTCTCCTGTAAGACAGAAGAAATGGAAGAAACATCTAGTCTACACAGTGACTCCCTCTTACATTCCTGGTGCTTGGGGACTTGCTTCATTCAGGCTACACTGGCATCTGGACTGTCTGCCTACGGCTTATGCATCTACATTAGTTGCAGCAACATTTGACTCCTACAATGATTCCTTCCTGGTCATCCAGCTCGCCTCTGTCTGGATACATAGGGAATGTAAATTTATTTTAATTTTAGTTCAACTAAAACCCAAGTAGGAAGGCAGATGAGGTACCAGAAACCGAGCTTTGTGGCTGAATAGCAATGCTACCTGGGTTATCTGGGCCAGGGATTTCATGGACAAACAAGACAGGCAGTGGAGAGAGGCAGGAAGGGGCTTGGGATCTCAGTTCTAACATTTCACTAGTTATGAGCGACTGGCCAGGTCACAGCATTTTTCTGGATCCAAGTTTCTTCATGTGTAAAACATTGAAGAGTGCTTATAATTCTTACCTTCTGGTTAGCATTGACTAGGTCTGGGAAGGATCTCAAAGACTGTCTAGGCCGGTCCTCTCATTTTACAAGTGAGGAAACTAAGGCTGGAGGAGAGTGAATGACTCGTCCAAGGTGATGCACGCACATTCTTAAAGCCAAGAACTGAGGACCTCAGATTGGAGAGTCAGTCTTTTTCCCATGGTACTTTTTTCACAGGGCTACTGTAGGGAAGTACTTGGCATACTTTAATGGCCCTCTCATTTATTTCTGTTAGTGTAGATGATAAATGAAACTTGGGTTTCTGTGGACCTTCTGCTTGTCAGATGAAGACTTAAATAACAAAGGAAAAAGGGCCTAGAGGTTTAGAATAAAAATGATCATGCCTGCAGCATGGGCCCCAGTGAAATCATGCTTATTAGGCTCTTTGCAAATTTCCAAGGGCTCTAGGAATGGCAGTTGTGATTGTGAACACATCTTCTCCTAGTTTTTGATGCTGATAACTAGTCTTGTCCTACTCTTAGTCAGTGTTTTACAGGCAGAAGGGAGAACTTGCCTTTTACTGATATCATTGTTGTTACTATTTCTCCCCAGTCTGAGAGACACTGGGGTGTTCCGCCTCCCCTTGAGGTGAAGGACAAAGAGGACAGAGTCCAGGTGCCTTGAGTAGGCTGAGGGCTTTCCACAGCTCGCTGCCTTAATAAGGTGTCTTTTGGACCAGCTGAGCAAAGGTTATGGCCTTGTTTGTTATAATATCAGAGCTGAAGATGTGTGGGTGAGCTCCAGGCATGTGCTTCCCATTAAGGAACAGCGACCTTTTCCACAGGTGGAAGGAGTGTGTGTGTGTGTGTGTGTGTGTGTGTGTGTGTGTGTGTGTGTGTGTGTGTTGGGGGAGGGGGGACGAGCAACAGCAGGGCAGACCAGCTGTAGACAGGCCACTATCTTCTGAGCTGGACAGCAGCTGAGGCACAGAAGTCATTCTAGAGGGAAAGTGTGACTAGACAAGAAGGGCGAAGCCGTGAAAGGAGCTTTGGGAATGGAAATCAAGCACAGATCCACCTGGACTAATGTGCTGAAGGTTTGACCTAGCTTTGCAACAACTTGGTTCTTCCCTGCATAGGCCCAGGATTCTGTGCGTGTGTGTGTGTGTGTGTATGTGTGTGCATGTGTGTGTGTGCTTGCGTGTGCGCATATGTGCATATGTGTGCACATGTACATGCTTATGCAGTGCATATATCTGTATGTGTATGTATGTGTACATGTCTGTACACGTATGTATGTGTGTATATGCATGTGAGTGTAGTATGTATCTGTATGTGTGTATATTTGTGTATCTGTGTGTTCATGTGTGTGTGTGTGTGTGTGTGTGTGTGTGTGTGTATAGTGGGGTGTTGGAGGAAGGGTGGATCCTTGCATGTCGGAGCCTTAAGAACAATTCCATTGCTCAGTTTTTCCCTTGCAGTCTCCTTTGCTTTTCTTCCTCCATACATACTCGAATACAAAGCCATTGGTGTTGCTGCTATCCTATTTAGTTGGTACAGAACACATGAGTTGGAGTCATAAACTGAACGCGCACCCCACCACTGACCGTAAGGAGCAGGTGTATGGATCCTGAGCCGAGGGTCACGTCCATCATGTGAATCTTGGTGTGGCCGATCTTTGGCCTGCTCCTTCTCCCCAGGTGCACTTTCCTTCAGTACACGATCACTATCTTACCATGGATTCTTTATTGAATTCCCGACCAGCCCTCTGCAGGCTCAGCTTGGAATAGTGGGCATGCCTGACTGGACATTTGATTCATAAAATAATGAGGCTAGAAAGGACATTGGATATCCTCTAATCATAGGATAAGAGATGTAGAACTGATAAGGCCCTAAGAGGTCAGTAAACCTAATGCCCTTATCTTACAGAGGAGATCACTGAGTCAGTGGGAGAAGTGACTTGCTTGGTATTACACGGCACACTCCAGGGTGATGATTTCATCTTTGTGCCACTGTATCTCTTTGTTAAATGTCCTTTCATGCCTCTGTGGCTCAGGGGTTGCCTTCCCATGTGACGTTACTTCCTGTTTCATGGCGGTAGCTCCCTCCCTTATCTCTACTTGATTGCAGAAGGAGGGCAGAGGCAGGGAAGGGGTGCTTGGTGCCAGAGCTGAGTTTCTGCTATCCGGATCTCCAAGTTCACTTAGGAACTCTGTATGTGGAATAAAGGTTTCCCCTTGTGCAGCCAGCTTCACCCAGGGTTGCCTCCCACTCCCACTCTGAAAACAAACAACTATGGGATTTAAGGCTTGAGCTCAGGGTGAGGAAGGATGTTCCCCCTTCTCTGTTGGCAGAACTCTGTGTCCAAATGAAAGGCCTGTGTCCGTGCTTGGCATCTTGCCTTCAAGCCCTGCTCCCAGCTCCATTGTGTCTGTGCCTGGTGCCCAAGGCGGGCATTTACACATCCGCATCGTGTCCGGATCATTAGGTTGAGCTCCTTAGCTTTGTAAATGACTGCAATGTTACTGGCTCTGAACAAATCTCTGAGAAAAACGGCCCACCCGGGCCCCAGCCAGAAGCCGATGCAGTAAGCATCCCTTGCCAAAGATCCCCTCTGCCATCACTGCCCACGGGTGGCATGGTCACTTTGATGGCCACGACCTTATCACTGTCTCAAAGGAGAGCTGCTCGTCATTTCGGATGTCAAGATTACAAAGTATTTCTCTTCTTGTCTTTTCTTTTGAAATTGGCTTCTGAAAATTGGAATCTGAAAGCTCTGATGTTCCCAAGCAAGAATCATTTCATTTAATGTCAGGATTAAGATGGTTCCTCAGTTTGTGAAGTCAGGGTGCTCAGAAGTGATAGGAGAAGGGCCAGGAGCTGACTACCCATGGCGATGTTCCATTCTCAGAAAAGAAATTAAAATCTGATAACAGTGCCAACGATGCCGCTACCCATCATATACCCATCATACGAAAATACTCTTCTTGGGGTTAAAATATGACCATCTTACCTGGGTCCAGGGGGCAGCTCACTATCCATTTCTTTAGCAATCAATACATTTTCATATTTATGAGATATTGTTACATAATTCATAATGGGGCCTAAAGAGCTGGCCTCAGAGTAGGGAAGAGCCAGATTCAAATCCTGCTTCCGACGTATACTGACCAGCGTGACCCTGGCAAAGTCTTAAGTCCCTTAAATTCTCAGAGCCCCAGAGGATTCTCTATAAAGCCATAAGCTGTAGAACATTTGCCAATCTTCAAATGGAGGTGGTTTCCATAGTGGGAGTTTCCTATACTGATGAAACCACAAGTCTGCACTCCCTAAAATGGGAAGAAAATGATTCTATGGGAGTCAGGGTGGTATAGTGGAAAGAGTGTTAGATTTTGAGAGGACCTGAGTTCAAATTCAGAGTCTGACACTTATTATCTCTGTGACCTCAGGGAAGTCATTCATCTCTCTAGGACTCAGTTTTCTCATCTGCATGATGAGGGGGTAGAATCTATCTCTAAGATTTCTTCCACGTCCAGAGCCCATGACCCTCTTGAGACCTATGGACAGCTTTGCCTGTGTTGGTCTCTTCCAAGTATGGGATCTCCTGGTTCTCTCTGGTCACTCTGGGGTAACATGACTAACCAGGATTGGAACAAGCAGGCCAAAATTTCCAGGAAAAGAGGAAATGTATCTCTTCAAAGTTCCCGTTCAGCCAAATCGGTTTCATATCCCCAGTGGTTATGAAGTAATTAGGTTTGTGCAACAAGCTGGTTCACTGACTTTATGTACTTTTCTTAAGAGTCCAAAACATGACTTTACCTCCATCTCCAGCTGCTATCCTGGCATTTCCTGATCATCCAATCCATCCATCCATCCATCCATCCATCCATCCATCCATCCATCCATCCATCCAGTGGAGAGCAGAGTAGTTTGCTTACTTTCCTATTTATATGGCATTAATCACTGCATCTCATCACTAACGAGGGAGCTAGAATTCGGATTCTTCCATTTCCTGCCTGGGCAAATCACTCTGGAACTTCCTGGATCTTGATTTCCTCATCGGTAAAATGAGGATGTTGGACTAGATAAGCTTTGATCCCCCTTCCAGCTTTAGACTTTTGAGCTGGAAGGTCTATGAACATTTCTCCATGTCCTATCCACCCAGATGCCTGAGCAGTCAGGAAGTGTGCAATAATGATGCCTACAAAGCTGAGGGCAAGGACTAACATTTCTGGGAAACCCAGAATGGGTCAGCAGGTGGGTGCTGCTCGGTGCCCAGAAGTAAGTCAGCAGGTCACTTTCCTGGAGATGATGGCTTTCAGACTACAGTAGCAAGAGGGCAAATACCCAGAGTGCAGTGAAGGAGCTGTGCCTTGGATGTTGGCGGACCCAAGTCCAAAGACAGATTGCCCAAGCGGGCAGCCAAAGGCCATTTTTGATCACTTGATTCCCTCATCACTGAATCACAGATCATGCAAAGGCCTTGGAGGGCAGCTAGGCTAGCTTACAGTTGAACACAAATCCCCATTCCAGTATCCCCAGCCAAGAGTGATTCAGCCTCTGCTTGAAGACCTTCAGTGAAGGGAAACTCACTACTTCTTTAGGACAGAGTTTCCTACTTTGGGATAGCTCTAAAATGGCAAGAAGTCTTCCTTTCCTTCAAACTTGAAGTGACTCCTTTGTGTTTTTCACCCTTTGCTGAGAACAGTGTTTAATCCATTTTCCACAAGGTACAATGGACTCAAAATCAGAGGACCTCAGTTCAAATCCTGCCCCTGCTCTTCAAGTCCTGTATGTCCTTGAAAAAAAAGTTACTTAAAGTCTCTGGGGCTCAGTTTCCACAACCATAAAATGAGAGAGTTGTATCAGATAACATATGAGGCCCCTTTGAGGTCTAGAGCCTTCATATTATCAGCATATGAAGGCAGCCATTGGGTCATCACCCTGCCTTGAGCCTTCTCTTCTCCAGGATGAACATTTCCAGTTCCTTTCACTTTATCTCCTATGGCATGATCTCAGGACCCTTCACCATTCTGTTTGTCTCCTCTGGAGACTCTTCCAGAACTGAACCCAATCGTCTGGTTGTGGTCAGAGCAGCACAGAATACACTAGGGCGACTACCTCCCAGCTCCTAACTTGTGGGGGCCTCTCTGTTGAGAACAATGCTGGCCATAGATCTCTTTCTTGCAATGGGCCAGAGCTGTGTTGGTGATAGAATTATAGGAGAGCAGCCCTAGGAAGAACTAGAATCCAAGCCTTTCATTTGATGAAAGGGGACTGAGGCTCAGGGTGGCTGAGACTTGCTGAAGGTCACAGGTCAGCACATAGCCAAGCCAGGAGCCAAACCACAGCCTCTGCCTCCAGATCCCATGAGCTTTTGCTCTCCATCAGGCTGGTGCTGTAGGCTGGTTGTGGCTCTTGGGCACTGAGCTACACAAAGCCATCCTTTCAAACAACACCTCAGTTTCTGTCTTTGTACAAGAAGCATTCCTTGTTAGAGCCCATTTCCTTGCTACCTAACACAAGCATAACTCCTCCTCCTGAGGATTCTTTTCTAATTGCTATTACAGGGAGCATCATTTTCTAGTTCATTGAAGGTTTATTCTGTGAAGCACCAAGTTCACCCTGAGGTGCCATTCACTTTGAGGCTCCATGTTTGAGAAAGGCCCTCCTCATGGAAAGGAACCATCCAGAAGAAGGAATCTGGAGAAAAGGGTGGGAGGGTCTGAAGCCATGGCAGAGATCACCACTCAGGGACCCAGGGCGATGAAGTCCAGAAAGGAGAAGACCTAGTGAGGGCAGGATTCAGGATGTCTATTTTCAAGTGGAGGCAGTATTTGTTGTGAGGTGGAAAAGAACTGTATTTAGAGTAAAAAATAAAGAAATTCTGAGTTTGGTTTCTACTGCTAATTCTTAAGAGCTTCATTTTATACCTTCTTGGGCTTCAGTTTATTCATCTCTAAAATGGGCAGAAGTTATACAAATTGATCTGATTCTAGGAAGACCTTGAAGAGTCTGTTTGTAGAAGAGAAACTAAGGCTGCTCCCATTGATCCTAGAAGACAGACATAGAAGCACTGGGGGCAGGGGTGGGAAAGAGGGCATGCAGGAGAGGACTCAGAAAGGCAAATTGGGATGATCCAAAGTATGGTTGGCTGCCTAAGGAGCTGATGAATCCTGGAGCACCTGGACATTTCAGGACAGGACTAGTGGAGGATCCTGGTGGGCCTCCAACTCCCCTTCTAACACTAAAAATCTGCCAGTCTGTGACACCCTGCATTAGAATAATTTTTAATTGAAGTTCAAATATATGTATATGTTTATATATATATATATGTAAATGTGTGTGTGCGTGAAATTCTTGCCTACTTAGAGAACATTTCTTTTTTATGATAATTAACTTATTTTTAGTTTTCAACATTCACTTGTATAAGATTTGGAGTTTTAAATTTTCTCTCCCTTCCACTTCTCTTCCTCACCTCAGCCCCACCCCCCTGCACCCAACGGCATACAATCTGATATAGGCTCTACATATACGTTCATGTTAAGCATATTTTCCCATTAGTCATGATGTAACGAATAATTAGAACCATGAAAATGAAGCAATAAAAAAAAAACCAACAACAAAGGAAAAGAAGAACAAATAGTATGCTTCCATCTGCGTTCAGACTCCATATTTGTTTCTGTGAGTGCGGATAGCAATTTCCATCATGAGTCTTTTGGAGTTGTCTTAAATTCTTGTGTTGCTCTGAAGACCCAAGTCTATCAAAGTCAGTCATCCCATACTGTGCTTGTTACTGTGAACTCTCCTGGTTCTGCTCATTTCACTCTGCATCAGTTCATGTAAGTCTTTCCAAGCTGTTGTTTTTAAGTCTGTCTGCTCGTTATTTCTTATGGCACAATAATATTCCATTACATTCATATACCACGACTTGTTCAGCCATTCCCCAATTGATGGACATCCTCACAATTTCCAATTCTTTGCCCCCACAAAAAGAGCTGCTATAAATATTTTTGTACATGTAGGTCCTTTCCCCATCTTTATAATCTCTTTGGGATACAGCCCTAGAAGTACTCTTGCTGGATCAAAGGTTAGAGAACATTTCTTCAGTATTTCCAGGATCTGGAATTTTGCCAGAGCGGTCACCATTTCCCTGGTTTGCTGTCTCCATATTGGCCCTGATCACTGGCTGCTTCTCCAGTCCTTCAAGTCTGGCTGAATACTGACCATGGACCCGCAGAATTGTACATGTGGATCGTGGCTTGGCAAACCTCTTCATACGCCTTCATCCCTGTAGCTGGTTGTTGACTGCATTCTGGCCACTGTGCCATACTCTTCTCTGTAGAAACAAAACCACAAAAATCCTCACATTTTGGAGGGACCATATGTTCCGTTACTGGGTTTACACTGGAAGTTTTTCTAGCTTAGAGTAGGACCAACCAGCCTTTGAGCTGTCCCTGGCAAAGCCTTCATCTCTGTGCTTGGATCAGGCTTTAAGGGAAAGTGCAGGCCTCTACAGCTAAATGCTAGCTGACCTCTTCTCAGTGTGATTGGTGAAGTGATGTATGCTTTAAGTCGTAGTTAGACTGGACCTGAACTTCTGAGTCCCCTCCAAGTCTGTGACTGCTCCATGCTTACTAGGTAACCTTACACAGTAATTCATCTCCCCGGGCCTCAGTTTTATGAACTATAAAATGGGCAGCTTGTACTTTGTGACTTCTAAATCTTAGCTCTAAATCAAAGATCCTGTGATTCTGGAATTGCATTCCATGATATAATGACTTAGTGGCTCCTTAGGTGCGGAAAGCTGATGGTTCCCATACTAAACAGCCCTATGGCATTGGGCTTTTGAGCTCCTGTTGGCTTTTTTCTGTTGCCTTTCTTGCTTGCACCTACAACTTCTTGGTTTTGCTCCTGTATTTGTTAACAAAACCCTTCCCCTCCTTCCTTCCCTCATGAAATAAACACAAGTTATCTAATGTTCTTTTGTTTGAGGAACTAGATAACAGACTGGTTAGAATAGTGTGTCACTCGAGAGTAAGTAATCTCTGAATGAAATCAGAGATCATCATGAAAGCCAGGCTTTGGAGGCGGGACCTGAGGGGCTTTCCAATGAGTAAGGCACATGAGTTTAGGTCCAGGGCTTCTCAGCAGCTGTCTTGCTTAACTTCCTGGACTTTAGCTGGCTTCCTGTTCACTAATGTTTGCAGGAGGTGGCATGTTACGGTTATCTTTGAGGCCCAGAGGTGGTTGTCTTATCTCCCTTGACCACTCCTTTGAAGGTAACGCCCTCATATTGAGGTAGAGCATCTCATTAGGCAGTCTGTAGTTCCCAAGGCAGTTCTGGAGGAGTTTCCAGAGGACCCAGAAAGCACAGATTGAAAGGAAAGGCTTGTCCTCCTCCCTGGTCAGGCTCATCTGCTGATTTGGGCCCTTCTCTAACATAGCAGTGGTGTGTGTGTGTGTGTGTGTGTGTATATCTATGTATCTATGTATCTATCTATCTATCTATCTTGGCATCTGACATATTTCAATCAGCTCTCATACTAGGACCTCAAGGTATTTTAAGCACACACACTCACACACACACTTGCTTGTCTGGAGGAAGAAAAATGAAAGGTGGACATGAGTTTAGTCACAATGTAAATTCTTCCTAATGATCGTGAGCTAGTCCAGTTCTCTGACTCCAACACTGCAGTAATAGCATGTTGGAGTAGGAACAACACAGGGGAATGGAGACAGAAACCCTGAGTCTGATCTGAACTCTCCTATTTAGGAGCTCTGTGACATCATTTAGCCCATCGGTTGTCAGTTTTCTTATCTGCAAAATAGAGACGTCACTGCTGACGCTGCTTCCTTCTTTGGGGTATCATGAACAAAGGGTTTTGGGAGCCAGGGTGATCTCTGGACAGGAGCTCCTTCTTATTACATTGTGAAATTATGCCAGAGTTCATTGACCCGTCAGGAAAAACACAGATCTTACATTAGGGGAACAGATGAAACTTTTGGATTTGGGAGATTACAGAATGATTGATGACACCCACAGGGTGAGATTGATATTTGGTTCTTCCATGCCAAGTTTCCTCTGCGGGAGGCATGCCCTGCTCTCTCCCTTCCCTTGCTGAAAGAAGGAGAACTCGGGATGTGGAGCTTCGCATACACTGCCTGACTCAGTTGATGTCTGTTAATTTTGCTGAGATACTTTTCCCCTCTCCTTTTCTCTCTCTCCTCCCCTTTCTTACAAGTGATGACTCTCTGGGGAGTGGAAGAAGGAAGGATTTGTTTGAACATAAAGGCAATGCACTGCACACGTAAGAATATATATATATATATATATATATATATATATATATATATATATGTGTGTGTGTGTATATATATTATATATATGTGTGTATATATATATATACACACATTATTTTGCTTTTAGAGAAAAGAAAGGGTTCCTTAGTGGGAAGTGCATAATGATTTTCACATCTCACAACCAATGGCTTTTGGTTATCCAGCATTTAAGAATAGAGGACCATATATCTTTGTGAAAACAATAACTGTTTTGGTCTTTCATCAACATCGCTAGGGATCAGAGCCCCAGAGCGCCAGGGCCAGTACAAGGGATCCTACATTCTCTCCGGAAGGAGCTTGCATATGCAGAGCTATCTCCTCACCATGACCTTTCAAGTAATAGTTGGCAATCCAACCTACAATCCTTTCAGCTCTAGAAGACCTCACCTTGGGCCTTCACTTTCTGGATTGGTGAATGTGTCACAGGATCCACCCACTATATTCATGGACCAAGCCAACCTCACCTTCCACTCCACCATCATCTTGCCATCCACCCTTCACCTCCTTCCTCCTTCCCTTTGAAATGTAACCAAATCAATATTATCATTGCTATTGGAATGGCTGTGTCCAATCTGCTTCCCTGTGGCTCCCATTATGATCCCTGTGATTCCTTAAACCAAAATCATTGTTTCCCCTTGCTAGAATGTAAGCTTCTGAATGTCAGGGGCAGTCTGGCATTTGAATGCTTGGCACAACTTGAGCACTTAATGAGTCTTGGATTCTTTCAATTTCGTGTCAGGGAGGGAGATTTCCTTCCTTCACACTCATGGCACCTTCTTTCTTGGGAGATTTTTTGTCATGGCGGATCCAGTGTGAGAAATGCTTTTGAAGGCCCAGATGGACTCATGATTCAATTCAGTTTGCTAAAGTATTAAGCACCTACTGTCTTCCAGGAACCGGTTCCTATGTCATGAGACATCCCCACTAGCAACTTTCATTCTGTTGGAGGGAACAAAATGCATTGTGCTGGACCTCCAATGACATAGGGAGCTGATCAGGGGAATCAGGAAAGGCTCTGTCAGCAGGTGGCATTGAAGGAGGCTACAGAGCTAAACAGACAGAGCATTCCCAGCATTTGACAATAATGAAAAGCATAGGCAAGGCACTGTGATAATCACTGAGGCTACAAATAAAGTACAGACAAAAAAATAGAGCTGCTCCCTGACTTCAAGGACAAGACAGAAATGGAAGTTGACATGGGGCCAGGGGGAATGAAGATACCCATGCAGAGACATGGTGGCAAAGTCCTGAGTGGCAGAAGTAGAGCTGGGAGAGGAATGAAGGTTAGCTGACCCGGGACCTTCCTCCAAATGGAGCTTCCCTGATGAACTCAACAATGGGAGAAGAGAAGCACAGGGGCTGGGGGATGTTCCAGTGTGAGAAGGCAGCTGAGGCATGATGGTCAAGTCCAGAGAGTCATTAAGCCAAACCAAGAGAGTTAAGGGATAGAATGTTATGTATGGGGAATGTTAAGAAGCCCAATTGGTCAGGAACACACAATGTGTGAGTAGAAGTAACATACAATAAGTTTGCATAGAGAATTTGGAGTCAGGTCATGAAGGATTTTAAATATTAGGCACAAAGATTTGTCTTTTCTTTCAGAGGCAATAGAGAATCATTGAAGCTTCTTCAGCCCAGGTTTGATAGGCTCTCACTGCAGTGATATCTTTCTATTGATGCCCACTGCAAACTCTGACTTTCCCCATCCTTTGCGATTCTTGCTCATAGGGGTTCCACCCAGAGAACTGGAGACTTTCAGATGGCTCTTTTAGTATTCATAGGAATAAACCCAGCTGTCACCCTGCATGTTTGCCACATGACCACTCAATCCCCTGTCCTGTTACTGGTGTTGTTCGTGAGATTCCTTTTATCCTCTGTCTTCTATCTCTATATTATCTCCCCCCCCCCCCCCACAGCTTCTCTAGAACTTTCTCTGGAGCCCACAAATTATCCCAAGCTGGCTTTCAGGATATTTCTACATGGTGCTCAGAAGAAGTGCTACAAGGATACTCTCAAGGTCTCTCTGAAGAACTTTGGAATTGATTGTGTGACATGGGAGACATTGGCACAGGACCACTCAGCATGGCATGCCCACATCAGAGAGTGCTGTGCTCCATGAGCAAAGCAGAATTGAAATAGCTCAGGAGAAATGCAAGATACACAAACATAGAGAATCCACCCCAAAGGTTCGACGGACTCTTTGTGCCCAACCTGTGGTAGAGCATTCCGAGCTTGTACTGTCTGCTCAGCCACAGTGGGACACACTGTAACTTGACTCCAGCACAGTGATGTCATTGTGGTCCTCTTTAAAAACGAAGGACAACAACACTTAACGGAAAGTAATTTTGAATTAGATTTAGAGATCAGAAGACTCTTCCAAGAAGAGCTTTAGGTCAAATTCACATGGCCCTGCCCCCAAAAATGAGGGTCTTTTGTTTTATGTGGCATTAATATTCCTCTAGTCTTTGCTATCCAACGACTTCATTTCTCTTCAAATTTGGGGGGGGGAATATTATTGCTGTTGTTTTCATTTCTAGAGGGCTTTCACAACTTCAATCATGGTTCTGTGTCAGGTTCCCTCTTTCTCAAACATCTTTCCTTTTCGATTAATTTCTTTTCTTGGTAACACTGTCTATCCCCTTACCCTCCCCTTCATTACCTTCCATTCCTTTCAATTCTCTGAATTTCCCTCTTTCCTTCTTGTTCATCTTTTCTAGTCACCTTGTTCATCATAGGCATCTCATAGGCAACTTTAACCATTTCATTTTTCCACACCCACATTGGCCCTGATCTTGAACCAAAAAACCAGAGTCTGAACAAAATCTGAATAAACAGAGCCATTCCTGTTTGATCCTGAAGACAAGGCCGGCTACTATAGGCGTACTGTACTGCATGTTTTCAGCAGAAAAGCTACTCGATGTGTGGAGTATGTGATGCCTGTTTAATCTCCACTTCCTGGAGGTTACTGGGGATGTACTCCCTGCGGGGTTGCTGTCTCCATCTGGCTTTGAGTATTTCTGAGTAGTGTGACGTGTAGAGTTGCTTCTGAGACCCTCACTTCCCAGTGGAATTCAGGCAGGTCAAATGATTGAAGCCTTTGGCTCTATCAAGTGGGAATCCTAAATAAGACTCAACTGTCTCCTTGATTTTGCTCACAGACATGTTGGGTGAGCTTTGTTCTACTTCTGATTGGACAAGTGGAGATGGCAGGAGGGGGAAGGATTTCTTCCTGACCTTGCACGACTATGTCGATTAACCTGCCTCTTCCTCGATGTGGATGCACGCCCTTTCCCGTGTCTATGTTATCATTTTTCATAAAAGCTCTCTCTTGCTCTCTCTTGGTTTCAAGCTGCTTATGGTAGAATGAACATCTTTCTCTGATTTTTTTTTTAATATTGCTTTTGCATTGTGCTTCTCCCAAGGTTATCCTTGTAGGTCTGGTTGTCATAAGGGGATTGGATGCTTTTTTCATACCAGTTTTTATTTTATTTTATTTTTGCCAGCATACATTTGCAACTCACAGAAACTCATCCATATCTGCATCTCTGATCATTCAGATGAGGCTGAACTGATGCTTAGGTCTCTATGCTCAGGTCACAGAGACCTTGTGCATGCAAAAGAGGAGAGAATTGTTCCAGAAGAACTGGTGAGGATGGCAGGTACAGAAGGAGAGTGAATGTCAGAGGGGGCCAGCCCAGGTATGTGGCTGCCATTGTCCTTATCCTCTCTGGTAGGCTGAAGGCTCCACTCTGCATCCCCAAAACCACTCGGACTTCAAACTTTTACAGAGTTTTTAGACAAAGAGCTGATGTGGCACTGATATGGGGACTGTCCTAATGGCAGTTAGACAAGACACTGGGGGAGTCTGGACCACTGAGATGAGGGCATAGTCTAAATTGCCTAATAAAGAATGAGGGAAAAGAGATGGGGGGGGGCAGGAAACTTAATTCTAACTGCCATAGCAGATAAGCAGCAGGAATGGGGGAAATGTCAAGTCTCCAGGTCAACTAAAGCTCAGCCTATGAATCCCAGGGGCTGGGGCTGAAGCACTCAGCCCAGGCTTCCTCCACCTTGTTTAGGGAATGAAACTTCATAGATAAATCCCACAGAGCTCTCTCTACTAACTTAGCAGACCTTGCCCTGCATTCTAGAATGATACCAAATGAGGTGGTCAAGTGACAGCGTGTTTGATATCAATGAAGGTTGGGATTTACCGGGATAAGCAAGCTGAGACGAACTGTTGTAAAGACCAATGTGGTGTCTTGGAAAGAGGACTGGATTTGGGGTAAGGGGATTAGCTTTGAATCATCATTTGGACCACTTACCCAGCTATGTGACCTGGGTCATGTGCCTCAACCAGTCTGGGCCCAGTGACTCATCTGTGAAGTAGCAGGATGGCATTGGAGACATCAAAGGTCCCTTCTCATTCTCAGTCTATGATCTTCTATGATCTGGTGACTTTAGAAAACTGCATTTGCACAACGCAGTTAATTTGTTAATTAGAACACAACTTGAGAACATGAAAGGGCATTCACTTGCTAACATTTGCTAGCATTCCTCAAGCTACCTGAGAATTTTAAAGTCATGAACGTGGTTTCTTTTAAGATAATCTTTAAATCATTACTGTTACTTAACTCCCCCTGACATTGTCAGTGTAGTAGGGGAGGAGAGGCTTCCTAAGCCTGGAGACAGGTGGTAAAAGATGGTCCCTTATGCAAGCTGGTGAGAAGGGGTTTCCTTGGATCACATTTGCCATGCTCTTTGGGGCTCCAGGGAATCTCTGACATGGCATGATCTTCACCCTCCCGGTGGCGCTCTTCTGTATGTGCTCTGGGATATCAGCATGGCTTTATTAAGGAAGATTGTTGTGGGGTACAGACTCAGATCCAGAAAAGAAGAGCCTTCTGTGGTGCCTCCAAAGACTGGAGGGCCAGGATTATTGCCTCCTGCCTGTTTGCTGCTCTGGATGCTGCCAGCACCTCTTGGTGTGCTCACTCTGGTAATGTGTGTGTGTATGTGTGTGGTGTGAGTGTGTATATATGAGTGTGTGTGAGAATGTGTGTATGAGTGTGTGAGAATGTATGTGAGTGTTTATACGGGCCGCACGCCGACCCTCTGCCAGTCGTGCTCCAGTACCCACTTCCCTTAAAAGAAGTGCACTGCCAGAGTCTTACCCATGCCTGGGTCCTCGGTCCTCCGCAGGATCACCACACAGAGACAAGCCATGGGAAGGCACCAACACCAGAGTTTTATTCAGAGGCCAACACAGCAAACCATCATAGCAAGCCCAAGCAGCAAGGCCACAGCAACAGGCAGGAGCCAGGGGAGCGCGCACGTGTGTTCTGACCACGCTTGTTCCTAAGTACCTGCTTAGCCCCTCCTCCCCAGCCCGCTACTAGCCAATGAATGTAGGGTCAGATACTGGAAGGGGCTGTCTGAGTTTAGCACACCAAGGGGGAGGGAGTGACGTAGGAGGCCAGGATTGGATACAGGAAGGAGGCATCTGGGATTGACGCATGGACAAGAGTACGTGACCTAGGAAGTCAGACTCAGGAGGGGACTGGGTCAGTGCTGCACAAAGGGACCCGGAAGTCAGGAAGGTCACAAGAGGCATCTGGGGATGACGTTGCATATAGGGAGGGGACTAAGCAGAGGGAACTCAGTCCTCTGCCATCCCACTCCCACGTGGCACCGCCCCTTGCCTCAGGAGTTCAGGCTCGGCTACTTCCTTGCACCCAGCTTATCTCATAGCATTGCCCAATTGCCTCATGGCTTCTCCGAATCCAGCCCATCCCAGTACACACGACTCTGCCTACCACAGTCCCTGCCTCGACTTCCAAAATACCCAGATCTTACCTTACCCATGCCACAGTACCCGACTGGCAGCTGCCAACATCAGACAGTCCCTCACAAGTGTTGAGTGTGTATATGTGAGAGAGTGTGTGTATATGAGTTTGTATGAGAATGTGTGTATGAGTATATGTGAGTGTGTGTATGAGTGTGTGTGAATGTGAGTGTGTGAGTGTGTATATATGAGCATGTGTGTGTGTGTGTGTGTGTGTGTGTGTTGGGGGTGGACTGCTATTGGTTAAAAGACAGGAGACTTGGCTCTGGGGTTCATTCACTGTGCAGCTACAGAGAAGTTACTGAACTCTTCTGGGCCACATTTGTAAAAAAGTGTTTAACGATGTTCTTTTCTCTAGCATTTAGGAGAGTGCCTGGCACTTAGTAGATACTTAGTAAATGCTTGTTGACTTTCCTCTCTCTCTCTCTCTCTCTCTCTCTCTCTCTCTCTCTCTCTCTCTCTTTCTCTCTGCCAGTGCTGAGACTTGGGACATGTACTGCATATAACTAGACCCATTGGAGATGTAGCCAGACTAAAATAGCTGCTATGTTTAATATTCTTTTCCTCACAGGATGGTAAGACTGAAGGCAACTGAAAAAGCAGCCAGGAACAATTCCCTGCTTCTGAATGCCAATGCCTCTTGGCGGGTCAGGTTTTTTTGTGGAGGTGTATTAATTATGTCAATTTGCCAGCTGGAGTTGGGGAGTCTCTGGGCCCTGTTGTAATTCATATCGAGATAATTCATGTGGCCAGTGCATCGATATGATTATTATTCCACCAAGGTTTGATCTACCCCCAGACAATGGCCACACTCAAATGTGTTTCATTGATTTGTTTGCAATTCACCAGGTTGTGTTGTGTCAAGGCAACAGGTGCCTTTGTGGGTGGCTGCTGCAGATGATGGGGCCAAAGCCCCGTAATTCTTTATCCTTCTGGGGATTTACCCAAAGTCTTCTCTCCCCCAATATTGAGCCTCTCTCAGCAAACACAATATCCAGACAGGCAAGCTAATACCCACTTGATCAATGGCTTCACACATAGACCAATAAACAGATAGGTACTATTTCCTCTGGGGCTGCCTGTTTTATCATGGAAGATTGCCCCCTCAAAGATCAACTCACCAACAAATAAGTCTTGAAGATGTTGAGAAGATGGTACCCTAGGCCTCTGTCAATTATATCCCTCTGTTCTACCTTCTGAACCAACTTACCTCAAAGGACATTTAACTCCTCCCCCCCACACACACATGTGTGTATTTGCGTTGGGGGTGGGGGCAAGAAAAGAGGTGGCAGGAGGGCAAGAACATTTTTAGGTGGCTGCGTGGTGAAGATAATGAAGAACTGTAGAAATTAGGGTCATTGGAGTCCTTTGAGATTTATGAATAAGTTGATTATGGCAGTGTGGGATTCCTTCTTATTCTCATCTTGAGAAAGGGCGATTAAATAGTCTTGTGTCTTTGGATTCCTCAGCCATTAGAAACATTTCCTGGCTGCTAAATATCCCTGGGAGGCCCCCTTCCCAGTCATCCCTGGATTTGCATCCCAATGCAGTGATATATCTGAGGGAAGTGCCTAGAATTTGTGACTTCCTTGGATGGTGTGGGCAGCTTAACAGGCTGGGAGTGGGTAACTCCTTTAGGGATGGGATGGGGGTGGTTACATAAAGGTTTAGTCAGCAGTATCAATGTAAAAGAAAGTTCTATAGCAGTAACTCATGGGGAAATTGCCCTTTTAAATACTGTGGGTGAACACATTTTGGCTTTTAGCTTACATTTAACATGTGAGGCTGATCAGCCTCATTTCTCCTTAAGATATCTCTAGTCCAGTAGTTCTGAATGTTTTGTATGTCCTAACCCCGTCTGGCAGTGTGGTGAATCTTATGCTCCTCTTTTTGGAATAATGTTCAAGTCATAAAGTAAAATATGTAGGTTACAATGGAAACTAATTATACTGAAATACAGTTACCAACATATTAAAAGAAAAACAAAACTAAACAGAACTTCATTAACCCCCTGCCATCTATCCATGGACTCCTGAACTCTAGGTTAAGAAACTCTGCTCTAGAAGGGGGGTTCATTTTGAGGGTGTATATGGATAAAACTATGTTTTCTCACTACCTTAAAGCCAGCACTTAAAGATGGCTACTGTTCTCTGCTTTTACCTGTAACATAAACTGAGACTTCTGTTGAAGTCATATGTGGTAGAATGAGCATTGGCCCTTTGAGTTGGAATCCTTGAGTTTAAATGCAGCTGTGACCCAGAATGACAGGTACCAAGAGGTAGAAGGGATCTCCAGGGTGATCTGGCCCAACCCAGACTTAAAAAAAAATCTTGATTACATCATCTCCAAGAAAAAGTCAACCAACTTTTGTTGGAAAACTTTCAAAGAGGGTTGTTGTCCTACCTTCTACAGCAGCCCACTCCATTTTGGGTGGAAATTTTCATGTTTGTTGAGCGCTTTTCTTGGTAACAAGCCTAATTTGACCTTTTTGAATCTCCCACTCTACCTGTAGCTCTGACTTCTTGGGCAAAGCAGAACATAGTCAATAAATCTTCCTCTCCAGGACAATTTAAATTTTGTCCACAGCTGTCATGTACCTTCCTTCTTCTCCAGACTAAACATCCATACTTCCTTCATCTGATCCTCTTGTGGCATGAACTTGAAATCCTGCTATCTCCTTCCCCTAGACATGCTATCATCTGTCCTCTCTAAACAGAGTTGTGCCCACTGTGGACTGCACAGGGCAGAGGAATGTCCATCTTCAGAGCTCAGGATGTTCTGTCTTTCTCTTAGTGTTCAGTCTCATTGGCTTTCTTGGATGCCATGGCATATGGTTGACTGCTATTGAGCTTGTCAGCCCACCCAAAGCCCATGGATCTTTTTCAGGAAGAACTATTGTCTAACCACACCTCTCCCCTTCATTCTTGGAAAGGTGATCTTTTGAATCCAAGTCTTCAAATGTAATAGGGATGAATGTAATCTTATATTTGGCCCAATGCTCTTGCCTACCAAGACCTTTTTGAATGTTGAATTTGTTATCAAGTATGTTAGCTGTCCCTCCCAGACTTGTGTCATTTGTAAATTTGTTAAATATCTTGTCTGTTCTTTTATACAAGTCATTTGTGAATGTGAGGTAGAGAAGTTAAGACTTTACCAGCTCCGTGATCTTGGACAAATCATGTCTTTACCCCAGTTTCCTAAACTGTTAAGTGTTGATAGGAATCTCTGCTGTAAAGAAAGTTTTGGTAGCTCTTAATGTGCTAAAGAAAGGGCACTTATTGTTATGGCCTGAGATTCTTTATTAGAAGGGCCATAAGCCTATTAGACACAGCCCACTTGGCTGATTATGAAGAACTGACAGTCTCCATGAGGGGAAAAAAAGATAAAGCAGAGAAAAGTGCAAAAAAAAAGAAAAAAGGGCAAAAACCAACCAAACAAACAAATCTTGTTTTTGAGCCAGGATTATTATTTTTTTTCTGAGTCTTTCCTATAGAATAAAAGTTCCTCCTTGAGTACAAAGACTGTGTTAATATTGTCCTTGTCTTCCCAGTGCTTGGTACACGATAGGCCCTTGAGTATAACAATCAAATAGATACGAATGGTTATTTCTAGAGTGTTTCGTGGTCTACAAACCACTCATTCATTTGATAGTTAGAAAAACACTTCAAGATATGAACTACAACTATTGTCCACTTAAGGGATCTAAATCCTTCCCTTGGTTACCTCTTTCCCCATATGCTCTAGCTTCCTCCTAGTAGAATGGAACTTCCTCAACGGCAGGGCCTGTTCAGCTTTTGTATTTGTGTGCTCAGTGCTTGTGCTTGGCACCCAGTAAGTCTTTAATAAATTATTTCCATCCATTCATTCATTAATTCATTCATCATTGCATATAGGAGGATATTTAGGCCCATGGAGTTGAGGTGATTTATTGAATGAAAGTCACACAGGGAGTAAGCCACAGAGACAGGGTTTGAACCTGAGTCTTTTCTACCCCCTTTATTTTTCCTTTTTCAAAAGATTTAATACAATTTTTTTTTCCTTTTTGAATTTTCACTTTCTTTTTTTAAGTCATATAGCACAGGGGCTGTGTTACCCATTGGACAGATGAGGACACTGATGCACATGAACAAGTGACTTGCCTGTCTTGCCCTAATTTTTAGCTTCTTGTTTATGTATGGCCTCCCTCATTAGAATGAAAACTTCTTGAGGTCAGGGACTGTCTTTTACCCATAGTAGGTGCTTAGTGTTTATTGACTTTTGACTCTCAGAGTCAAAAGCCTTCATAAACCTTGAAGCCTTCATGAGTCTACAGCAGTGGTGTCAATCTAAAACAGAAACAGGGCCACCAATATGAACATAAGGATCCCTTAGAGGAAATATATTGTCTTAGTTTTCAAATGCAATGTCTACGTTCTGTTGTGCTTCTCTTTATCTTGTTAACTATTTCCCATTTATCTTTTGATCTGGAATGGCTGCACTCCCCTGTGGCTGCATGTGGGGCACCTCCAGCCTATGGGATGATGGAGCCAGGGCTAAAATGAAGTCTTCTGTACTCTGGTCCAAGGCTCTTGTGGCAGCATGGGCAAGGCCAGGCTGCTTCCCCTAGGGATGCTGTTTCCTCTAGGGATGCACCTCTTAGGGTTGGAAGGGATGTTTATGTATCTTTTTTTTTTTTTGAGAAAGATGAGTCACCAGAAACTGAGGGCCTTGGTTGGTGAAGGCTGCATCCCTGAGCAACTGTGATGATCAAGATGGGTGGGGGCTCTGGTATTGATTTCACCTGATCATCAAGCCTGGAGAAATACCATCATTTTTCAGATATTAAAAAAAGAGAAATCTGATGAGTAAAATTCTGCCTCAAGGGAAGCCAGATAATGCCAAGGTAGAAGGGCTTGGGTGGATACCAGCTTTAAGTGGGTGGATAGAGAGACTTGGGAGGCCCTGGAGCCTGGGGATTACAGCTTGAGACACCTCATTCCTACGTTTGCTGGGATGGGCCCTTTATCACCTTCTGAAGGCCCAGGTAAAAACCTTCTGCCGAAACCTCATGAAAGCAAAGGAGTCTTTTTTTTTTTCTCTTTGCCTCGACCCCTGTAGCCTGTGACTGGGAGTATTCTATATTCAATTACATACAAAAAGCATTTGCTAACTACTTCCTATGGAGCACACAGGGTGCTAGGCACCGAAGATCGTGGAGAAAATAACCAATACCTGGAGCCCACATTCTTCGGGGGGATTAAAACATGCACATGTATAAATTTGTCCTTTAGAATTTGAGTAGGAAGAACGCATTAACAAACAGAGAGAACAACCACTGAATCAACAAACATTTATTAGGTACCTGCTATGTGCCAGGCACTGAAGATACCAAGAAAAAAAATGAAGCATTTGTCATCTGTAGGAGGGAGAGGAGGATGTAGGAGGCTTACATTCCTCTGGAAAAACAATCATCTAAGTGAATATGCACTAGACTGTAAATACAAGTCCAGCTGGATGGAGTGCGGTTACCAGGGAAAGGAGATAGGAATCAGAAAGGGCTTCCTGAGGTGTGACGGTCCCCTACCTGAGCCTTGAATGAAGCTCATGATTCTTAGAGGAGGAGTTGAGGCAGGGATATATTCCTAACATTGAGGAGAGTTGGCATGCGCTGGGTGGGTGGGCGGGTGGGGTGGGGCAATGTGGGACACTGGGTTTGGGAAACATCATGTAGGCAATTTACCTGGAATGCTGACCCTGTAAAGGAGAGAAATAGGGAAAAGTTTATGAAGTCAAGTTAGAGGCAGTTTGTGAAGGGCTTTTCACATTAAACCAAACTGTTTGTCATTTATGCAAAGAGAGAAGAGTGAATCGGTGGAGCTACTGGAAGAATAGTGACATGGTCAGGCCTGTGCTTCAGGTGGATGATTTTGACATCTGGGTAGGGGGAAATGGGAAGGACAGTCTCGTCAAAAGGCTATTGATGTACTCCAGGTGAGAGATGAAGAGGGCCAGAACTTTGGCCTCCATGTTGTGGAGGCAGAATCAATGAGACTTGGCAACTGGTTTGATATGAGGGAAGGAGAAATGACAGGGCTAAATGAAGGATGGCTCTTGAACCTAGCATGGTCTGCACAATGAATTATTATATATGATTATTTTATATGATTGTTTATATATGATATATTTTATATGTGATTATTTTTAATTTATCATGTGATTATTGACTGTCTTGTACTGTCCTCAGTTTCATACATATGTGTCTTTTGTCTCCAAATAGAGAGTCAGATGCTAGCGGGCAGGCTTCTCTTAGCCTTAGCTCATAATCCCTATAGTTTTTTAGAGAGGAGGCCTGAGGAGGGGTTTGTTGAATTGATGAGTCACTACAGGGTGCTGGAGAAGGTGGAAGGCTGGGGTTTGGGAGGTCTGGACCCCTGTGAGCCTCCAACCTCCCTGGACATCCAGTTCTTGGAGGGCAGAATGAAAGGCTAGGGTGCCGATTCCTTGATTCTGAGCGTAATGGATTTGCAGGTTACTTTCTTTCATGCTAGTTCATCTGCAGTGATTTGTGGAGAAATCAAGTAAACCCTCCTCTAGTCTGAGCCCCCTGGAGAGCCTCCTTCCAGGTTGTCCTAGCCTCTACCCCAGTTTTAACAAACTCAGACTTGTTGAAGTGAAGTACCAGCAGCTTATTCTTATGGGTGTGAAAATAGAGGCATGAAGAGGGAGAGTGACTTATGTTGGAGAAGGAGGAGAGTTCTACTCAGGATGAGATTCTTCTCCTCCCCACTCTTCCTCCCCCTTGGCAGCTTTCAAGCCCCTAGAGGCAGCTAGGCTTTTCTTAATTGGACATGATTTCACATCATCCTCATCTTGAAAGCTTGCAAGTGACTGCTTGTCCTTTTCTGTATTAAATTCATGGCTTCATTAAACTTCCAGGTTTCTCTTTCACTTAGGATATATTATTGATCTTTCTTTATTCCCTTAGACAAACAAACTCTATTACTGTACTCAAGCCAACTCCTTCTCTTTTTCCCTTTGTCCTGTCTGGGCCCTATGTTTCCTCTTTCTTCTGAGCCTCAAAAATTCATTTGGTATTAAATAATTAGTTTGTATTGAATTAGGATTAGATAATTGTTATTTCACCCTTATTTTATAACATAAATATCCCAGCCTTTTAAGGTACTCATCTGGGCATTCACAAACTTATAGGCAGTATGTTGTTCCAAAGAGAAATGGATGGGGGTAAGAGAATCTGTTGAGTTGGAATCAACAAGTCTTGGCAACTCATTGGATGTGGGCAGTCAGGGAGAGGGAAGAGTTGAGGACAACTCATGATTAGGGTCTAATTGGTGCCCTGAGTTTTTGGAGTGTACCTAACAAGGCCCAGTCTCCTGATTTTACAGATGAGAAAACAGACCCAGAGAGTTAAATGAATTTGCTCAGGATCACATGGGGAGAACAATAAATATATAATCTTTTTAACAAGGACAATTTAGACTTGGTATATAAAAGGCAGGGGGTAGGGACCTCTTCCTAAAGATTAGCACTTTCCTGAAGGGGGATGGGGCACACCGAGGAGGTAGCAGTTTCCCCTTCCTCCTAGGTCTTTGATCAAAGCCAGCACAACCACCTATTAGAATGTTATAGCAGAGAGTCTTGTGGCATAAGTGGAAAGAGCACTGTCTTTGGAGTCAGAGGACTGGAGTTGAAATTCTGCCTGTGTGACCATAAGCAAGGCCCTTCCCCTCAATGGGAATGGAGTTTTCTCAGCTGTTAAATGAGGAGATTAAACTCAGTGGCTTCTGAGCTCCCTTCTAGCCCCAGTGATGGGCTCCCATGGTAATTCAGCTGCAGGCCAGACAGGATGATCTCTGAGATCCCTTCGAACTCTGACGAGCCATAAAGTGCTGGAGTTGGACTCCTCCAGCCATTTGTCTGATTCTGAATTCAATGGGCTCCCCATGGCAGAAAGCTGAGCCCTCCCCACATTCCTCACCTCATTTACACATCAGCATATTTTACCAGAATGTCCAACTGTCATCATTGTTATTGTTATTGTTATTATTATTATTACCACAAGTGTAATAGCTTACACATTCAAACTACTTAAGGTTTCAGAATAAAAATGAAGCAATGTCCCTACTCTGATGAGGTACTTCCTCCTGGCTTGAGGGACTAGTTCATAATGTATGTGTTCTCACTATAGCCACTGGCAGCTTGTGGCTGTTTAAATAAATATGAAACAACTAATGGGATATGTCTCTCAGGAAAGCCAGGAGGAGGCTGTAGCTAAAAGAAGGCCCTCAGCCTGGTTATTTGTGCGGTGACTCCACTCTGAGTGGATACCCTTGAGCACAAACAGAGTGCTTGGTTGACAGTCTGGTGAACTGTGCACTAATTCAGCTGGACAAGCTCAGAGAATCACAGAATCGGCTAGCTAGAAGGACTTCAGAGAGGTTGGGTCAGCTACCCCATTTTGCAGGTGGGAAAACAGAGAAGAAATGAGATGAGAAGGCACCATGGTCAAGTGGACAGAACTTGGACATAAAGTCAAGAGACCGAGGTTCAAATCCGGACTCTAACACTTATTAAATGGATAATCCTTTGCTAATTGTGTAGCTGAATGCCAAGTCACTTTCTCTCTCTCTCTGAGACTTTGTTTCCTCACCTACAAAATAGGGATAACTACCTCAAAGGATGACAGAATTTGAGAACTAGCGGGGACCTCAGTGCTCATCTAGTCCTGAACCAGGATATCCTTTTCATCATCATCAACATCATCATCATCATCATCATCATCATCATCATCATCATCATCATCATCATCACAACTAGCATTTGTATGGTGCTTTCAGGTTTGCAGAGCCCTTTGCAAACATTATCTCATTTTAAACTCACAAAAACCCTGAGAGATAGGTGGTATTATCACCCCCATTTTATATTTGGGGAAAGTAAGGCAGACAGAGATTGAGTGACTTGTCCAGAGACCCTGGTAGTCTCTTGTCCAGGGTAGAGTCTAAGACTAGTCTTGAACTCAGCTTATCTTGACGGCAGGCCTGGTATTCTATCTGCTGTGCCACTTAGGTCCCATCTACACTGGCTTTGAAAAGGTGGCCCCATTTCACTTACCCAGCTTATGACTGGAGTGCCCTTCTTCCTCACCTACACCTCCTAGAATCCCTAGCTTTCTACTAGCTGAGGCTTCGATGCAGCTTCCTATGGAGCCTTTCCTTGGGTTCTAACTTGTAAGTCTTTTCTCCTTTGTGAAGTTATGTTGTATTTAATTTACATTCACTTTGCATTTACTTTTTGGGCACATTTTGGTACCCCATTAGAATGGGAGCTCAGCTGAGGGCAGGGATTCTTTCACTTTTTTGTTCCTATGAGCAGTGCCTAAGACATGATTTATTGAATTGAATTGAGTAATAGCAAGGCATTTTGATCTCTGCCAGGTTTTCTATAGACTCCCTATGGTACTCCTGACTCATTCCATCAGGTAGTCAATCAACAGGCATTTATTAAACACTTACCATGACTCCTTGTGTAAAGGTGTGCCTAGAGGAAGTATGTGTGGATTTTTATTGTTTGAAAGAACAGTGTCTGAACTTCTAGCAACATTTCGTTCTCCCACACTAACTTGACCTCATTTAACCTGTCCCGGGAAGCCAAGACCTATCTGTTTTATTCTAATTGATCCCCTGGGGGAGTAACTGTACATCTATGAGAGCATGTGCTTATACACACACTACTGATCTAAAGCTTCTCCTTAGGTCTAACTTTGCTTTTCTTTTCTCCCTCAATATCATTCAGTAACTCTTGGGGGTAGCAATTAAGGCCATCAATCACAGTAATGAAAATGTCTTCAGACTGTGTCCTCAAGAATTCAATAGCACACAGTAGGAAAATTGGGAAAAAGTAGAGATGGGAGGTGTTGGCACTTGTATGAGTGTGGTCCTGTTTTTTGATCCAAAAACATTTGGAGAGACCAGTGGATTCCATTGTGCCTCAGGCTTGGGGTTGAAAGGCAGCTGCCCAGGAAGCATAGTTATTCTGACATAAACAGGAGATAGTGCTGTTTTAGTAATAGTAATGTTTTATGAATGTGGCCAGGAGATTTCTGGGCTGCTATGTCTCCAAAAGAGGGCTAGTGTCAATCTCAAAGCACCATGGGGATGCAAATTATTGCTATTATTTTTGTTTTATTCATGACTTGGAAAGCTTTATTTTGGCCATGGAGTTAATAGGAAAAACATCCCATTGAGGGCAATGACAAAGAAAGCCAGTACTTCATTCTGAAGCTCTGTCTCTGGTGCTGAGTGTCTCTGGGGAGGACTGGAGGTGGAGAGATGGGTGATGATGACGATGGTGTTGGTGTTGGTGATGGTGATGATGATGATGATGATGGTGATGATGATGATGGTCACAGATTATGCTTCTATCCTGGTTTAAAGTTTGCAAACACCTCAATTTTACAATTTCATTTGCTCCTCACAACACCATGTGAAGCAGATATAATAGACATAATCACTCCCATTTAACTGATGAGGTAGGTAACTGTCTCAGCATGGTGAAATGGCCTCCATAAGGGGATGCTTGATGGTAAGAGAGCAGATGGAGCTTTAGCTAGGTATTAAAAAGGATACTCATGAGTCTTTTCAAGGGATTAACATGTTGCTGATCCGGTTTCATTATGGTATCTAATTTCCCTTAAAAATCTTAATGCATTTTCTCTTCCTTGAGACAGGTATATGACTAATTAATCTCTGAAAATTATTAGCCATGATTAGAATTACTCATTGGCTTATAAATAGTGGGGAGAGGAAGAAGTATTTTCTGTGGTAACTGGTCAAGAATTTAATGTGAGGAAAAAAGAAGGTATTCGGAGAAGGCTAGAATTAAGAGTTGTGAGCATTAATAACACATAAAGAATTGTGAGGGAAGAGTAGGACCACAGCATTCCTCTGATCAGTAAGAAACATTAGGTTAGCCAGGTTTCCATCATGAACATCAGATGACCATGTTGGTGCACAACAGCTGGGTTGTGCTCTCTTGAAAACCAGGCATATGCTATAGCTGAAGGACCTTGGAATAGATAGGGGAGAAGACAATGTGCAAAACCAGTCATTTTCACATATGAGGTGTTTGTAACTCAGGCATTTATTTGTAACTTGAGGAAGACCTAACTCATTCTTTGTGAAGAATCCACACCACAACTAGAAATATATATTGACAAGAGAGAGAGTATAAAATGGAAGATTCACAAGATTATTTCATATGTTTGTTTTAGATTTGAGGCAATGTCATCTCCTGTATGTAATTTGAACTAAAGCATTTCTAAGTCTGTCATATTAGCTATGTTATTGAAGAGGCAGAGTAAGCATTTTTGTTCGGAATTGAATGAATTAATATTTGTTAAGAGCTTCCTTCATGCAAAACGCTATTCTAAAGATTAGTCTACAAATACAAAATTGAGACAATCATTGCCTTCACTGCATTATATTCTGAAGAGGAAAACCATATCTGAAGGTATAGCCAGAAAAAAGAATTAAAGTTCAGAAAATTTCACAGAATCGCTG
The DNA here is from genome assembly GCF_900497805.2 of Vombatus ursinus. Taxonomy (NCBI): domain Eukaryota; kingdom Metazoa; phylum Chordata; class Mammalia; order Diprotodontia; family Vombatidae; genus Vombatus; species Vombatus ursinus. The sequence continues at coordinate 42,931 of NW_020952806.1, forward strand.
GGAACTACAGACTCTTTCCAGAGGCAGAGATGATGTTGACTTGGTTATAATTCTCCAAGAAAGAGTTGGAAAGGGGGTGAAACTGCCTTGATTTTGAGATGTTCAGGTCTTAAGAGAGTTCCCATGTTGCACTCAGTGTGAAGGCCAGGGAGGTTGCACATATTCCTCAGAACTGGTCATTGCCTCATACCTTCTGTCCTATGGCCCATGTCCCAGATGGCCTTGGCACTGCTCATACTGACCGGCCACTCTAGCTACAGAGAGGCTAAAGATCATAGAAATTGGATTCCTGTCTCACCAACATTCCTTTCTAATGAGGAAAGAAAAAAAGGGGGGGGGTCGTGTTGAGCTGAAGGTTTATTCATTTCCCCTTAATGTAAATGCTGAGTGCAGAGGCTTCCAAAAAAATTGTGGATTCAGGATTTTGAGACACTCCATTCATCACTGAAGAAGAGTGTCTGTCTCTAGGCTATGGTTGCATGTGGAAAAAAGCCAGAAAAAATGAAAAGAAGGGAAAGGTTCTGGTTTGGCTGTCTGAAATGGGAAGACTAAGGGGAGGGCAAACGCTTTTGAAGAACTTGAGACTAATGAGGGCCTTCCTTCTGTGCTTATGTTGACAGGATGGAATTGCTGTGGCTCCCCATATTGCTCATGTTCCCTGGCATCCCCCAAAGCAGTGCCTCGGGTAAGTGGCCCACTTCTGGACCTTTCTTTCTAACATGGAAAGAAGTAGGTGACCCGCGTAGGCTGGCCATTTTCCTGTGTGACTACAGCATTGATATTTTTAGAGAGTCTTGCCCTGTTCCAAAATCACTGTTAATCAGTCAATCATTTATTAAGTGCCTACTATGTTACAGGAACTGTGTTAAACACTAATGAAACCAACTGTGTCCAGTACCAGGGCCAAACACTTGTGAACTCCGGGTGCTTCTCCCCATCAGTCTGCCCACCTTCAGTGCTTACCCTGGAGTCCAGTAGGTGAACAGAGACCAGGGCAGTGCCAGATAGCGAGGGCACTCTCTAATTAATCTGTGTGGTTCCCAATTGTCTTTACCCTATGTGAGTAGAAAGCATCGCTCTTGGAGGAGAGGAATTCTCAGTGCTCCAAAAAGTCTAAGCCCTTAAGCAAGGACTGGCAAGGGTCACAGCAGCCATTTCTCAGTCTGCTAATGGCAGTTCTCCTGATGGCTACCAAGAGATGAAGGCTGTATCTCTACAAAAGGCATAGCTCATAGCCTAAGTGTTAGGGTTCTCTCCTTCCAGCAAGCCTGCCCCAAGAATTCTCTAGGAGAGCTTACCCACCAGAGGATGGACTAGAGAGCATTTGGCTTCTGGACAAATTCCTGGTGCTTATGGTTACTACCTCCTTCCAGTGGGAACAACTTTCCTTGTAGTGTAGTGATCATTATTTGGTATTATGAGAAACGTGGTTCAGTCACTCCTTGGTAGGGTTAGCCGCCATAACTCACTGCTCCCCTAGAAACATACCATGTGGAGTTCTGTCCTCCCTTAAAACAAAACTTAAACTGAAGTAAGCAAAGGGGTGTTTATTTATTTATAGTTCTTGCAAAAGAACTGGGTGTGTGATACCCTCCAAAAAAAGAAAAGGGACACCCACACCCCCAGACTCTCGAGCAAGCCTTTTATGCAGTTAGTTCCTTCTTGTCCCTCCCTTCAGAGAGAGGATTGGTCCCTGCTCTTCTGGGTTACAATTTTCCTGATACTCCTACTTCATAATATGTCCCTCCTCTTGCTAACATGAAATGTGCCTAGCTCTGTGCTATTGCTCCCCTCTGGGTGGAGAAGTTAGTATTAATGAGCCTATTACACATGCACATTCCAGGAAAAGCTGAACCTTTGTCCTACTTCCAGCCTTCGCAACCAAACATTCAGCTTCATCAGAGGTTCCAGAACCTCTGAGCTACTTTTTCTCTCAATTTTCTTATATGGAAACATAATTGTTTCTTACCTGTCACAGTATGGCATTAAGATAATTCTGAAGCATTGAGTGTGGAGATGGTCATGCTATGTTATACTAATTTACCCCTAGTAATTGTCTCCCATGGAAAATTTTTGAGCCCAAATTAAAGTCCGTAGATCATTCTCCTTACCCTTTTCCCTCTTAACATGACACAGCCATCCCATCCAGGAGAGCAACCTCTGTTAGTTGAAAAGTGTATATTCGTATTCCCTTTGTCATTAACTTTCATTTTTTTTTTTTGTCTAATCCATGATATGCTGGTTCAGGAATTTTTGTTGATGACTCATTTGTATTCAGGCTAGTTTGGCTATAAATCTTGCTAATTGTAGTTGGCTTACCAATGACTATCGGAGCCCTTTGACCTTTTCCCTGGGAATCTGTAAAATGATGTCTCCATTTCATTCCCTCCCTCATGGTGGCTAAAATACAGATTTGAGCATCCTTGAAGCTGATCCGCCTAGCTTCACAACCCATCCACATTTGTTCTTTCCTTTGCATGGAGGCTTAGTTTATCTTTTTTTGCCGCACCCTGAGCAATTTCCCATAGGAGATGTTTTCCTTCCATATTTACCTTATTCCACCCATTCCTTCCAGATACCTATTCTGTGGATGAAGACCTATCCTTCAGATGTTTGGGCTATGGTGGGTGTCTTAGGTAGGGGTACTGTAAGGGTGACTCCAGATTAAAAAGACCTTTGGATTACTAGATTTTGAAGGCTTCATAATGTTGTTAGGCTGAATATTTTCTTCCCTAAATCAGACACAATACTTCTGGTAGTTCTTATTCTCTGTAACCATTGGCAATGTTCTCTCATCAATCCTCCCTGGATTGATGCCCTGTACTGAACACCTTCCTTCCCCTCTTTTAGTATCTCAGGGGTATCATTGTAATGCTCAATAGATGAGTCGCCTTCTGTTGTGTCTCATTCTCACTCTAGGATGGACCCATTAAAACAACAAATACTTAATACTATGCAGATGGAGTTTCTAGCTTTGAGAGGAAGGTATATTCATTTGATTTCCTGCCCTTCCCCCTTCTCCCTCACTCTCTTGGTGGAGGCTGTTCTGTAAGGGAGAACCATCTAGGTCTTCCCTGAGCCTGTGTGTCTTGTGTTGACCCTTTTGGAACTATTTATAATATTAGATATGAAAGTCACCTTGAAAATCTTTGACCTAGATATTGAGGAATCCCAAGGGGTCAACAACTCAGGATTTCACAAAGGATCGATGTCAGTTCTTACACAGGAATTGGATTTATTAAACATGAGCATAACTTGGGGAAACACAGCTCATTACACATCTTATAAAAAGTCGGAGATCTTTAGTGGTCTACTAGATTAAGATAACTTAGTGATGTTATATGGAAGGCAAAAATAGCTCATGTTGGGGCAACTAGGTGGCACAGTGGATAGAGCACTGGCCCTGGAGTCAGGAAGACCTGAGTTCAAATCCAATCTCAGACACTTGACACTTACTAGCTGTGTGACCCTGGGCAAGTCACTTAACCCCATTACCTAGTCAAAAAAAAAATAGCTCATGTTAATCAAACAGTGAATCCAGAAGCGTTTACTAAGCACATGGGATATATCAGACACTACACTAAGTGCTAGGGATACCAAGAAAGGCAGCAAGTGTAACTGCTCTCAGACACTGATAGAGAAGTCTTTGATCCATATAATATCTATACTGAGTTAGATGGGAGACAATCTCAGAGAGGAAGGGATTAGAAGCTGGGGAAACAAGGATAGGCTTCCTGCAGAAGGTGTGATTTAAACTGATTCCTGACAAAAGCTAAGGAAATCAATTTAATTCAATTCAATAAACATTAAGTGCCTACAATGTGCCATGAACTATACTAAGCTCTGGGGATACAAATAAGAAAAAGAGGGACAGTTCCTGCCCTCAAGGAGTTTACAATCTAATGGGGAGAAGACAATATGCAAAAGAATACTGAAAAGGATGGGGCATAATAGGGGCCATCTTATTCCATTGAGCTAGAACCAGGAAGAGATGCTTAGGGTGAACAAGAAGTCCTGTTTGGTGTTCTACCCTCTAACACTCCAATTAGAGGGGGAAAGAGGCTAATCAAGGTGGTAGCCAGACTCGAGTTAGAACCATAGTGATGAGACTAGAAGTGATGAGCTCATCCTAGGAGAGGCATCTTTTTCTGTGAAATTGTAATCAGGAAGAACTGTCTGTGCAAAGTGGTGAGAAGGGAGAGAATTCTAGAACCATGGGACAGCCAAATGAAGGCACAGAGAAAGGAGACAGTTTTCCACGTGATAGTAGCAAGTAGGACAATTTGGCTGGATTGTAGAGTGTGCGGAGTGTAATAAGCTGTAATAAAACATACACTTTGGAAAGGTAGAGAAGGACCAATAGCTTACTAAGCCAGAAAGAGCAGATTGTATTTGTGTCTGAAGGTGACAGGGAGTCCCTGGAGTTTACTGAGTAGGTGGGGGGAGGTAGGGAGGAGTGACTGGATCAGACCTGTGATTTAGGGGAAGTGGTTTGGCACCCTGTGTGAAGGCTGTATTGGAGAAGGGAGTGCTCCAGGGAGATCATTAAGGGAGATAGTGCAATAGTCTAGGTCACCTGGTGGTCACTGTCTCTCAAAGTGTCTGTGGATAGATTTTTTTTGGGGTGTCTGTAAACTTAGATGGAAAAAATACATTTGAATTTTCATTAACTTCTAACTGAAATTTAGTATTTCCATCACTTATTTACAACCATGGTTCTGAGAAGGGGCCCATAGTCTTCACCATATTGCCCAAGGGGTCCATGACAAACAAACAAACAGACAAACAAAAATGGTTCCTGGTCTAGTTTACTTTGTACTGAGTTATCAGGGGCAGAAAGACTACAGATAGAGATTTAATGGGGGTTCTCTTTTACTTTGACATTATCAAACCATATATGAAGTATTATGTCCACTTCAGGGGGCTAGGGCACATATTATGAGTTACATTATGGATCTTGAGGGTTCGGAAGAGACCAACCAATGCATCAAGGACATTTCCTCTGAGTTAACCTGGAAGAGATGCCATAGAGAGGATATGATAGATGTCTTTGATTATTTGCAACAGTGTCATGTAGGGCAGGGATTACTTTTGTTCTGCTTGGCCCCAGAGGGCAGAACTAACCACAGAGCAGAAATTGAAATGTGGCCAATTTCAGGTCGATATATAAAAAACATCCCCCTCCATCAGGAGAGAGTGTTTGTTTCCTCTCAGTAGACACTGACATGTAGAGCTGGACAGCCGCTTGCTGGACATATTCTCAAGAGGATTCCTGTTCTGGTAGGGATTGAACTAGCTGGTCTCTGGCATCCCTTCCAATTCTGAGATTCTGTCAGTTTCTCATTAATATCTCATGTACTTAAACTTAAACCAAGGAAATTCCCACAAATGTGAAGATTTCACCACAAAGCCGAGGTAGATTTTAGGCTGCCTGGGGGAAAGATCATACTTTTTATTTTGGGTGATTTCCACCATTGAATGAATATGCTTCCCTTCTAGCCACCTCAGGTCCTACCAGCCCTCCTCAGAGGAGTGGCATCATCCTCGCTTGGCAGGCATTCCTTTCATGATTCACCTCCCTCTTATCTTGAAGCCCGCACAATTGGGGAGCAGGTGAGCATGACGGCTGGCCAGTGGGTGGTTATCTCTTTAGATAACTGTATTGCTGACTTACCCTAGCCCATGGCGTGTTTCTTCTTAGACTCTTGCTAAAGCTTATTGTATGTCATGGAAATGCCCCCGGCTCACGTCAGGGACCCACCTGCTCACTTTTCCAACTCTCTCGTCCGATCCTCTCGTCTTTCCCATATTCCCACAGAGAAGTTCAGTGCCATTATTTGGAGGGCAATGAGGCTGCCAAGAAGTTGGAGGAACTGGTGTCTCACCAATGAATGCAATCACAAGACAGTGCTGGAAAGTGCATTTCTTAATGAACTTGCCTGTGATTAGACTGAGGAAGCCCTTCTTCCTGTTTGGTTCTGGAAAGGGAGCTTTCCACCCAAGAGCTGTGACTCATCTCTCCATCTTGGATCCTGAGCATGGAGCTGCTTAAATAAGATGAGCTCTCATACCATCCTCACTGAGTCACCCCACAAGCAGGAAATATGTGCTAATCCCTGCAGCCCATCTGGCAAGGGTTCAATTGTGATCGTTATGAAGAGGTGGATTGTGTCTGCGTCTGTACTTGGCTTCCCTATTGGGAGGAGGGGAAAAAGGGAAGCATTGTTACTGAAAATAAAGTGGAAAGGGGAACAGGGTGAAGGGGGGAGTGGGCTGTGGGAGAACATAACTGCCTGGCCCAAGGCATCACTAAATATCTGTACATGAAGGGACTCGATATCGCTCATTACAATGTAGTAGACAATCTCTGTGCCGCTGACTCCCCTCCTGAGGAAGAGGCCAACTATGGAAAGACAAACTCATCCAAAAAAGCACAGAACCAGCATAATTAGAGTTGAAAGAGATTTTACTTTGAGATCGTCTAGTCAAGGTTTCCTCTTACAGATGAGAAAACTGAGGCCCAGAGAAGCAAAGCGATTAACCCCAAAGTCTAGAGATAGTGACCAGCAACGGCGGCACTGGGAAGCAGAGGCAGGTGGTCTGACACAAAAAGCAGTCCTCTGGCCAATAACAAAATGAACAATAATAATGAGTGAACCTATAGAAGTAACCCAATACTTTGATTCATTTTTGATACCCTTCATTTTATCCACTCTCATGACAGTTCTAAGACTGTTCACTATAAAAGAATGATAATAGCAGAGTGACCTGTCTCTGATTTGTTTTTATTGAACACCATTGACCTAGATGAGAAAAAATGAAACAATAATAACAATGATAGAAACAATAACAATAATGATGATAAGCACAATATTCTCATGGAATTGTAAGGTCTGCAAAGTACATTCCTTACATTATCCTATCAGAAATCTAACCTGGTACTTTCAAAATACTAGAGAGTAATATTTTGCCATCATGAGAATTGTCTTATTAAAGAAATATGTCATCCAATTCATAGGATTTAGATCTAAAATTGGAAGGGAAGTTGGACTTCATTTAGTCTAATCTCTCTTTTTTTTTAACGAATAAAGAAACTAAGGAATTGAGAGATTAAGTGACTTGTCCAAGGTTGCACAGTTATCAAGTGTCAGAAGTGAGATTTGAACCGTAGTCTTCTGGACTCTGAGTTCAGCTTTCTATCCACTATTTTTTGATAACACTTGATTCAGCCCATTTTAATTTGCTCAGGTTGCAAAGGGTCCCATTCTTACTTTAGAATCCCCTACAGGAAGCTCTCTTTGGTGACAGTAGTATGCCATTCAAATTTTCTCAGTGGGAGGATACACCTTTTTCAGTACAGGTGATAATACATGACTGTCTCCATTTTGCCTTAGAAAGTGAGTTGGAGGTGAGACCTAACAAAGAGAAGTGGATTGCCTGGCTTGACAGGAATGTCTCCATTAAAGACAAACATTCCCAAGCCCACACAGTAGAATTTCATGCTCTTGTAAAGACTCAGCCCTTTCTCCTCCTTTCTTACCCCGCTTTTTCTTATTCAGGGATGATTGAAATATTTTCTGCAACCAGGGCTCAAATCATTCTTTGCAATACCTTTTTGGACAGCAAAGGTTCACCAGGTGTGTGTGTGTGTGTGTGTGTGTGTGTGTGTGTGTGTGTGTTACAGTAAAATCATTAATGCTATGGAATTTTCTTCTGCAATAGACATTTCCATCTTCATATCTGTTTCACTTTGGGCCTGTTTTCCTGACAGCATGTCAGAAAGTTGAAGTGTTGCTTATCAGAGCTGGCTTCATGGCAGTAACAAGTACATAAATACTGATTCTCCCATTTGAGAAGGAAACACACACCCAGACACAGCTCAGCCTTCAGTTCTGTGCATTTTAAAATATTGATTATCTTACCAGGAATACTTGCTAAATGCACTCATTTACCTAACAGTGGTGAGACCCAGAACATTGGCTCAGTCAAGCTGAGACCTGGGAAAGACCTTAACTTAAAAAGGCCAAGGTCTCCCACTTCATTTGGGGCCATGTCCAGTCATCCTGATCTATATTTTGCCACTGGCCCCAGATGGCTCCAGAGGAGAGAGTGAGGGCTGGTGACTCTCTCACTTAAATTCATTTCCTTTGCAAGTCACAGCATCACCTTCCTAATGGCTTTGAGACATCAGTGTTTGAAATCTTTGAGAATGAAGGACAAACAACAACCTGTAAGTAGGAGTAGCTGATGCACTGGGGATCCAATTGGCCAGTTCCAGTTGGGCAGCACAGCTCTCTCCCTCTCTCCTTCCTTCTTTCCTTCCTTTCTTTCCTCCATCCTTTGTTCCTTCCTTCCTTCCTCCCTCCCTCCTTCCCTCTCTCTATCTCTCCTTGCCATCCCTCCTTCTTTTCCTCCCTTCTCTCACTCTGTCCACATAGGAAATCATCCCCTTAACTGCAGGTTCTCTGCCCAAAGGAATATACATTTTAATATCTAAAATCTCATAAGATATCTTGGGGTTTAGGGGCTAGATTTCTTTCTTAAGGACTATGCCTGAAACCCAGATCACTTTGGCTCTCATTGATTGACCTACAATTGGTCCCAGCAGAAGTCTCACTTGGATATTGTTTAGGCCCTGATCACTCATAATGAGTATAAATAGCACTTGTTTCTGTTTTGGTCAGAAACCCTGAGTGTCTTCCCATTCCAAATTGATTTCTTTTTTATGAGATAAAAGAGGCCATTCTTTGTCTCATTTCTTACCTAGCCATAATCACTGAATGGGCTTTGCTTTAATCAAACTGAGACCTGGGAAAAATCTTACCTTCAAAAAGCCAAGGTCTCCCACTGCATCTTGGTGAGGGGAGCATCTCCAGTCATTCTGATCTATACATTTCCATTGGATCCAGATGGTTCCAGAGGAAAGAATGAGTCTGGTGACTTTTCACAGTCCTCCCTCACTTAAATTCAATTTAATTGCATATCATAGCATCACCATCCTGATGCTGTGGACCTCTTAGAGAATGAAGGACAAACAGCAACACCCCACCTTTTCTTTTCCAGGGAAGACTGAAATATTTTCTGTGACCAGGGCTCAAAACATTCTTTGCAATACCTTGTTGAACAGAAGGGGTTCGCCAGGTGTGTGTGTGTGTGTGTGTGTGTGTGTGTGTGTGTGTTACAGTAAAATCACCAATGCTATGGAATTTTCTTCTTCTGCAATAGACATTTCCATCTTCATATCTGTTTCACTTTGGGCCTGTTTCCCTGACAGCATGTCAGAAAGTTGAAGTGTTGCTTACCAAAACTGGCTTCACATCAGTAACAAATATGTGAATCCTGATTCTCCTATTTCAGAAGGAAACACACACCCAGACACAGCTCTGCCTTTAATTCTGTGGATTTTGAAATATTGATTATCTTACCAGGAATACTGGCTAAATGAACTCATTCACCTAAGGGTGGTGGGGCCCAGAGCTGTAACAATGAATTGTTGTGCCTGGGGCAAATGCCATAAACCAATGGAGCCCAGGACAAGCCTCAGGAAATCTCTATCTCAACCCTGACCCTACTCCTGCCTCCTGCATGTGGTATTTCTTTTCTTTTAGATATTTGAGAAACATGCAAAGGAAAACATTGATGAACACTGTCTTGCTATGTCTAGCACAGGTCAACCCCAGAGCTCAGAATGGCATCTTTCTTTTTTTATTTATTTTCTTTTGGGGGGGCTAGGCAATGGGGTTAAGTGACTTGCCCAGGGTCACACAGCTAGTAAGTGCTATGTGTCTGAGGCCGGATTGGAACTCAGGTCTTCCTGACTTCAGGGCCAGTGCTCTATCCACTGCACCACCTAGCTGGAATGCTGTCCATCTTCCTCCCTTTTTTATTCCCTCATTTCCTTCCAGGCTCAGCTCATTCCCCGTCTTACACAAATTCTTTCCCCCCAGATTCTAGTGCCTTCCTTTATAGTTATCTCATGCATATTCTATATATTCATACATGCACATATATAATGTGCAGGTACATAACTATATACCCATGTACATAAGCATGTGAATAAACATATGGAGTCTATATATAACTAATTTGTACTCTGAAAGTATACATACATATGAATAGATATGAGTATACTTGTGATATGTATGGGTATGCATATATATGCATATGTACATGTGTCTGCATATACATTCATGCTCATACATGTATATTATCCACTCTAATTCACACACACACATGTACATACATACATACAAGTATATATGCATATGTATGAATGAATGGATACACACCTGTGTGCATATGCATATACATACATATGTAATCACTATATAAATAACTTGCATATATGTATGTTTATATATATATGTAAACATGTATGTTCATATGTAGATATAAGTATATATAACATTCATATATCAGTATGTAGGTATAGGCTTGTGTATTTCTATATACATATATACATATATAAATAACTCTACAGTTTATATTATATAAATATAGTATATATATAGTATATGTATATATATGTGTGTGTATAGCAAGTTCATGGTATGAATAGATACATACAGCTATACCTATACATGTATATACATACCCAGGAATATATACAAACCTACGTATATACAATTTCTGTATACAGTATCCACATGTGTATTTATAGCTCCATGTCCTACAGAAAGGATTTCTGTTGGAGGGGGAATGAGCTGAACCTTTAAGGAAACAAGAAAGTTTGAGAGGGAGGAGGAAGGAGAAGATTGAGGGCACTGGGGATGGCCTGTGCATGGCGTAGCAAGACAATGTCTAAAAATGTTTCTCTTGGCATGTTTCTCAAATATCTAAAAGAAAAGAAAAGCAAATTGCAGAGGTGGTTGGGCTAGGACTCAGGAAGAGATTTCCTGAGGCTTGTGGTGGGCATCATTGTTTACGGCACTTGACCCAAACACAATAATTCCTTGTTATAGCTCTGGGCCCCACTACTGTTAGGTGACTGAGTTCATTTAACAAATAAAGGTAGATACAGATAGAGATAGATGTTATCTATCTATTTATGATTATCGTCATCTACTGTCTCCATCTATCTACTTATCTGTGTGTGTGTGTGTGTGTGTGTGTGTGTGTATGTATGTGTGTATGTATGTAAGTATGCTATCTCCCCCAACTAGATTTAGATTTTCAGTTTCTTCAGGGCAGGGACAACTTAATTTTTGCCCCTGTCTTGGTAATCATCATGCCTAAGGCAGGGGCTGGTATATGATAGGTGCTTAATAAATGTAAGCTGGTTGCTTATGAGTGAATCACTCTGTGAAAGGAAGGTGGGAGTAGGGAGCATGGGTAGTGCACATGGATGATCTTGTGCAGCGTGCAAAGGTCCTGCTTAAAGGACTTCTTTGATTGCTGGCCTAAGGCAAAGTGGTATGGAGCAATGCCTTGTGTTATATTGTAATCCTGGAATTGGAGTTGGAGGATTTGGGTTCAAATCCAGCTTCTACTACTTATCTGTGTGATGTTGGGCAACTCACCTAAATCTTTCCTCAGTTTCCCCATCTGTAAAGTTAATGGATTGGACTGGGTGATCTCTAAGGTTTGTTCCGGTCTCAGTCTTTGACCCTAGATATTGGACCATGTGGTGGAAGGAGGGATGAATTTGATGTCAAGAGAGACCTAGTATTAAACCCTATCTCCAACACAAATTTGCAATGTGACTATAGAAATGTCATTGCTTTTATCTAAGACTCAATATACTTAACTGAAAATAGGATTAAACATATCTCACTGGATGGTGTGGGGATTCAAATGAGATAATGTTGATAAAACTCTTTACAGACTTTAAAGTGACCTGTGAATACCCTTCATTACCCAGGGGCTAGCATGGTGTCTGGCCTTGTCTTGTTCAGTCATTTCTGTTATGTCTGACTCTTGGTGACCCTTTTCGGGGTTTTCTTGGCAAAGGTACTGGAGTGGTTTGCTATTTCTCCTCCAGATCACTTTACAGATAAGGAAACGGAGGCAAATAGGGTTAAATGACTTGCCCAGGGTTACATAGCTACTAAGTGTCTGAGGCTAGATTTAAACTCAGGAGGATGAGTCTTTGAGACCCTAGGCCCAACACTCCATCCACTGCACCACTTAGATATCCATGTCCATGTGCATGTATGTATTTAGTAAATTCTTGTTGTTTGATTGATTCTATGTAGGTAGTTTTTCTTCAAAAGTCTCTTCTATGAATGTACCTCAGTTCTTGTTCTGTTCTTGTTCACACATTTCCCCAGCCAAGGCCAGGATGTTTGTTTGTAATGTGCCTTGCCTTTGAGTCTGGAGGGCCCTGGAGGAACATCAGGTGTTGTTAGTGGACCACACTGTAATATTTGGTATCTGATAGTTGTTGGCCATCATCATTATAATACTGGTAGTAATTCTACGACCACCGTGGCCGGCCGCTCTGTTCCCACACAGATGCATGTGGGGCTCAAGGCTATCAATGTCTTCTCACCCTAGAAGGGCTTGATAGACTGGCTGTCACAATTCAATAACATTTTTGAAGCGTCATTATGTACCAGGAGCTGTTCTAGTCACTTGTGGGTACAAAGACAAGAAGTAAGCTCTGGCAGCATGGGATTTCTCTTTTCAAGGGAGAAAGAAATTGTACCATAGAAATGAATGTGAAGAATGGGCCAAGTTAACAAAAAACAATTTCAGGAAGGGGAGAGGCCCACCAACCTGCTGGGAGGGGGATGGGAGGAGGCAGGAAAGGTCTGCTGTAGGAACTGTCACCTGAGCTGTACTTTGAAGGAAGCTGTTCATTCTATGAGGCAGAGGGAAGGAGGAAGAGCATTCCTTATGTGGTTGAACACCCATGCCAAAGAATAAATGCACATCCTGTAAGAGCATGTACTGGGAACCCTGAGCATGACAGTTAGGCTGGGACACACAGTGTCTGAAAGGATCTAGACTGAAGCCAGACCCTGGGGGGCTTGATGTATCCTCCTAGGGATGGTGAATTTTATCCTAAAAACAATTGGAGCCAAAAGGAGATTTTTCAGTAAAGAAGTGACATGGCCAGAGCTGTATTTTCAGAGTATCTGATTGGCAGCTGTATGGAGGAGAGATTGCAGAGGGGAGAGACTGAAGGCGAGTGGTCCATATCTCCCAAGATAGGATATAGGAAAAGAATGGGGAGTGTCATACAGTTGAATGAGTCCTAATTCTGAAATTACAGGACCTGGGTTCAAATTCCATCTCTGAGGCTTATGACCTGTGTGACCCTGGGCAATTCACTCGCTTTCCTCACCTGTAAAATGAAAAGGCTGGACTCCCTGGCTTCTGAGGTCCTTCCCATCTCTAGAGCCATGCTCCCTTGTTAAAGACTTTTCTTTCTGGGTGACTGGTTCTCTTTTTAGAATTCTTTTTTTGTCCAGCTCCTAAATGGAAATGTAATGTATTTTATGGTTCACTTGGTCACCGTGTCTTCAACTTTGTGGGGAGCAATCCCATCTGGGAACTTCCCTGGCTACCACAATCTGCTTTAATGCTTCCTTGGGATGGCCAGTCTTATTCCCTTTCCATGTCTGGTCCTGAGCACGTCTGCAGTTTGATAGAGTTTAGTCAAATAAGACTAAACTGGGCACTTTGGGGAAACTTTGGAGAACATTAATTTCACTTTTATTCAAGGATATTAAGGGCACTGAAATGGCAGCATGTACCATTGTCCTTTCAGTTCTGCTCTTTGGGGAAAAAATGACAATAACCACCTAAGCTTTCTTTTGGCTGTTGGCTTCGTTTTGCCCTTTTCTGGGGACATACACTTGAGTGCCTCGTGATGGCATAGATGTGATCCTGGGTTTGAGAAAACTGTTCCTTCACATCCCTTGAGCTTGAATAACTCCAAAACTAGAGAAGGCTGAGCATCCTGGTGACTAGTTCTTATCCGTCAAGAAGTATAGTTGGATGAGGAGAGATAGGTCCATCATCCAGAAGGCCCCATGGTGATGAGCTTTCTGGGCACAAAGACAACCTACCAGGGCATGGAGAAGTACAACACTCTCTCTCTCATTCTCTCTCTCTCTCTCCTCTCATCTCTTCTTTCTCTCCCTTTTTCTCTCTCTCTGTCTCTGTCTGTCTCTTTTGCTCCTCTCCTCTGTCTCTCTCTGTCTCTGTCTTTGTCTGTTTGTCTCTCTCTGTCTCTCTTTGTCTCTGTCTCTCTCTCTTCCTCTTTGTCTCTGTCTCTGTCTCCCTCTCTCTGACTTAGTCTCTCTGTCTCCCTCTCTGTCTCTCTCTGTCTCTGTCTCTGTCCCTATCTCTCTTGGTCACTCACTCCACCAACAAGAACACTGACATACAAACTGTTTCCTTCTTTTTTCTCTAAAGTCAGTGTCATTTCTTCCATTGACAGATCCTGTTGAAGTTTCTTTGGCTCAGGCCATTGAGATGTATTTCAAATGGGTGGAATCAAGCCTTTTAATTCTATTGGCTTTGAAAGTGTTGGTTTCTTTAATGATTTGTGCTTATACTTGAAAAGTGTTGCTAGCTCCTGGTACCTGACTAATAACCCTATTATTGGGAAAAAAGAACTACTTCATGAATATTGCTGTGTCTAATCAAAGAGAACTGCTGTCATCCCAGGGAAAAATTGGTGCATATGGTTGTGAGTGAAGCAGTCTCCATTTGAGAATTCATTTTACCCTTAGTTTCATCTTTATATCCACATCTTCCCTGAAATATTTGTTTCCCATATTGAGAGGGGCATTTCAAATCTCTGCCTTCAGATTGCCTAATGGTCAGTGAGTCCTACGTTCCCAAGTAGATTTTTCATCAATCCAAAGTTAATGCTTTAAAAAACATCATTTCCCAAAAGCTTCTTGGCTTAATATGTGAAAAAATGAATAAATGAATGAATATACCCCACCTCCATCCTAGTGGTTACAGTGCAATTCTTGTTTAATTATAAATTTTACTCCTGGGTATTGCATTATCTAACCTAATAGGGGAAGAATAAGGATATAGGGAGATTTCCTAAATGACCTAGAGACCCCATCAGTACATAGAAGCTTTTCCCCACCAAA
Source organism: Vombatus ursinus (assembly GCF_900497805.2). NCBI lineage: Eukaryota > Metazoa > Chordata > Mammalia > Diprotodontia > Vombatidae > Vombatus > Vombatus ursinus. The sequence continues at coordinate 57,990 of NW_020952806.1, forward strand.
CCTTTATAAGTATTTTCTTCTCAAAAGTTTTGACCTGGTCAGAATTTCCTTCCAATTCAAGATGTGTTTATTCAGTGCCTGCTAAGTATCAATTGAGAAGAGAGGAAGTGGGGTATAGTGAATAGAAAACTAGCCTTGGAACCAGGAAAATGTGGATTCAGGTCTTGTCTCCACACTTCCTGATTGTATGACCCTGGGCAAGTCACTTAAACTTTGAATGTTCCAAACAAGTAGCTAAGAAAATTAGTTGCAGAGAATGTCCCAACTTTAGGTGGTAGAGGGAATTTTCTCACCATGAGTTCTCTGTACAATGCCATCACAGGATATATTCCCCTCCCCCCCACCAAAAAAAAAGGAAAAGGAAAAAAAAAGAATAAAGAAA
>NW_020952807.1:0-8503 GCF_900497805.2 Vombatus ursinus
TCTTCTTCTTCTTCTTCTTCTTCTTCTTCTTCTTCTTCTTCTTCTTCGTCTTCTTCTTCTTCTTCTTCTTCTTCTTCTTCTTCTTCTTCTTCTTCCTCCTCCTCCTCCTCTCTTTCTCTCCCCTTCTTTGTCTGTCTGTCTATCTGTCTGTCTGTCTCTCCTCCTCCTTTGGGATACACACCTAGTAATGGTATTGCTGAGTTGTTCTCTGGAATAATTGGATTAATTCACAACTCTACCAACACTGCATTATTGTTCCAATTTTCCCAAATTCCCTTCAACATTCCTCATTTTCCTTTTCTATCATATTAGCCAATCTGATAGGGGTGAAGTTGTAGCTCAGAGTTGTTTTAATTTTCATTTCTCTCATCAATGTGATTTAGAGCATGTTTTTCATGTGACTATAGGTAACTTTGAGTTATTCATCTGAAAACTGCCTATTCATATTCTTTGACCATTTATCAATTGGGGAGTGACTTATATTCTTATAAATTTGACCTAGTTCTCTATATATTTGAAAAAAACTGAAGACTTCATCAGAAAAAAAAAATCTTGATGCTTCAGAAAAACTTTCAAGTTTTATGCTTTCCTTTCAATCTTGGGCTGATTTGATTTCATTTATGTTAAAAGAAAACTTTTAAATTTAATTTAATGCAATCTAAATTATCCATGTTACATCTGTAATACTCCCTATATCTTATTTGATCATATATTCTTCCTTTATCCATAGATCTGAGAGGTATTCCATGTTCCCATAATTTGCTTATGTTATCACCCTTTATGTCTAACTCTTGTACCTATTTTGACCTTATCTTGGTATACAGAGTGACATGTTGATGTACATGTAGTTTCTGCCAGGCTGTTTTCCAGTTTTCTCAGCAGATTTCATCAAATGGTGACTTCTTGTTCCAAATGCTTAGATTTTTGGGTTTATCAAATGCTAGATTGCTATCGTCATTTACTACAGTGTATCATGTACCTAATCCATTCCACTGATCCATCAGTCTATTTCTCAGTCAATACAAGATTATTCTGATGATTACTACTTTGTAATACAATTTGAGATCTGGTACAGCTAGACCACCTTCCTCCACATTTTTTTTTACTAGTTCCCTTCATATTCTTTACCTTTTGTTCTTCCAGGTGAATTTTGTTATTATTTTTTCTAGGTCTGCATACACACACACACACACACACGTGCACACATACATGCACACATATATGCATACACATACATACACACTCACATACATGCATGTACATGCATATGTGTATATATGTGCATGCATATATGCGCATATATGTACATGCATACATGTGTATACATGTATGTGCATACATATGTGTATGCATGTGCGTGCAGACATATATGTGCATATATGTATGTACATGCATATATGTGTGCATATGTACATGCATGCATGTGTATACATGTATGTACATGCACATATGTGTATATATGTACATGTATGCATGTGTATATATGTATGTACATGCATATATGTGTATATATGTATGTGCACACATATATGTGTATATATGTATGTACATGCATATATGTGCGTATATATGTATGTATGTAATGTCATTGGTATGGCACTGAATAAGTAAATTAATTTAGGTGGAATTGTCATTTTTATTACACTGGCTCAGCCTATCCATGAACAACTAATTTTTTTCCCCAGTTGTTTAGATCTGACTTTATTTGTGTGAAAAGTGTTTTTTTTTGTATAATTATGTTCATATAATTCCTAGGTTTGTATTGGCAGGTAGACTCCCAAGTATTTTATATTGTTATTTTAAATGGAATTTCTCTTTATATCTCTTGCTGATGGACTTTGCTGGTAATATATAGAAATGCTGATTATTTATGTAAGTTTATTTTTTATCCTGCAACTTTCTTAAAGTTGTTAATTATTTCAACTAGTTTTTTAGTTGAGTCTTTAGGATTCTCCAGGTATACCATCATATCTATTGTAAAGAGTGATAGTTTTGTTTCCTTATTGCTTGCTCTAATTCCTTCTATTTCTTTTTCTACTCTTATTGTTAATGATAACATTTCTAGTACAATATTGAATAATAATGTTGATAATTGGCATACTTGTATCACTCCTTATCTTACTGGGAAGGCTTCTAGCTTATTATTATTATGGATAATGTTTACTGATGCTTTTAGATTGATGCTATTTATCATTTTTAAGGAAAGCTCCATTCATTGCTATTCTTGGTTTTGTTATTGATATGGTCAATTGTGCTGATAGTTTTCTTAATATTGAACCAACTATGAATTCCTGGTATAAATCCCTCCTGGTCACAGAGTATGATTTTTGTGACGTATTGCTAGAACTTCCTTGTTAGCATATCATTTAAAATTTTTTTATCTATATGTATTAGAAAAATGGGTCTCTATTTTTCTTTCTCTGCGTTTGCTCTTTCTGGTTTAGGTATAAAAATCATATCCGTGTCATAAAAGGAATTTGGCAGGAATCCTTTTTTTGCCTATTTTCCCCAAAGAGTTTATATTGTATTAGAATTCATTGTTCTTTAAAAGGTTGAATTCGTTTGTGAATTTGGAGGGAGTGGTAGAACAGCATACACTTAGAAAATTAAGTATTAAATATGTACTTAGTAATTTCTTGGGGCAAGGGGTAGGTGTAAATACTAGCAATAAGAGAAATAATCATTACAACAGGTGAACAGCTGATATAGCAGTCATATATGCATATACACATGAGAGAATATATGGGGACATATATGTTATACATACCTTATTTATATAAATATATGTATATATATAATATGTAAACTCAAACACATATCTTCCCTGTAGTTCCCTTATTTTCTTAGTAATCTTGATCTTTAAAGAATAACCTGCTTCCCACCACCCTCCCACACATGCTCCCACCCCAAACACACACACATACACACACACACACACACACACCAGGCTCATGCTCACCTCTTCACTTCCAGCCCAGAAGTGATCATGACCCTGTGGACTTCTCCATGCCTCAGCAGCCTTCCCACCTGCAGAATTCCTCTGCTCCTGTGGCCCTGTCCTCTGATTGGTGACTTCCTCTGGAACCTTCATTCTGAAGAAGTGCCAGGCTGGTCACCTCTTATTCCCTTCCCAACTCCCCTGCTGACTTTCTGGATACTTTCCCCCTCCCTTCACCCCTCTACCCCCACACAGCTTTGCAGTTGCCTTTTAACATGTTGCTTTTCTTCATCACAATTAGATAGAGCACTGGGCCTGGAGTTAGGAAGGCAAATTTGACCATAGACATTCACTAGCTATGCAAGCTGGGGCAAGTCGCTTAACCTCTATTTGCCTTAGTTTCCTCAGCTTTAAAATGGGGATAATACTAACAGCTTCCTCTCAAGGTTGTTGTGAGGCTTAAATGAGAAAATGTATAAGGCCCTTAACAGGGCCTGGCACATAGTAGGTACTACATGCATGCTATATAGTAGAAGAACTTTATTATTTTTGTTATCATTCAAGGGTAAGCATCTTGAAGGCAGAGATTTTATTTTCACTTGTATTTGTATTCTCAGCACTTAGAACAATGCCTGGCCCACCGTAAGCATTTACTAAATGCTTGTTGACTTCATTTACCTCCTAAACTGTGATTAACCATAAAGGACACACAGTGCAGATGAGGACCGTCTGACACAGTAGTACAGGACTCTCCCTTTCTTTCTGCTGAACATTAGGTTTCTCTCCACGCAGATCAAGTTCACGTTCACTCTCTGATCTCACATCCCATTCTGTCCCTTCTCAGCTTCCAGTCCCCTAGGAGTCCCTGGCCTTTTTTTTTTCCTTTTTCCCTATGAATTCCTATCTAGAGGCATCTAGCTTTGCCCACACTTGTGCTGCCGATTTTTTTCTTTTAAAAATTAATAAAATTGATTTAATAATTAATTTCATCACTAATATAGGGGGTCTGAACTCTTTAGTGTTCTGAATCCCTTGGGCTGCTGAAGCAGATCCCTTTGCAGAATCATGTTTTCAAATGCATAAGATACAGTGCAAAGAATTACCAAAAAAAAAAAATCAAACCAAACCAAACCAAAACAATTTTATTGAAATATGGTACATAGTTAGAAAAAAAAGTGTACAGATGCCATGAAATCTATGCCTTTATTCCTTTGGAGGGGAGATGGTTTCTGTGGACTCTAGGTTAAGAACCTTAGTGCTCAGACAACCCAACTTATTTGATTTGCCCCATTGTTCCAGGGCTCTAAAAAGATCTTGAGAATCTGTGTTTGTGTGTGTGTGTGTATGTATGTATGTAACTGTATGTGTGTATATACATATATGTGTGTATGTGTGTGTGAGTGTGTGTGTGTGTGTGTATGTGTGTGTGTGTGTGTGTGTGTGTGTTTGATAACCTTGTTAAATACATCTTCATCCAAATCATTGGAGGGGAGAGTGTTGACCAAGACAAGGCAAAGGACAGAGACAACAGAGCTCTCCCTTCTTGCTGTCACGGGTCTATTTGTCAACACCCGTTGGGGCTAGCCTAGCAGTGAGTTGGGAATCCATCTCCCTGAGCCATCATCTTGTTCACATCTTTCCATATTTTCCATAAGGATGTTGTGAAAAACTATCAGATGATGGTACAGTGGATAGAGCACCAGCCCTGAAGTCTGGAGGATCTGAATTCAAATCCCACATCAGACACTTACTATCTGTGTGATCCTAGGCAAGTCACTTAACTCAGAAAACAAACAAACAAACAAACAATTGTTGACTGCCTTGTTGCAATTCCCTTCAATTCAACAAGGATTTGATAATCAAGTAGCCCTGGTCAAACATTTGACTGAGTTTTGCCATTTCTTTTATTTCTTAGTCAACTTTGTTGTTGATTCATTTTTAGTCATATCCAGCTCTGTGACCCCATTTGGGGTTTTCTTGGCAGAGATACTGGAGTATTCGCCATTTCCTCCTCCAGCTCATTTTATAGATGAGGAAACTGAGGCAAATAGGGTGAAGTGACTTGCCCAGGGTCACACAGACAGTAAGTGTCTGAGTCTGGATTTGAACTCAGGTCTTCCTGATTCTAGGCCTGGCACTCTAACCAGTGAGACACTTACCTGTTCCTTCTTAGACCACTAAGTCTGTTCAAAGAGGAAGTAAGTTCAGCAACTTAGAAACATGTCCATTTACTCTTGAGACCATCTTCACTGTACAGCAGCTAACATAAAGCACTTTATAAATGTGATTTAATTTGAGCCTCACATTAACCTTGGGAGGTAGGTGCTATCATTATCTCCATTTTACAGACGAGGAAACTGAGGAAGATGTGAACTTCAGTGAGTTGCCCAGGGCCTGAATTTGAACTTGGGTCTTCCTGACTTTAAGTCCAGCAGTTTAAGCCACTGCATCTTGTAGTTGCCTCAACAATTCCATAGTCATGTTGTAATCTAGATTCTGTATCTGTTGCCTTCTCCTCAGATGATTTCTTTTTCGTAGAGAGCCTGGCTTAGAACTAGGACAGACATCAGCCCTTGGTGACCTCCTTCCTCAGAGAGGCTTCCTTGAAGCCAAGTACATTTGCACATTTATTGGCAAGATACCTTCTACTTTGAACAGCACCTCCTGCTTCTGGGTGGCTACCACAATATGGCCTTTTGGATGGACAAGTTGGTCAGCATCTAAGATCCTTGAGAATGGCTTTGGCTTTGTGTTCCCATTGCCTATGACAGTACCTGGAGTGTGGGAAGTGATTAATAAAAGGTTATTCATGGGTGGATTGAAGCAATTACAGCCCCCGGCAGTGTGCCACTCAAAAAAAAAAAAAGAAGAAGAAGAAGAAGATGGCATTCAGAGACTCTGAATATGCCTTGGGGTCAATGGTAACCATGAGAGCCACATTGGCAACAGAGTTGGAAAGAGAAGAAAAGAAAAATCAAGAAATGCTGTCACATGAATGTTAGAGAACAATCAAATTAAGGTCTCTGCCCATGGAGGGGCTTTCTGAGGACAGAGGTCTACTCCTAAGGTGAGAGATATTAAATCTTGGGGCCTTGGCCCAGATCCAACTCAGGTAATTTCATTCTTCCAATTTCAGATTCTCTTGGTAGTTTCTAATATAATGTCCTTCAGCGCTTCCCAGGCTACACTGCTGAGTGTCTTAGCTTTGCACTGTTAAATAGCCCCCGCCTTCTTCTCCAGAGGACTGTGTACAGGAACCCTGGGGAGAGCCATAATGAATGTAATTTGTCACCTATCACCCCAGAGGATCCCACTCCTTGCTCACAGAGTGTGCTCTGAAGAGGCCTTCAAGACCCTCAGCTCTCCATTGACTCATCCTCAAGTCAGATAGAGCAAATGGGGTGGGGAGGGAAAGAGGATGGGGTTTTGACTCAAAGACATGAGGAGAATTTGACTTTTCCAACTTCGTTACTTCCTCATCTGGAAAAGGGGGGTGGGGTGGGGGTGGGGGCAGAACTAAATGGTTTGAAGGGTCCTTGTTGTTTTCTCTCCCCTCCCTTTATCTTGCATTTGTCTTTTCTCCATGTGCTGTATCTTACCCCTTCCATCTATTCTCATCTCCATGATCTGGGAAGACTGGAGTACTACACCATCAAGATGGGGCCTCCCAACTCTATTCTCCCCTCCCCACTCTCTCCCCCACTCTACTCTTTCTTCACTCCACTCTCATCCCAACCAAACTGCCCTTCACTCCAATGCAAACGTCAGATTTGATCCCCCTTCTGAATAGGTATAGTCATGTCGTTCCTCTGCTCCAGACACTTTGATAGCTCCCAACTACCTGCAGACACCTTTGGAGAATACTCAGGTGACGCAGGCAGGCACAACATTTACTTTCTAGTATCATCTCAGACTGCTCCTTCCTGCCTGCTCTATCCTCTGGCCAACCTGGACAACTCGCCATTCCCACTATGTGCCTTTATTCATGTACTGTACATCTGGAATCCCCCAAGCCACCTCTGCCTGAGAGACAGTATAGTGGAGTGGATAGTGAGCTGACTTTGGAGGCAGCCAGATCTGGATTCAAGTCCCCTCTCAGAGCGAACTTGCTGGGTGATGGTGGGCAAGTCATTTCACCACGTGTCTATCTCATTGGTGCCATTAAAAAAGATAGTCACTGTCAAGCCACAGCCCCTCAGTTCTTCCTTCTGAGACTTACTACTTGTGTGACCTTGGACCACTCATTTACACTCACTGGGGCTTAGTCTTTTCATCTGTAAAAAGGTGGGGCATGGTTTGAACTAACTGGTTTCTGGGGTCCCTGCTAGGCTAGGAGCTATGATTCTGTTATAATACTGTAACCAAGCTTTGCCATATGTCCAGGTCACCTAAAATAAAGGTACCTGGTTATGATACAAGTACCTCATTTCAAAGCTCTTTCTGGTTTCCAATGAGCTTTACATGGTATCTTTGGCAATCCTCACAACAACCCCAAAAGACAGATAATGTTCTGATCTTTGACAGCTGAGAAGACTGAAGCTCTGAGATACCCTGTGTCCAGGGTCACACAGAGAGGAAATGCTTCCCAGGCCAGCGCTCATCTACTCTGTCACATTCTATCACATACCAGAGGAAATGTAATTTGATTCAATAAAACAAACATTTATTAAGTATCTGTTATACGCAAGGCACTCTGCCAGGTGCTGGGGATACAAGCAGAAAAACTGAAAGAATGAAGAGCAGAGCCAGGATTCCAACCCACATTTTCTGACCCCCATGTCTAGGGCTTCTTCTGCTGACCACTTGGGCCAGTCTGGGAAAAGCGGCCACAGGTCGGTGTTTTGCATTTGTTTGCCAGACTGGGATGGACCTCCACATGAAGCAAATCCCTCACCTTGGAGCTTGTCTCCTGAATTTTGTGCTGAAGTATTGGCAGTACATATTATCCTTCCCCCAAGCCTTTATGAAAACACTGACCTTTTCTCCAAGCTTCTGTTTAGGGGATGATGGGAGAGGAGGTAGGAGAAGAGAATCTGTGATTTCTAGTAAGCTCATTGTGAGTTTTGGGCCAGGCCAACCCAGGCCTCCTTTGGCAGGCCTGCTCCTTCACTGTCTCTGGTATTGAGCCAGATGTGTAGGACCCAATTTCTGAGTCTCAATCAGAAACATTAAAAGGATATTAGGGGAAAAGTACTAAAAACCCATCTGGGGCACTCAGCATGAAAGGGGATGTGAGATCAATATTGTTTGACCAATTCACTTGATGGAAGTAGAGAGTGGGGAGAAAGCTTGGACCTTAAGACACAAAACCCCAAGGGGAGAAAAACACTAGAGCAACATTCCTCTGGGCACCATTGAGTCATTGCTCAGAAAGGAGCATGGCAGGGCACAGCCAGGGAGAAATTCAACAGAGATGTAACTGTTAGGGGAAAAAAAACATATAATGCATATGTTATATATGAATGTGTGTATATTACATACATTTATCTGTCATCTATATCTATCTATCTATCTATCTATCTATCTATCTATCTATCTATCTATCTATCTATCTATCTATCTATC
>NW_020952807.1:8603-8739 GCF_900497805.2 Vombatus ursinus
TCTATCTATCTATCTATCTATCTATCCATCCATCCATCCTTTCTATCTATCTATCTATCTATCTATCTATCTATCTATCTATCTATCTATCTGTCTGTCTGTCTGTCTGTCTGTCTGTCTGTCTGTCTGTCTGTCT
>NW_020952808.1:0-8505 GCF_900497805.2 Vombatus ursinus
TCTTCTTCTTCTTCTTCTTCTTCTTCTTCTTCTTCTTCTTCTTCTTCGTCTTCTTCTTCTTCTTCTTCTTCTTCTTCTTCTTCTTCTTCTTCTTCCTCCTCCTCCTCCTCTCTTTCTCTCCCCTTCTTTGTCTGTCTGTCTATCTGTCTGTCTGTCTCTCCTCCTCCTTTGGGATACACACCTAGTAATGGTATTGCTGAGTTGTTCTCTGGAATAATTGGATTAATTCACAACTCTACCAACACTGCATTATTGTTCCAATTTTCCCAAATTCCCTTCAACATTCCTCATTTTCCTTTTCTATCATATTAGCCAATCTGATAGGGGTGAAGTTGTAGCTCAGAGTTGTTTTAATTTTCATTTCTCTCATCAATGTGATTTAGAGCATGTTTTTCATGTGACTATAGGTAACTTTGAGTTATTCATCTGAAAACTGCCTATTCATATTCTTTGACCATTTATCAATTGGGGAGTGACTTATATTCTTATAAATTTGACCTAGTTCTCTATATATTTGAAAAAAACTGAAGACTTCATCAGAAAAAAAAAATCTTGATGCTTCAGAAAAACTTTCAAGTTTTATGCTTTCCTTTCAATCTTGGGCTGATTTGATTTCATTTATGTTAAAAGAAAACTTTTAAATTTAATTTAATGCAATCTAAATTATCCATGTTACATCTGTAATACTCCCTATATCTTATTTGATCATATATTCTTCCTTTATCCATAGATCTGAGAGGTATTCCATGTTCCCATAATTTGCTTATGTTATCACCCTTTATGTCTAACTCTTGTACCTATTTTGACCTTATCTTGGTATACAGAGTGACATGTTGATGTACATGTAGTTTCTGCCAGGCTGTTTTCCAGTTTTCTCAGCAGATTTCATCAAATGGTGACTTCTTGTTCCAAATGCTTAGATTTTTGGGTTTATCAAATGCTAGATTGCTATCGTCATTTACTACAGTGTATCATGTACCTAATCCATTCCACTGATCCATCAGTCTATTTCTCAGTCAATACAAGATTATTCTGATGATTACTACTTTGTAATACAATTTGAGATCTGGTACAGCTAGACCACCTTCCTCCACATTTTTTTTTTACTAGTTCCCTTCATATTCTTTACCTTTTGTTCTTCCAGGTGAATTTTGTTATTATTTTTTCTAGGTCTGCATACACACACACACACACACACACGTGCACACATACATGCACACATATATGCATACACATACATACACACTCACATACATGCATGTACATGCATATGTGTATATATGTGCATGCATATATGCGCATATATGTACATGCATACATGTGTATACATGTATGTGCATACATATGTGTATGCATGTGCGTGCAGACATATATGTGCATATATGTATGTACATGCATATATGTGTGCATATGTACATGCATGCATGTGTATACATGTATGTACATGCACATATGTGTATATATGTACATGTATGCATGTGTATATATGTATGTACATGCATATATGTGTATATATGTATGTGCACACATATATGTGTATATATGTATGTACATGCATATATGTGCGTATATATGTATGTATGTAATGTCATTGGTATGGCACTGAATAAGTAAATTAATTTAGGTGGAATTGTCATTTTTATTACACTGGCTCAGCCTATCCATGAACAACTAATTTTTTTCCCCAGTTGTTTAGATCTGACTTTATTTGTGTGAAAAGTGTTTTTTTTTGTATAATTATGTTCATATAATTCCTAGGTTTGTATTGGCAGGTAGACTCCCAAGTATTTTATATTGTTATTTTAAATGGAATTTCTCTTTATATCTCTTGCTGATGGACTTTGCTGGTAATATATAGAAATGCTGATTATTTATGTAAGTTTATTTTTTATCCTGCAACTTTCTTAAAGTTGTTAATTATTTCAACTAGTTTTTTAGTTGAGTCTTTAGGATTCTCCAGGTATACCATCATATCTATTGTAAAGAGTGATAGTTTTGTTTCCTTATTGCTTGCTCTAATTCCTTCTATTTCTTTTTCTACTCTTATTGTTAATGATAACATTTCTAGTACAATATTGAATAATAATGTTGATAATTGGCATACTTGTATCACTCCTTATCTTACTGGGAAGGCTTCTAGCTTATTATTATTATGGATAATGTTTACTGATGCTTTTAGATTGATGCTATTTATCATTTTTAAGGAAAGCTCCATTCATTGCTATTCTTGGTTTTGTTATTGATATGGTCAATTGTGCTGATAGTTTTCTTAATATTGAACCAACTATGAATTCCTGGTATAAATCCCTCCTGGTCACAGAGTATGATTTTTGTGACGTATTGCTAGAACTTCCTTGTTAGCATATCATTTAAAATTTTTTTATCTATATGTATTAGAAAAATGGGTCTCTATTTTTCTTTCTCTGCGTTTGCTCTTTCTGGTTTAGGTATAAAAATCATATCCGTGTCATAAAAGGAATTTGGCAGGAATCCTTTTTTTGCCTATTTTCCCCAAAGAGTTTATATTGTATTAGAATTCATTGTTCTTTAAAAGGTTGAATTCGTTTGTGAATTTGGAGGGAGTGGTAGAACAGCATACACTTAGAAAATTAAGTATTAAATATGTACTTAGTAATTTCTTGGGGCAAGGGGTAGGTGTAAATACTAGCAATAAGAGAAATAATCATTACAACAGGTGAACAGCTGATATAGCAGTCATATATGCATATACACATGAGAGAATATATGGGGACATATATGTTATACATACCTTATTTATATAAATATATGTATATATATAATATGTAAACTCAAACACATATCTTCCCTGTAGTTCCCTTATTTTCTTAGTAATCTTGATCTTTAAAGAATAACCTGCTTCCCACCACCCTCCCACACATGCTCCCACCCCAAACACACACACATACACACACACACACACACACACCAGGCTCATGCTCACCTCTTCACTTCCAGCCCAGAAGTGATCATGACCCTGTGGACTTCTCCATGCCTCAGCAGCCTTCCCACCTGCAGAATTCCTCTGCTCCTGTGGCCCTGTCCTCTGATTGGTGACTTCCTCTGGAACCTTCATTCTGAAGAAGTGCCAGGCTGGTCACCTCTTATTCCCTTCCCAACTCCCCTGCTGACTTTCTGGATACTTTCCCCCTCCCTTCACCCCTCTACCCCCACACAGCTTTGCAGTTGCCTTTTAACATGTTGCTTTTCTTCATCACAATTAGATAGAGCACTGGGCCTGGAGTTAGGAAGGCAAATTTGACCATAGACATTCACTAGCTATGCAAGCTGGGGCAAGTCGCTTAACCTCTATTTGCCTTAGTTTCCTCAGCTTTAAAATGGGGATAATACTAACAGCTTCCTCTCAAGGTTGTTGTGAGGCTTAAATGAGAAAATGTATAAGGCCCTTAACAGGGCCTGGCACATAGTAGGTACTACATGCATGCTATATAGTAGAAGAACTTTATTATTTTTGTTATCATTCAAGGGTAAGCATCTTGAAGGCAGAGATTTTATTTTCACTTGTATTTGTATTCTCAGCACTTAGAACAATGCCTGGCCCACCGTAAGCATTTACTAAATGCTTGTTGACTTCATTTACCTCCTAAACTGTGATTAACCATAAAGGACACACAGTGCAGATGAGGACCGTCTGACACAGTAGTACAGGACTCTCCCTTTCTTTCTGCTGAACATTAGGTTTCTCTCCACGCAGATCAAGTTCACGTTCACTCTCTGATCTCACATCCCATTCTGTCCCTTCTCAGCTTCCAGTCCCCTAGGAGTCCCTGGCCTTTTTTTTTTCCTTTTTCCCTATGAATTCCTATCTAGAGGCATCTAGCTTTGCCCACACTTGTGCTGCCGATTTTTTTCTTTTAAAAATTAATAAAATTGATTTAATAATTAATTTCATCACTAATATAGGGGGTCTGAACTCTTTAGTGTTCTGAATCCCTTGGGCTGCTGAAGCAGATCCCTTTGCAGAATCATGTTTTCAAATGCATAAGATACAGTGCAAAGAATTACCAAAAAAAAAAAATCAAACCAAACCAAACCAAAACAATTTTATTGAAATATGGTACATAGTTAGAAAAAAAAGTGTACAGATGCCATGAAATCTATGCCTTTATTCCTTTGGAGGGGAGATGGTTTCTGTGGACTCTAGGTTAAGAACCTTAGTGCTCAGACAACCCAACTTATTTGATTTGCCCCATTGTTCCAGGGCTCTAAAAAGATCTTGAGAATCTGTGTTTGTGTGTGTGTGTGTATGTATGTATGTAACTGTATGTGTGTATATACATATATGTGTGTATGTGTGTGTGAGTGTGTGTGTGTGTGTGTATGTGTGTGTGTGTGTGTGTGTGTGTGTTTGATAACCTTGTTAAATACATCTTCATCCAAATCATTGGAGGGGAGAGTGTTGACCAAGACAAGGCAAAGGACAGAGACAACAGAGCTCTCCCTTCTTGCTGTCACGGGTCTATTTGTCAACACCCGTTGGGGCTAGCCTAGCAGTGAGTTGGGAATCCATCTCCCTGAGCCATCATCTTGTTCACATCTTTCCATATTTTCCATAAGGATGTTGTGAAAAACTATCAGATGATGGTACAGTGGATAGAGCACCAGCCCTGAAGTCTGGAGGATCTGAATTCAAATCCCACATCAGACACTTACTATCTGTGTGATCCTAGGCAAGTCACTTAACTCAGAAAACAAACAAACAAACAAACAATTGTTGACTGCCTTGTTGCAATTCCCTTCAATTCAACAAGGATTTGATAATCAAGTAGCCCTGGTCAAACATTTGACTGAGTTTTGCCATTTCTTTTATTTCTTAGTCAACTTTGTTGTTGATTCATTTTTAGTCATATCCAGCTCTGTGACCCCATTTGGGGTTTTCTTGGCAGAGATACTGGAGTATTCGCCATTTCCTCCTCCAGCTCATTTTATAGATGAGGAAACTGAGGCAAATAGGGTGAAGTGACTTGCCCAGGGTCACACAGACAGTAAGTGTCTGAGTCTGGATTTGAACTCAGGTCTTCCTGATTCTAGGCCTGGCACTCTAACCAGTGAGACACTTACCTGTTCCTTCTTAGACCACTAAGTCTGTTCAAAGAGGAAGTAAGTTCAGCAACTTAGAAACATGTCCATTTACTCTTGAGACCATCTTCACTGTACAGCAGCTAACATAAAGCACTTTATAAATGTGATTTAATTTGAGCCTCACATTAACCTTGGGAGGTAGGTGCTATCATTATCTCCATTTTACAGACGAGGAAACTGAGGAAGATGTGAACTTCAGTGAGTTGCCCAGGGCCTGAATTTGAACTTGGGTCTTCCTGACTTTAAGTCCAGCAGTTTAAGCCACTGCATCTTGTAGTTGCCTCAACAATTCCATAGTCATGTTGTAATCTAGATTCTGTATCTGTTGCCTTCTCCTCAGATGATTTCTTTTTCGTAGAGAGCCTGGCTTAGAACTAGGACAGACATCAGCCCTTGGTGACCTCCTTCCTCAGAGAGGCTTCCTTGAAGCCAAGTACATTTGCACATTTATTGGCAAGATACCTTCTACTTTGAACAGCACCTCCTGCTTCTGGGTGGCTACCACAATATGGCCTTTTGGATGGACAAGTTGGTCAGCATCTAAGATCCTTGAGAATGGCTTTGGCTTTGTGTTCCCATTGCCTATGACAGTACCTGGAGTGTGGGAAGTGATTAATAAAAGGTTATTCATGGGTGGATTGAAGCAATTACAGCCCCCGGCAGTGTGCCACTCAAAAAAAAAAAAGAAGAAGAAGAAGAAGATGGCATTCAGAGACTCTGAATATGCCTTGGGGTCAATGGTAACCATGAGAGCCACATTGGCAACAGAGTTGGAAAGAGAAGAAAAGAAAAATCAAGAAATGCTGTCACATGAATGTTAGAGAACAATCAAATTAAGGTCTCTGCCCATGGAGGGGCTTTCTGAGGACAGAGGTCTACTCCTAAGGTGAGAGATATTAAATCTTGGGGCCTTGGCCCAGATCCAACTCAGGTAATTTCATTCTTCCAATTTCAGATTCTCTTGGTAGTTTCTAATATAATGTCCTTCAGCGCTTCCCAGGCTACACTGCTGAGTGTCTTAGCTTTGCACTGTTAAATAGCCCCCGCCTTCTTCTCCAGAGGACTGTGTACAGGAACCCTGGGGAGAGCCATAATGAATGTAATTTGTCACCTATCACCCCAGAGGATCCCACTCCTTGCTCACAGAGTGTGCTCTGAAGAGGCCTTCAAGACCCTCAGCTCTCCATTGACTCATCCTCAAGTCAGATAGAGCAAATGGGGTGGGGAGGGAAAGAGGATGGGGTTTTGACTCAAAGACATGAGGAGAATTTGACTTTTCCAACTTCGTTACTTCCTCATCTGGAAAAGGGGGGTGGGGTGGGGGTGGGGGCAGAACTAAATGGTTTGAAGGGTCCTTGTTGTTTTCTCTCCCCTCCCTTTATCTTGCATTTGTCTTTTCTCCATGTGCTGTATCTTACCCCTTCCATCTATTCTCATCTCCATGATCTGGGAAGACTGGAGTACTACACCATCAAGATGGGGCCTCCCAACTCTATTCTCCCCTCCCCACTCTCTCCCCCACTCTACTCTTTCTTCACTCCACTCTCATCCCAACCAAACTGCCCTTCACTCCAATGCAAACGTCAGATTTGATCCCCCTTCTGAATAGGTATAGTCATGTCGTTCCTCTGCTCCAGACACTTTGATAGCTCCCAACTACCTGCAGACACCTTTGGAGAATACTCAGGTGACGCAGGCAGGCACAACATTTACTTTCTAGTATCATCTCAGACTGCTCCTTCCTGCCTGCTCTATCCTCTGGCCAACCTGGACAACTCGCCATTCCCACTATGTGCCTTTATTCATGTACTGTACATCTGGAATCCCCCAAGCCACCTCTGCCTGAGAGACAGTATAGTGGAGTGGATAGTGAGCTGACTTTGGAGGCAGCCAGATCTGGATTCAAGTCCCCTCTCAGAGCGAACTTGCTGGGTGATGGTGGGCAAGTCATTTCACCACGTGTCTATCTCATTGGTGCCATTAAAAAAGATAGTCACTGTCAAGCCACAGCCCCTCAGTTCTTCCTTCTGAGACTTACTACTTGTGTGACCTTGGACCACTCATTTACACTCACTGGGGCTTAGTCTTTTCATCTGTAAAAAGGTGGGGCATGGTTTGAACTAACTGGTTTCTGGGGTCCCTGCTAGGCTAGGAGCTATGATTCTGTTATAATACTGTAACCAAGCTTTGCCATATGTCCAGGTCACCTAAAATAAAGGTACCTGGTTATGATACAAGTACCTCATTTCAAAGCTCTTTCTGGTTTCCAATGAGCTTTACATGGTATCTTTGGCAATCCTCACAACAACCCCAAAAGACAGATAATGTTCTGATCTTTGACAGCTGAGAAGACTGAAGCTCTGAGATACCCTGTGTCCAGGGTCACACAGAGAGGAAATGCTTCCCAGGCCAGCGCTCATCTACTCTGTCACATTCTATCACATACCAGAGGAAATGTAATTTGATTCAATAAAACAAACATTTATTAAGTATCTGTTATACGCAAGGCACTCTGCCAGGTGCTGGGGATACAAGCAGAAAAACTGAAAGAATGAAGAGCAGAGCCAGGATTCCAACCCACATTTTCTGACCCCCATGTCTAGGGCTTCTTCTGCTGACCACTTGGGCCAGTCTGGGAAAAGCGGCCACAGGTCGGTGTTTTGCATTTGTTTGCCAGACTGGGATGGACCTCCACATGAAGCAAATCCCTCACCTTGGAGCTTGTCTCCTGAATTTTGTGCTGAAGTATTGGCAGTACATATTATCCTTCCCCCAAGCCTTTATGAAAACACTGACCTTTTCTCCAAGCTTCTGTTTAGGGGATGATGGGAGAGGAGGTAGGAGAAGAGAATCTGTGATTTCTAGTAAGCTCATTGTGAGTTTTGGGCCAGGCCAACCCAGGCCTCCTTTGGCAGGCCTGCTCCTTCACTGTCTCTGGTATTGAGCCAGATGTGTAGGACCCAATTTCTGAGTCTCAATCAGAAACATTAAAAGGATATTAGGGGAAAAGTACTAAAAACCCATCTGGGGCACTCAGCATGAAAGGGGATGTGAGATCAATATTGTTTGACCAATTCACTTGATGGAAGTAGAGAGTGGGGAGAAAGCTTGGACCTTAAGACACAAAACCCCAAGGGGAGAAAAACACTAGAGCAACATTCCTCTGGGCACCATTGAGTCATTGCTCAGAAAGGAGCATGGCAGGGCACAGCCAGGGAGAAATTCAACAGAGATGTAACTGTTAGGGGAAAAAAAACATATAATGCATATGTTATATATGAATGTGTGTATATTACATACATTTATCTGTCATCTATATCTATCTATCTATCTATCTATCTATCTATCTATCTATCTATCTATCTATCTATCTATCTATCTATC
>NW_020952808.1:8605-8741 GCF_900497805.2 Vombatus ursinus
TCTATCTATCTATCTATCTATCTATCCATCCATCCATCCTTTCTATCTATCTATCTATCTATCTATCTATCTATCTATCTATCTATCTATCTGTCTGTCTGTCTGTCTGTCTGTCTGTCTGTCTGTCTGTCTGTCT
>NW_020952809.1:0-3981 GCF_900497805.2 Vombatus ursinus
TCTATCTATCTATCTATCTATCTATCTATCTATCTATCTATCTATCTATCTATCTATCTATCTATCTCTGTGTAATGAGAGGGCTGAGTAATGAGGGACCAGTCATTAGAGCATAATCATATTTGTTCTTCCTGGTGGTTTATACAGAGCATGCATATGTATTTCCTGGTTGAATCCAATCCAACAGTTTGGAAGTCTTTTTCCAATCACAAGTGACTGAGAGGCTGGAACTGTGAGATGATGAAACATTTTCTAATTGGCTGTGGATCCTGAAGAACCAGGGATTCATGGGGTACTGAGCTGGAACTTAGTGTGTATACAAAAGGAATGACCTGTCTCTTTCCTTGCTGGAGGTTACTAAGGCTAGGACCTCTGGGAGCTTTTGGGTGGTAGAGGGGCAGGTGGCTTTTCTATCTCCCACCTGGCCAACGTGTGTCTCTGAGGACACAGAATCTTCTGTTTCTTCTATATCCATTCTGCCTGTGGTGTATCCATGTGATCATGTGAGTTTGGGAGATCCTCAGACCTCTTCAGAAGTACAGTTGACAGTGGCATTAGTAGTTGATCTGCCTGACCTCCCTGGATTCCATAAAGTCAACTAAAATCCCATCTTTTATTGGAAGCCTTCTCCAAGCCCTCTTGATTCTAGTGCCTTCTTTTATTAATCATTTCCTACTTACCGTGTATATGGGTTTGTAAGTTGTATCTCCCATTAAATTGGAAGCTCCTTGAGGGCAGGGATTGTTTTTTTTTGCCTCTTTTTGTATCTCCAGCTAGGGGATATAAGCCAAGCACAGAGTAGGTACTTCACAAATATTGATTTTTTTTTTTTTAGGCAATTGGGGTTAAGTAACTTACTCAGTGTCACACAGCTAGTAAGTGTCAAGTGTTTGGTCTGGGGCAGGATTTGAACTCAGGTCCTCCTGACTTTAGGACCAGTGCTGTATCCACTGCACCACCTAGCTGCCCCTACAAATATTGATTGATTGATGAATTGATTGATAGCATCATCCAACAAAGCAGTTGTAGCCAACAAGAGAGGAATTACATACATCCGGAGGTGGAAAGATAATAGTCTCTAACCCCTTGTGACAAAGACAACTGCTGGCTATGTACTCTAGAAAGGTACCAGTTCTTACAGTCTTTGGGAAATCTCATAGGGATTTGAGAAGAAGAAGAAGGAGAAGGAGGAGAAGGAGGAGGAGGAGGAAGAGGAGGAGGAGGAGGGGGAGGGGGAGGAGAAGGAGAAGGAGATGAAGGAGGAAGAGGAGGAGGAAGAGGTGTTCTAAAGTCCAGGAACCATGAGGTGTCCCTTTGTCTTGTGTTCTCTACATGTGTGCCACACTACATTTACTTTCTATTTGAGCCGACTCTCCCCAAGGCCCTTGTGTTTCCAAAGGGAGAGTGTGCCCTTGGTTGAGCAAGCCAGTGGAATGTGTGTGGGGGTGTTTTGTAATAACCATTATTGCTCTACCTTCTCAATAAACTTTTCAAACAGTTAATAGAATCTAGATGACTTATAATAGGCAGCAAACTGGTGGGGGCTCATGCAGTGTAATATTAGGAACCCCATAACCCTTCTGGTTTTTGGTTAGAGTCCTGAGGGTAGTTAATAATAGTCAGTCATTCTCTGGGGACCTCAACTGGTGAGTGTGCCTATTTGGGTAAGTGACCCCAGAGATGGTAACCTATCTATCTACTCTTCTTTTTTCCCTTTCCCTCTCCCCTTTCCCCTTTTCTCTTCCTCCTTCCCCTTCAATATATCCTTTTCTCCTCCACATTCTTCTTTTCCCTTTCCTTTTGTCCTTTCCATTCTCCCTCTCCCCCTTTCCCCTTTCTCTTTTCCTTTCCCTTTCCTCCCTTTCCTTTCCCTTTGCATCCTCCCTTCCATCTACATCAGATGGATCTTGTGTATACATAGTTATTTTTATGTCTCCTTTATTAGACTGTGAGCTCTTTATGGGGAGGGACTGGGTTTCTTTGTATCCTAAGTACTTAGTCCAGGGCCTGGCAATCAGTCAGTCAATTTATAAACGTTTATTAAGCTGCTGCTATGTGCCGGCCACTACGCTAAGTACTGGGGATACAAAGAAAGGTTAAAAAAAAGTCGCTGCCCTCAAAGAATTCATGATCGAATAGAGGAGACTACTAGACCAACGTGTACAAATGAGCTTCATGCAGGAAGATAGACAGTAATTCACAGAGAGGAGGCACTAGAGTGAAGAGGGATCGAGAAAGACTTCCTGGAATGTGGGGTTTTAGTTTGTATTTGAAAGGAGCTAGGGAAGCTAGGAGATGGAAATGGGGAGAGAACATTCCAGGTATGGGGGCCACACAGAAAGTGCTTAATAGTAAATGTTTGTTGACTGACTGACTCTCTTTTCACCTAGTCGCCATTAGGATATGGACCTAAATTGGACCCACATCACTTTTCCCTACCCTCCATTAAAGTAAAAGCTTCCTAATTGCTTTTCTCTGCTTTCTACCATCTCCCCTTTCCAATCCAGCCTTTGCAGAAAATTTCCAAAATAATCTTCCCAAGATACAGATCTGACCATGTCACTGCTCCCCTGCTGAAAAACCTTCAGTCGCTCCCACTGTTTCTAGGATAATATATCCCAATAGAACATGTGTCTGGCACAGTGCCTAGGCCATTTGGTACGTGCTTTATAAATGTTTGTCAAATTTAGTTGAACAGAATGCATCTACTATGTTGGGTACTTAAGGTCCTCCGAAATCTAGTTTCCCACCCTGTCCTCCCTTTCCAGCCTCCTTTCCCCTTCCTGTTCTTTATTTTTCAACCCGAATGGACTATTCTGTTCTCTGAAAGGGGCCTGCTGCTTCTGAGGCTCCGCATTTCTGCCCCCCGCCCCATTCCCCCGGTAAGAAGCCTTCTCTTGCTTCGAGGTCCCTTCCAATCTGAGGGCTTCTCTCCTACATCCAAAGATTTTCTAACTGGGCCCGGCATTTTCCTGGATCGAGTCTCCATCGTCCTCTCCACAGGCAGCCTTAATTCCTGACCTACTAGCCTCTTGGCATGTGCTGGAACTCCTCCTTCCCACCATTTCTACTCCCCTCCGCCCCCATGTCATCTCTTTTATTTGGCATTTCCGAATTTCTGTAACCACAGTGCCTAGGACAGCGCTTTGCCCATAGTCAGCGTTTATTCATTTAGCTAGCAATCCGGCAGTCCTGTGCAGGAAGGGCATAGCACAGAGTAAAGGAGAGCACCTGGGAGGCTGCAGCTGCCCGCCAGATGGGTGGAGGCTGGCAAGTGGAAGGGCAGGAGATGCGATTCCTTCCTGCGAGAGCCCGGCCAGGAAGAAGAGTGGCCGCCCTGTTGTTTCTGCCCCAGACCCCACCTAACCCATAAAGAGACAGACCACTGTGACCGCCTCCATCTAAGAGATGAGGAGAGAGGGAGTAGCCGGGCTGCTCCAGCAGCGAGCCAGAGGCCAGCAGCTCTTCCAGATGTTCCCCTTGGGAGGCTGAGTGAAGTCAGGGACGGGGCGGGGCCAGGAGGTGGAGACTGGAGGGCCAGGCGGGGCTGGGGGAGGGGTGGGGAGGGCCCGACTGGCAGGCAGCGCTCGGGCTCTCCCGGCGGGCATTCGCTGCCAGGCTGTGGCCGCTTGGGCAGGATCCTCCTCTCGGGGCAGCCCAGGGCTGCTGCCAGGCAGTGTCCGCCCCGTCTCGTGCTGCCCCGCTTTCGGTCCCCGTCCGGGTGCGCTCTCCGGGAGCTGCTGCCCCGGGAAATCCTCTTCGGGGCTGCGCCCACTCGCCTCCCCGGCCCGGCCGTCACGGCTCGGGGTGGAGCAGCAGGGGCCCATCGGGCAGTACTGAAGGAGGAGCCCTCCCCCTGGGAAGAGAGAAAAAGAAAGTCGGGGGGAAAGTAAGCGGCAGCTCGGAGGACTGGCCGCAGCCCGAGCCCGGCACGGGGCAGCGCAGAGGGCAGCGCAGGGCAGCGGGCACAGCAGCGCAGAG
>NW_020952810.1:0-12538 GCF_900497805.2 Vombatus ursinus
GAGAGAGAGAGAGAGAGAGAGAGAGAGAGAGAGAGAGAGAGAGAGAGAGAGAGAGAGAGAGAGAGAGAGAGAGAGTCTCAGATCTCACACAAGTGAAATTCCCTAGCCTTTATTGTAGCTGGGGATAGGGATATGATGAATAGGGATTGAAACTCCTCTCATGTCAGCTTCTTCAGAGTCTTTCTCCCTTCAGGGACGTGAAGAGAATCTGGAATGGCATCCCTTCTTTCTTGAAGTTGGAAGCCAGCAGATGAGGATCTCTCTTTTCCGAATCTCTCACCAACCCAGCATGTCACACTTGTCTGGAGCACTGAGTAATTAATCCCCACCAATGGGGAGAGATTCATAGAAATGGGATTTGAGGCTCAGGTTAACCAACTAATTGATTGATTTTTTGTAAATGAAGGTCCATAGATCTCAATTTCTTTGCCAAAAGTTATAATAACTAATTAATAGTAAATTTAGAGTGAGAAGCTGGGCATCCATGGACTCTTCTCATATTGTCCCTTGGGACACAAAAGTATTTATGAAGGCAGAAGTTCCACCCAAAGTAAAAAGATGAAAAGGCTGCTCTTACACAGAGATAAGGTCATGACAGCCCTCTGTGATCGGATTTCAGCAGCCCAGTGAAGATTGTCTCGACCTCAAATGTAGGTTGGGGTAATTCCTGAAATTTCTTTAGGTCTGTTTGTCCCAAATTAGAAAGAAAATGTAGAATACAAATATCTTTGACAGAGATCACACTCACCAAGGTGCAAATGACAAGGATAGAATGTTTTCCTGGAATGATTTCACCAGATCATCTATGCCAATTCCCTCATATTGCAGGCCAGGGAGCTAAGGTAAAGAGGCATGATCGTTTTTCATTGCTTATTTATTTCTATAAATCCATGCTTCCATGATCTGTACTTTCAATAGTTTTGGTCCTGCCTTTAGTGATTATAATCAAATCACTCTATGACTAAGTAAATAACTAAACCTCCTGTTGAAGGAGGTAGGTGGCACAGTGGACAGGATGGAACACAGGACTTAGAGTTGGGAAGACCAGTGTGTGAATCTTGTCTCAGATGCTTTCTTAGGTGGGTCATGCTGAACAAGTCACTTAACCTTTCTGTTCCACAGTATCCTCATCTGTAAAATGAGAATAGGAAAAATGCCTACCTCCCAGGGTTGTTGTGAACATTCAATGAGTTAACATGTGGGAAATTAAAACTTTGAAAAAAATATTTGATTTTAATTACACTTTAAGTGTAACCCTCCCTCCCTCTCCACTCCATGCTAGAAGCCACCATTTGACATATAGATATAGATATGGATATAGATATAGATGATATAGATATAGATAAGTAGATAGATATAGATATAGATATATAGGTATAGACAAATATAGATATAGATAGATAGGTATAGATAAATAGATAGATATAAATATAGATAGATATATGTTCCATACACACACATATCATACAATACATACCTCTATTTATTGGTTCTTTCTCTGAAGGTGGATAGCATCTTCCTTCATAGGTCCTTTGTAGGTGATTTGAGTATTTATAATAGCTTAGTAATTCACAGTTATTCCTCAAAGGATATTATTATTACTGTATTTATACAATGTTCTTTTGGTTCTGCTCATTTCACTCTTCATTATTTCATTCAAGTCTTCATTTTTTTCTAAGGCTAATCTGCTCATAATTTCTTATAGCACAGTAGTATTCCATTGCAATCATATACCATAACTTGTTTAGCCATTCCCCGACTGATGGGCATCCCTTAAATTTCTGAGTATTTGCTACCACAAAGCTCTGAGCTATAAATATTTTAAAACATAGAAGTTCTTTTCCTTTTCCCCTGATCACCTTGGAAAATAGTCCCAATGGTGATATTGCTGCATCAAAGGGTATACACAGTTCTATAACTCTTTGGGCATAATCCCAGACTGATCTTCAAAATGGTTGGATCAGTTCACAGTTCCACCAATAGTGTATCAGTGTCTCAATTTTTCCACACACCCTCCAACATTTATCATTTCCCCCTTCTAGCCTTTTAGACAATCCTTTCTTTTCTTGCAGGACTTTGTTGTTGATATATAGAAACTCTGATGATTTGTGTGGGTTTATATTATGTCCTACTACTTTGCTAAAGTTGATAATTATTTCAACTTTCCTTTTAGTTGAATCTCTAGGACTTTCCAAGTGAACCCTCATATCATCTGTAAAGAAAGAGAGTCTTAATACCTCATTGCCCTTTCTGATTCCTTCAATTCATTTTCTTCTCTTATTACTATTGTTTGCATTTCTAAAACAATAATTAATAATATTGGTGTCAATGGGCATGCTTGTTTCACTTCTGATCTTATTGGGAAGGTTTCTAGTTTATCCCCATTAAAATAATGCTTGCTGATGGCTTTAAGCAGATGCTTATGATCATCTTAAGGAAAAATCCATGTATAATATGTTTTTTTTTCCTTGTACCACATTTCCTAGTAGTTTTTTTCTAGTTACAAGTAATAACAATAACTAGCATTATTTCATCATTTTAAATTTTGCGAAGTGTAGATGTAATAACTATCTGTAATGAATTGAATAGAAACATAAAGGAATATACCTTTTTCTCACTGGTATACAATACCTTTGCAAAAATTGATCATGTATTAGGGCATAAACACTTTATAGTTAAATGAAGAAAAGTAGAAATTTTAAGTGCATGCTTTCAGATCATAATGTAATAAAATTATATTTAATAAGGGAACATGGAAACAGAGATTAAAATCAATTGGAGACTAAATGATCTAATTTTAAAGAATGAATGGGTTGAAGAAGTCATTGAAGCAATAAATAACTTTATTAAAGAGAATGAAAATAGTGAGGCAATAGATCAGAATCTTTGGGATGTAGCAAAAGCAGCAATGAGAGGAAAAATATATCTCTAAATACTTATATTAATAAAAAACAACAGATTAATGAATTGGGTATACAATTAAAAATTAGAAAAAAAACAAATTTAAAACACCTAATTAAACACCAGATTGGAAATCCTGAAAATTAAAGTTGTGATAATAAAATCGAATATAAGAAAACCATTGAAATAATAAATAAAACTAGAAATTGGTTTTATGAAGAAAGAAAGACAAGAAAAACTTGGCCAAATAAGGTCTACATTTGTTACTGTTCATCCCTCATTTCAGAAGAGGACCAATGTCATCATGGGTAATGTCTTGACTCGTGCCTGAATTGGATTTAAGTGAAGCAGAGTTGCATAAAGTGGTCAGCCTCTCTCTCTCTTCCAGAGTCACTGAAACTCAGTACAAGACAAAAGTCAAGATGACCGGCAGTGACCAGGTATTTGGAAAATTGACCCAAGATGTCTAAGCGAGGTATGAAGTCACAGACCATTTTCACTAAGAAGGACCTTGGACATCACTGAGAGGCCAAACACGGGTGTTGAGTATGTGGGGAAGCTCCCTGGGCTCCTGGACTTCGGAGCAGACAGCCTCTCTAGCTTTGTGCTTCCCCCCTTTTTATTTAGCAGGTTGTTGTTGTTCTTGTGATGGGGCTATTTCTACTTGCTAAAATTCATTTAGTTGTGTATTTAAATCCACTGCCTAAAAAGCTAAATACTTAATCAATACTATTAATAAATAATAACACGTAACACAGTGTGGGATTAACACAAAAAGGAAAAGTACTCTATTTTTCATATATATATATATATATATATGTATGTATGTATGTATGTATATATATACATAGGCTTTTACTTTTCATATGCCCTGAGGGAAGCTGGGATTATATTAAGGCCACTGCAATTTTAGGTAGATCCATAATAAAGAATGTATCCTTAACAATGAGCCCGCCCATTTCTCCTCATTCAAGTTCATTTGAAAACATGACAATTGGTCTGTTCATACTGTTCATATGGGTGTCCTCGGCCCTTCATAATAACATCCACACACTTAAGTATACATATAGACATGTATATACCATTTCCATTAGCAGTGAACTAATACAGCCGTGACAGCAAGAACTACTGTTCAGACTTCCAGCAACACTGAGAAAAAGCTGCCTCTTCTGGACCTGTTTTTCAGTCTCTGTAAGTGGCTGTCACATCCTTCCCTGCCATTGGGTGAAGTTAGAGAATTCCATGATGGTATAGGAATGGCAAGACTTGAAGTCTTCCATGAAGAGATTCATCACTACCTACACTTCCCTGGAAGACCTGTCAGTGAGATCTGAAATGTTGGCCTGTGGTTTCATTTTAAACAATATCTAGAGCTCTTTTGGCTGAAACATGTCAGTTTGTTGTGCCAGCAGGGTTGGCCTGAAACATCCAAGTCATGGATTGTTAATACTCAAACCAGGTAGCAGGTGGGAATGATGTGTGAGAAGGGCATTGGCAGCTGCCCTATGGAGATGGCAACTCCAACTAATTAGTTTCTAACAAATATAATCTCATGAATACATTCTAAATTATGATGCTTATCCATGCTAAAGGACTTGGGAGTGAATCTTTCGGACAAATATTGTTCAAAGTGGTCAATATTTTAAATATTTGTATCCTTAATCCACAGTACAGGCATGGCATATCATATATGTTTAATAAATACTGGTTGATTGATGAGTTGATTGCTACAAATTGAAGAAGAACAGATTGGTCAGTATGGAGCTGCATTTACTCCGGGATCCTCAGGATTTATTACTCTGATGAGTAGGGTGCCCACTCCAGTGATGGCAATCATGACCCATCCATCACTGCCCATCTTGTGCTATTTTTGTCCACAGCCTCCAGCAAAGCACCACAAGTGGTCTAGAAACTGTGCAGGTCTTTTTTTATTTGTGTGTATGTGTGTGTGTGTGTGTGTGTGTGTGTTCAGTAGCCAATCAATCAAGAATAATTATAATGTAGATGCTAAGAGAATGCACATTATCCACTGGTAACCTCATGGTCTTGCTATATGACCAACCCATTTTATTTTCTGATTACGCATCTTCTCCTGGGTATTTCATTCTCTACGATGTCTTCTCTGCTCATTCATACCATCAATTTTCTCTTTGTCTTATTGTGTATTCTTCAACTTTAATTCTTTTTAAGTGGTATGGCACAAAGTCATAGAACATCATGCAAAGAACCCTGAGGTATTAAAGATGAGCTTTTATTTCAGGGAGGAGCTTGGCATGATCTGAAAATTTCAATTTCCCAAAGACAATATATATCATTCCTTATCTCCTGTTCAACTCTGAGCCCAACTTATTTTTCCTCATATGTGCTGTGTGTTTCCCTGTAGGTGTTATCTTCTCTTATGAGAATGCAAGGTCCCTGAAGGAAGATATTGTCTTGCTTACTTGTGATTAATAAAATGAGATAACCAATATAAAGTCAACTGGGGAATGTCTGAACAAGTTGTGGTATATGACTGTGATGGGATTCTACTGTGTTGTAAGAAATGATGAGCTCTCTTACCCTATAGGAAAATAGGGGGAAAGGGGACAAGAGAGCAGAGAGATGAGAGAGGGGAGGACAGACTGGGGGAGGGAGTAATCAGAAGCAAACACTTTTAAGGAGGGACAGGGTCAAAAGAGAGAATAGAATGGGGGAACAGGATATGATTAAGGGAAATATGCTTAGTTTTTCACAACATGATTACTATGAAAATGTTTTGCATGACTATGCATATATAAACTGTATCAAGTTGCTTGTCTTCTCAATGAGGATGGGTGGGGAGGGAGTAAGAGAGAAAAGTTGGAACCCAAAGTTTTAAAAACAAATGTTAAAAAAAAATGTTTTCACATGCAACTGGGAAATAAGATATACAAGCAATGGGGTATAGAAATCTATCCTGCCCCGTAGGAAAATTGAAGGGGAAGGGGATAAGAGAAGAACAGGGTGAGATAGAAGGGAGGGCAGATTAGAGGAAGGGGTATTCAGAATGTATGCCATCTTGGGGTGGGGGAGGGAAGAGATGGGGAGAAAATTTGGAACTCAAACTCTTATGAAAGTGAATGTTGAAAACTAAAAATAAATAAATTAGTTTAAAAGTAAAAACTTAATAATAAAAAACAGAAAAAAAGAAATGAAAATAGAAAGTCCTGCACAAAATAATGAAGAGTGAAACGAGCAGAGCCAAGAGAACATTGTATATAGTAACAGAAATATTGTTTTAAGAACAACCTTGAGTGAATAAGTCATTGTGACTATTTTAAATACCCAAACTAAAAACAAAGGACATATGTAGGGAGATGCTATCTACATCCAGGGAAAGAATTGATAAATAGAAGTATGTCAAGAATGATTTTACATGTATACACATACATACATACATACATACACACATAACAATTTTTGCATCTAATGTTAGCCATCTCTAGGAGGAATTGGAAGAAATATATAAATTTATATAACTTCAAAAAGAATAGTAAGCTGTACATAATAGATTTACAGTTTCATGTGTAGTCTTTGTTTATTATATTGGTATAGAAATGCTTGTTTTAACCCATAAATTAAAAAGAAAACATAAATAAAAAAAGATTCAATGTACTACATAATTATCATCATCATAAATTTATTGTCATATCAAGATCACTAATTATGTCTGTATCCACAAGGTTAGCACAGTCTGGCACATGGTACATTCTTAATTCACACTTTGTTCATTTATTCCTTTATTTATTTGTATGGTCTACTCCACATATATTGATTGGCATATGAGCATTGTGGCTTTCTCATCTAATTGAATCATTGTTTAGAAAATAGGTGTTCTTCATTCCATTTTAATTTTCCTGTGTGGATAGTTGGTTGAATTCTGTAGGGTAAATAGGGAAACGATAACAGTTAGAATAACCATAGTAAAAGCACTTCCATAAATCTGATGTTGAGTATAATATGTGATGTTATACTTGAAGGATTTCATCACAATTTTGAGTTCATTCTGTTATGCACTTCTGCCAACTGTAATGTCTTTATAAGAATAATAGGTGGTATTTAAGAGTTGTGGTGTTTAAAAATTAGGACATTTCATTGTGCCAACTTGCCAATAAGCTTCTCTCAAATCAACTAATTACCACAGACATTCAGTTGATCATAGGTCCTGCACTAGGTGTCACAGTGGATAGAGTTCTGTGCTGGGAATCCGACTCTTCTTCCTAAGTTCAAATCTGGCCTCAGACATTTACTAGCTCTGTGACTCTACACAAGTCACTTAACCCTGTTTGCCTCAGTTTCTTCATCTGTAAAATGAGCTAGAGAAGGAAATGGCAAACCACTCCAGCATCTTTGCGTAGAAAACACCAAATGGGGCCATAGAGAGTCATACACAACTGAGAAATGACTCAACAACAACAGTGGGTTCTGCTGGACCTTTTACTCTATAGGCATTGGCTTTGGAAGTTCAAGTTACCTACAGGATGCAATAAGAGAGTAGAACATGAATTTACAGAATAATTATTATGGTTGTACATTGAGTCCGCAATGGCTGTGTGATGTCATCACTATTGGAGGTTACTCTCTACAGTGATGCGGCTCTCAACCCACCCACGCTACCTTTTCCTATGTGACTTGCATCCTTGTTCTCCTAGAAATCCTTGATATTAAGGTCCACCTATGGTGTTGGGGGTCTTCTCTTAGATGGATTGACATGAAATGTCTACAGTGAAATACAAAAGCTACTCATCCCTCTTCTCTGGCTCTCACAATGAGTCCTGCACATTTCCCTTTTTTCAGCCGTCCATCTTCCTGATGTCTAGTCATTTACATAGCTTCTCCTGTATAATTTTTCCTTGATAATAACTTGTGACCAGGTCATGCCCACCATGGGCCTTTTTATTGACCTTTAGGTGACCCTCAACTTAATCCCTGTGTGATAAAGCTGTTCTATGATTCATAGCCATACAATATTTCTGGAAACATATTGATGTTTAAAAGATGGGCATTATTGTTATTGCATTTCATAGAGTGTCATTTGCCTGGGGAACTTCAGCTAATTAAATTTCAACTAAAAAGAGGAGGTTGTGGTGACTTAGAGAGAGATTTATTGAAATAGGCTGATAAAGAGAAAGGTTTCCTCTTTGTTACACAGGACCATGATAGTAATAAAGTAAGCAACATAATTATGTATTAAGTAGTGCTGGGAGGACCCCAGAGAGGGCTAGGACATGAGCTAATGGGGGCAAAACAAAACCAGAAACCATACCAAACCCTTGGACTTCTAGCCAAAGGACCAGGTCCAGGTCTTGGCTCTGTGACATCCAAACCTGTGGCCTTAAATATATCACATTCTTTTAACCTCCATTTTCTCATCTGTAAAACGAAAGTGTCCTGGCTCATATCTTAGGTATTTTTAAGCTCAAAATATCTGGTGTTATAAGCCTATGATCCCAGGTCATGCAATGATATGGAATTCTACTTACATCATCTGAGGGAAAGAGATTCCTTCAATATGGCCACAGGAAACAACTCATGAATTTCTTTGGAAACGGAGAGAGAGAGAAAGAGAGGAGATACAGAGAGACAGAAACAGAGAGAGACAGAGACAGAGACAAACAGAGACAGAGACAGAGAGAGGGAGAGAGATCAGGTCAGGTATCAAATCCTGTTTCTACTATATGATTTCCTTACCTTCAGCTTTTGCCACCTTCTTCAAGAGATCTTTCTTCATTCCTGCAGTGGTTAACCCTTCCAAAATAACAGTATTTTGCATGTCTCTTGTTTGTACTTACCTATCAACATGTTATATTCCCCTAGTACAACGTCAAGTTCTTGAAGACAAAGACTGCTTTGTTAATGTCTTTGTTCCTCTAGGGGGAGCTGGGTAGCACAGACTTCTGGAGGTGGGGTCAAGAAGACATGAATTCGAATCCTTTTTCATATGCTTCTTAGCTATAGTATCCTTAAACTCTCTGAGATTCAGTTTACTCATCTTTAAAAATAGAGATAAAAAACACACGTAGCTCACAGGGCTACTGTGGGGATTAAATGAAATGCCCCATGTAATTGTTTTGGAAGCACTGGCCAACGCCTGTTACTGGGTATATCTTCATTGATGGTTTGGCAATTGCTTGTTAACCAACACCATATGAGGGAGGAAGAAAGTTTATAGCACCTACATGACTTACCCATGATCATATAGTTAACATGCCCCTGAATTAAGACTTGAACGCAGTCCATCCACACTCCAGGAATAGTGCTTTATCCAGTATTCTCTAACTGCTTTGTATGAGACTGATAAAACAGAAACACATAAGGAGGTACCTAAAATCAGTGATTTAAGCAGTTCAAAGAAGCAATAGAAAGATACCAAAAGATAGCATAGAATGAAATGAATAGTAGTGCCAATAAATCCTAGTATCTGACATTAATTCAGTGCTGAGTAGAGTTTGCAAAGTACCTTATGTACAGGAGCTCACTCTTACCTCACAACTGCTTGTCAAGCTAGGTGATGAAAAGTATATTCTCTCAAATTTCCAGATAAGGAAAGTGAGACTCATCAAGGACGAATGAGTGTGTGCTGTGATAACATAGGCAGTGTCACAGGTGAGATTTCAACTCATCTTGTTCTTGAGTTCCAAAGCACTCATCAGACCATGTCTCTCAATTGTCACGCCTAAGAAAGTTAGTGAGCTTGGAAGGGGGGAGAAGGGAATGAGCTTTTATATAGACTCTACTATGTGCTAAGTACTTTACTAATATGAGCCCAGACTCAAGCCCTGTCCTCTGTTTTCCTTCCTCAGGGGTTTCTTGACTTGTCATAATATCATCTGCAAAGATATCCTGTTTTCAATGACTTGCTTTCAATGATTCTTTGAATCTATGTTCTCTTCCTCTCTGATTACTCATGTTATATTGTATTCAACCCAAATATTTTCATTGTGCTTTTTTTCAAAATCTTACTTATATACCACATTCTGATGAAGTAGGCATTAGTATCCCAGTTTTGATGAAGGGAAATTGAGGCTGGGGGGGGCAAAGGATCACAGATTTAGAACTAGAAGGGACCTTAGAAACCATCAAATCCAACGTCTTCATTTTATAGATGAGAAAAATGGAGTACTGAGAATTTAAATATCTGGTAGGATTTAAACTCAGGGTTTCCTGCTCTATTCTCTATGCTGTTCATGTACCTCTAGGTGACTTTCTCATGACCAGAAATAGTAAGTGTCAAGGGTAAGTGTGAACACCGGTCTCCCTGACTCCAAGTATCATACTCTATTCATGTCATGCTGTCATGTTAAGCTGCCTTGATTTTATGCATTTGGGGACTCCCAGGATGTAATTGTTCATTCATACATGATTCATGTCTCAGACAAACACTGTAAGGATTGTTAGGGGACAGAAGTGTTTGTTTTTTTTAATAAGAAATACTTTGTTTTGAATCCCCACTCAGGCACTTCTTAGCTGTATGATCCTAGGCAGGCCACTTAACTTTTTGAGAAAATTAGGGGGTTGAACTCGATGTCTAGGGACCAACTAGTTTTAAATGTGTTATCATAGTATCCTAATTTTGTTGATAGATAAATGAGATGTAAAATAACCCATATGAATTTACAGAGGTCAGTATTTGAACTAACTTACAGGGCCTTCAGCTCCTAGGAGGTAAAATTATAGGGGAAGGATAGAAAATAGCCAGAGTGCCACCAATTTGGGAGGATGATAACAGAAAACAGATAAAACTACTCAAATCATAGTTTTCTTCTGTTTTCTTCACCAAAGAAAATGACCCTTGTTCAGGAAATAAATGGCCAAACAGAAATGTCTAAAATTGGATACCAATACCCAAGATAAGTAAGGAGACAGTAAGAGAAACTCCAGCTGCCCTGGAGGAATCCAAGTTACCTAGTCAAGAGGAAAATAGTCTTGGATATTGACAGAAATGACAGATGGGATCGCTGAACCACCAGTTACAATATTAGGAAGACCATGGGAAACAGGAGATATATTGAAAGATAGGAAAAGGGCCAATACTGTTCTGATTTAGAAAAAAAATTAAAAAAGGCAGAATAGATAAATTGTGGACCAATGAGTTTGATATCAATTCTGTACAAAATTCTAGAAATGATTGTGAAAGAGGTAGTTGGAAAAGATCTTGAACTAGAAAGGTTAAATCAAAAGCGTCCAGCCTGGTTTCATCAAGAACAGGGTCATGGCAATTTGACTTCATTTCCTCTTGCAATAGGGTTACTGAAGTAGTTGATGAAGAGGATGCTTTGGATCAAGTTACATTAGATTCTAGCAAAGCTCTGGATAAATTATCTCATAATTTTCTTGTAGAGAAGATGGTGAAATGAGGATTAAAGTAGAATATAATTACATGGATTCAGACCTGGTGGGATGACTGAATTCCAACAGTAGCTGTTCATAATTTAACGTCAACATGTCATCAGCTCTCTAGCATCATTGTCAGCCTCCTGCTCTCTAGCAATTTTATAACTTACTTGGTTAAAGGCAGAGATGGCAAGCTTACCAAATTGTCATATTACACCAAGAGTGGTGGGGCGGGGTGGGGTGGGGTAGTGAACACACAGGATGACACTCCTTATCCTAAAGGATTTGACTGGCTAGATCATGGGGATGAATGAAATAGAATGGAATTCAAGAGGGAAGAATGTAAATTCTTACACTTGGGTATAAACTATCAATTTCCTATGTACAGGATGTAGGTGGAGGTCATGGTTAGATAGCAAGCATTCTAAAAAATACATAGTGGCTGACAAACTTGGTAGTACTAGAGTCCCCAGGCCTTGTTAGTATCCATTTGTGCCACAAATACCTAGAATATACTTCAAATCATACCTCCAATCTATGTACTAAGCATATATTTTGTTTTAGGAACCTTAGAGACAAATACAAAAGGGATACATTTTATGAATTTATTTATTTTTAATTTTTTTCCAATTACATGTAAAAGGAAATTTTAATATTAGTTTTTTTTAATTTGGAGTTGAAAATTCTCTCCCACCCTCCCTCCATTCCCTTCCCCTCCCTCCCATTAAGAAGGCTCGCAATTTGATATAGGTTATATGCTTGCAGTCATGCAAAACATATTTCCATATTACTTATGTTGTGAAAGAAAACAGACCCTCCCACTGCCTAATAAAAACACCAAGAAAAATAAAGTTAAAAAATATGATTTAATCTGTACTAGGATTCCACTAGTTCTTTCTTTGAAAGTGGGTAGATTTTTTCATCATGAGTCCTTTGGAATAGTCTTAGATTATTGTATTGTTGAGAATAGCAAAGTCATTTACAGTTGATCATTGCAAAATAGTGCTGTGACTGTGTATAATGTTTTCCTGCTTCTGCTCATTTCACTTTGCATCAGTTTTCAGGTTTTTTCTGAAAGCTTCCCTGTTCCTCATTTCTTATTGCACAATAGTATTTTATAGCAATCACATAATACAACTTGTTCAATCATCTCCCAATTAATGGGCATGCCCTCAGTTTCACATTCTTTTCCACCTCAGAAAGAGCTGCTATAAATATTTTGGTACAAAAAGATCCTTTTCTTCTTCTTCTTCTTCTTCTTCTTCTTCTTCTTCTTCTTCTTCTT
>NW_020952811.1:0-1378 GCF_900497805.2 Vombatus ursinus
TTCACTAGATATACACTGTTATACACCCTGCCCCAGCAAAAAAAAAAAGCTCTTCTAAAAATTTCTAAAAGTCAATACTTCAGAGAGTACCAAACATCATTTAACACATGGTATAGAGTTAACAAACGTATAATACAGAGTACAATATTCTACATAAATAATATTCATCATATAAAATCATTACACACAATGCATCACATAGGATAATCAGACATGTAAGTTGAATACATATATACTGTTACTATATGTCTTGTTAAGGTCCCACTAGACTTTAAGCTCTTTGAGAGCTGTTTGCCTCTCTTTGTGTCCCCAGAACTTAACACAGTGCCTGACACATAATAGGTACTTAATAAATGTTAGTTGATTGCAAATTGACTAACTCTATCATATTTATATCCCAGTATTTGGTACATTAGCATCAGTTAGTTGATTAGGGAAGCATGTAGCATTGTGGATGGAGCTCTGGATGTGGAGTCAGGAATATTTGGGTTCTAATATTGCTTCAGACATTTAACTAGGGTGTGCTGTTGGGCAAATTATTGCAACTCTCAGAAGACTGACTTCCTCATCTGTCAATTGTGTATGATAATTGCACCTACCACATAAAACTGTCATGAAAACCACATTAGATTATGTATGTAAAGCCCTTTACAAAACATACAGTATAAAAGATCATGGTGTGCTGATAAGGATGGGAAGAATAAAGAGGATGATGATGATGATTGATGATGATGAAGAAAACATATGGCTGGATAATGAGCCCTTGAATTAGCTCTATGGATTGGGAACTATTGTGGTCATTCAATCATTTTTATTCACGTAGGGTATAGGAGGGGCAACCACTCTTTGTTTTACTTATGTAGGTTAGGTGTGTTTGTACAGGTCTGCCTAGATCTGGCTCTCAGGGAGGCAAGACTCTCTAGTCTAGATTCTTCTCACCCTACCCTCCTTTAAGGAAGACATTGGTACTTGTTAGGAGATGCAGCAGGGGGTTGGGGCAGACTCTGGCCAATGCTCTCCTCAGAGAGAGGAGGTATCAGGCTAGATTATATCAATCTGTTCTCTTAAATATTGTTATTATAGGTAAAATGAACTCCTAAACCTCATTCCTTAATGGGGAAGGAAGATCCCAAGCCACGTGTTTAAGTCTTGATTCCTATCTCGCCAAATATTAGTTCCAAAAGGAGCAAACATAACAAATCATGAATATACCCATTTATCCAAACAGAGAACAAACAAAAATAAGAAAAAGTATACACATGAGGTTACATACCAGATGATCCACAGAATGAAGGTACTCACCCTTGTGAGGAAGATAATTTAGCTCAAATGAGAGAGAGAGAGAGAGAGAGAGAGAGAGAGAGAGAGAGAGAGAGAG
>NW_020952812.1:0-12537 GCF_900497805.2 Vombatus ursinus
GAGAGAGAGAGAGAGAGAGAGAGAGAGAGAGAGAGAGAGAGAGAGAGAGAGAGAGAGAGAGAGAGAGAGAGAGAGTCTCAGATCTCACACAAGTGAAATTCCCTAGCCTTTATTGTAGCTGGGGATAGGGATATGATGAATAGGGATTGAAACTCCTCTCATGTCAGCTTCTTCAGAGTCTTTCTCCCTTCAGGGACGTGAAGAGAATCTGGAATGGCATCCCTTCTTTCTTGAAGTTGGAAGCCAGCAGATGAGGATCTCTCTTTTCCGAATCTCTCACCAACCCAGCATGTCACACTTGTCTGGAGCACTGAGTAATTAATCCCCACCAATGGGGAGAGATTCATAGAAATGGGATTTGAGGCTCAGGTTAACCAACTAATTGATTGATTTTTTGTAAATGAAGGTCCATAGATCTCAATTTCTTTGCCAAAAGTTATAATAACTAATTAATAGTAAATTTAGAGTGAGAAGCTGGGCATCCATGGACTCTTCTCATATTGTCCCTTGGGACACAAAAGTATTTATGAAGGCAGAAGTTCCACCCAAAGTAAAAAGATGAAAAGGCTGCTCTTACACAGAGATAAGGTCATGACAGCCCTCTGTGATCGGATTTCAGCAGCCCAGTGAAGATTGTCTCGACCTCAAATGTAGGTTGGGGTAATTCCTGAAATTTCTTTAGGTCTGTTTGTCCCAAATTAGAAAGAAAATGTAGAATACAAATATCTTTGACAGAGATCACACTCACCAAGGTGCAAATGACAAGGATAGAATGTTTTCCTGGAATGATTTCACCAGATCATCTATGCCAATTCCCTCATATTGCAGGCCAGGGAGCTAAGGTAAAGAGGCATGATCGTTTTTCATTGCTTATTTATTTCTATAAATCCATGCTTCCATGATCTGTACTTTCAATAGTTTTGGTCCTGCCTTTAGTGATTATAATCAAATCACTCTATGACTAAGTAAATAACTAAACCTCCTGTTGAAGGAGGTAGGTGGCACAGTGGACAGGATGGAACACAGGACTTAGAGTTGGGAAGACCAGTGTGTGAATCTTGTCTCAGATGCTTTCTTAGGTGGGTCATGCTGAACAAGTCACTTAACCTTTCTGTTCCACAGTATCCTCATCTGTAAAATGAGAATAGGAAAAATGCCTACCTCCCAGGGTTGTTGTGAACATTCAATGAGTTAACATGTGGGAAATTAAAACTTTGAAAAAAATATTTGATTTTAATTACACTTTAAGTGTAACCCTCCCTCCCTCTCCACTCCATGCTAGAAGCCACCATTTGACATATAGATATAGATATGGATATAGATATAGATGATATAGATATAGATAAGTAGATAGATATAGATATAGATATATAGGTATAGACAAATATAGATATAGATAGATAGGTATAGATAAATAGATAGATATAAATATAGATAGATATATGTTCCATACACACACATATCATACAATACATACCTCTATTTATTGGTTCTTTCTCTGAAGGTGGATAGCATCTTCCTTCATAGGTCCTTTGTAGGTGATTTGAGTATTTATAATAGCTTAGTAATTCACAGTTATTCCTCAAAGGATATTATTATTACTGTATTTATACAATGTTCTTTTGGTTCTGCTCATTTCACTCTTCATTATTTCATTCAAGTCTTCATTTTTTTCTAAGGCTAATCTGCTCATAATTTCTTATAGCACAGTAGTATTCCATTGCAATCATATACCATAACTTGTTTAGCCATTCCCCGACTGATGGGCATCCCTTAAATTTCTGAGTATTTGCTACCACAAAGCTCTGAGCTATAAATATTTTAAAACATAGAAGTTCTTTTCCTTTTCCCCTGATCACCTTGGAAAATAGTCCCAATGGTGATATTGCTGCATCAAAGGGTATACACAGTTCTATAACTCTTTGGGCATAATCCCAGACTGATCTTCAAAATGGTTGGATCAGTTCACAGTTCCACCAATAGTGTATCAGTGTCTCAATTTTTCCACACACCCTCCAACATTTATCATTTCCCCCTTCTAGCCTTTTAGACAATCCTTTCTTTTCTTGCAGGACTTTGTTGTTGATATATAGAAACTCTGATGATTTGTGTGGGTTTATATTATGTCCTACTACTTTGCTAAAGTTGATAATTATTTCAACTTTCCTTTTAGTTGAATCTCTAGGACTTTCCAAGTGAACCCTCATATCATCTGTAAAGAAAGAGAGTCTTAATACCTCATTGCCCTTTCTGATTCCTTCAATTCATTTTCTTCTCTTATTACTATTGTTTGCATTTCTAAAACAATAATTAATAATATTGGTGTCAATGGGCATGCTTGTTTCACTTCTGATCTTATTGGGAAGGTTTCTAGTTTATCCCCATTAAAATAATGCTTGCTGATGGCTTTAAGCAGATGCTTATGATCATCTTAAGGAAAAATCCATGTATAATATGTTTTTTTTTCCTTGTACCACATTTCCTAGTAGTTTTTTTCTAGTTACAAGTAATAACAATAACTAGCATTATTTCATCATTTTAAATTTTGCGAAGTGTAGATGTAATAACTATCTGTAATGAATTGAATAGAAACATAAAGGAATATACCTTTTTCTCACTGGTATACAATACCTTTGCAAAAATTGATCATGTATTAGGGCATAAACACTTTATAGTTAAATGAAGAAAAGTAGAAATTTTAAGTGCATGCTTTCAGATCATAATGTAATAAAATTATATTTAATAAGGGAACATGGAAACAGAGATTAAAATCAATTGGAGACTAAATGATCTAATTTTAAAGAATGAATGGGTTGAAGAAGTCATTGAAGCAATAAATAACTTTATTAAAGAGAATGAAAATAGTGAGGCAATAGATCAGAATCTTTGGGATGTAGCAAAAGCAGCAATGAGAGGAAAAATATATCTCTAAATACTTATATTAATAAAAAACAACAGATTAATGAATTGGGTATACAATTAAAAATTAGAAAAAAAACAAATTTAAAACACCTAATTAAACACCAGATTGGAAATCCTGAAAATTAAAGTTGTGATAATAAAATCGAATATAAGAAAACCATTGAAATAATAAATAAAACTAGAAATTGGTTTTATGAAGAAAGAAAGACAAGAAAAACTTGGCCAAATAAGGTCTACATTTGTTACTGTTCATCCCTCATTTCAGAAGAGGACCAATGTCATCATGGGTAATGTCTTGACTCGTGCCTGAATTGGATTTAAGTGAAGCAGAGTTGCATAAAGTGGTCAGCCTCTCTCTCTCTTCCAGAGTCACTGAAACTCAGTACAAGACAAAAGTCAAGATGACCGGCAGTGACCAGGTATTTGGAAAATTGACCCAAGATGTCTAAGCGAGGTATGAAGTCACAGACCATTTTCACTAAGAAGGACCTTGGACATCACTGAGAGGCCAAACACGGGTGTTGAGTATGTGGGGAAGCTCCCTGGGCTCCTGGACTTCGGAGCAGACAGCCTCTCTAGCTTTGTGCTTCCCCCCTTTTTATTTAGCAGGTTGTTGTTGTTCTTGTGATGGGGCTATTTCTACTTGCTAAAATTCATTTAGTTGTGTATTTAAATCCACTGCCTAAAAAGCTAAATACTTAATCAATACTATTAATAAATAATAACACGTAACACAGTGTGGGATTAACACAAAAAGGAAAAGTACTCTATTTTTCATATATATATATATATATATGTATGTATGTATGTATGTATATATATACATAGGCTTTTACTTTTCATATGCCCTGAGGGAAGCTGGGATTATATTAAGGCCACTGCAATTTTAGGTAGATCCATAATAAAGAATGTATCCTTAACAATGAGCCCGCCCATTTCTCCTCATTCAAGTTCATTTGAAAACATGACAATTGGTCTGTTCATACTGTTCATATGGGTGTCCTCGGCCCTTCATAATAACATCCACACACTTAAGTATACATATAGACATGTATATACCATTTCCATTAGCAGTGAACTAATACAGCCGTGACAGCAAGAACTACTGTTCAGACTTCCAGCAACACTGAGAAAAAGCTGCCTCTTCTGGACCTGTTTTTCAGTCTCTGTAAGTGGCTGTCACATCCTTCCCTGCCATTGGGTGAAGTTAGAGAATTCCATGATGGTATAGGAATGGCAAGACTTGAAGTCTTCCATGAAGAGATTCATCACTACCTACACTTCCCTGGAAGACCTGTCAGTGAGATCTGAAATGTTGGCCTGTGGTTTCATTTTAAACAATATCTAGAGCTCTTTTGGCTGAAACATGTCAGTTTGTTGTGCCAGCAGGGTTGGCCTGAAACATCCAAGTCATGGATTGTTAATACTCAAACCAGGTAGCAGGTGGGAATGATGTGTGAGAAGGGCATTGGCAGCTGCCCTATGGAGATGGCAACTCCAACTAATTAGTTTCTAACAAATATAATCTCATGAATACATTCTAAATTATGATGCTTATCCATGCTAAAGGACTTGGGAGTGAATCTTTCGGACAAATATTGTTCAAAGTGGTCAATATTTTAAATATTTGTATCCTTAATCCACAGTACAGGCATGGCATATCATATATGTTTAATAAATACTGGTTGATTGATGAGTTGATTGCTACAAATTGAAGAAGAACAGATTGGTCAGTATGGAGCTGCATTTACTCCGGGATCCTCAGGATTTATTACTCTGATGAGTAGGGTGCCCACTCCAGTGATGGCAATCATGACCCATCCATCACTGCCCATCTTGTGCTATTTTTGTCCACAGCCTCCAGCAAAGCACCACAAGTGGTCTAGAAACTGTGCAGGTCTTTTTTTATTTGTGTGTATGTGTGTGTGTGTGTGTGTGTGTGTGTGTTCAGTAGCCAATCAATCAAGAATAATTATAATGTAGATGCTAAGAGAATGCACATTATCCACTGGTAACCTCATGGTCTTGCTATATGACCAACCCATTTTATTTTCTGATTACGCATCTTCTCCTGGGTATTTCATTCTCTACGATGTCTTCTCTGCTCATTCATACCATCAATTTTCTCTTTGTCTTATTGTGTATTCTTCAACTTTAATTCTTTTTAAGTGGTATGGCACAAAGTCATAGAACATCATGCAAAGAACCCTG
The DNA here is from genome assembly GCF_900497805.2 of Vombatus ursinus. Lineage (NCBI taxonomy): Eukaryota > Metazoa > Chordata > Mammalia > Diprotodontia > Vombatidae > Vombatus > Vombatus ursinus. The sequence goes on from NW_020952812.1 coordinate 5,134, forward strand.
AGGTATTAAAGATGAGCTTTTATTTCAGGGAGGAGCTTGGCATGATCTGAAAATTTCAATTTCCCAAAGACAATATATATCATTCCTTATCTCCTGTTCAACTCTGAGCCCAACTTATTTTTCCTCATATGTGCTGTGTGTTTCCCTGTAGGTGTTATCTTCTCTTATGAGAATGCAAGGTCCCTGAAGGAAGATATTGTCTTGCTTACTTGTGATTAATAAAATGAGATAACCAATATAAAGTCAACTGGGGAATGTCTGAACAAGTTGTGGTATATGACTGTGATGGGATTCTACTGTGTTGTAAGAAATGATGAGCTCTCTTACCCTATAGGAAAATAGGGGGAAAGGGGACAAGAGAGCAGAGAGATGAGAGAGGGGAGGACAGACTGGGGGAGGGAGTAATCAGAAGCAAACACTTTTAAGGAGGGACAGGGTCAAAAGAGAGAATAGAATGGGGGAACAGGATATGATTAAGGGAAATATGCTTAGTTTTTCACAACATGATTACTATGAAAATGTTTTGCATGACTATGCATATATAAACTGTATCAAGTTGCTTGTCTTCTCAATGAGGATGGGTGGGGAGGGAGTAAGAGAGAAAAGTTGGAACCCAAAGTTTTAAAAACAAATGTTAAAAAAAAATGTTTTCACATGCAACTGGGAAATAAGATATACAAGCAATGGGGTATAGAAATCTATCCTGCCCCGTAGGAAAATTGAAGGGGAAGGGGATAAGAGAAGAACAGGGTGAGATAGAAGGGAGGGCAGATTAGAGGAAGGGGTATTCAGAATGTATGCCATCTTGGGGTGGGGGAGGGAAGAGATGGGGAGAAAATTTGGAACTCAAACTCTTATGAAAGTGAATGTTGAAAACTAAAAATAAATAAATTAGTTTAAAAGTAAAAACTTAATAATAAAAAACAGAAAAAAAGAAATGAAAATAGAAAGTCCTGCACAAAATAATGAAGAGTGAAACGAGCAGAGCCAAGAGAACATTGTATATAGTAACAGAAATATTGTTTTAAGAACAACCTTGAGTGAATAAGTCATTGTGACTATTTTAAATACCCAAACTAAAAACAAAGGACATATGTAGGGAGATGCTATCTACATCCAGGGAAAGAATTGATAAATAGAAGTATGTCAAGAATGATTTTACATGTATACACATACATACATACATACATACACACATAACAATTTTTGCATCTAATGTTAGCCATCTCTAGGAGGAATTGGAAGAAATATATAAATTTATATAACTTCAAAAAGAATAGTAAGCTGTACATAATAGATTTACAGTTTCATGTGTAGTCTTTGTTTATTATATTGGTATAGAAATGCTTGTTTTAACCCATAAATTAAAAAGAAAACATAAATAAAAAAAGATTCAATGTACTACATAATTATCATCATCATAAATTTATTGTCATATCAAGATCACTAATTATGTCTGTATCCACAAGGTTAGCACAGTCTGGCACATGGTACATTCTTAATTCACACTTTGTTCATTTATTCCTTTATTTATTTGTATGGTCTACTCCACATATATTGATTGGCATATGAGCATTGTGGCTTTCTCATCTAATTGAATCATTGTTTAGAAAATAGGTGTTCTTCATTCCATTTTAATTTTCCTGTGTGGATAGTTGGTTGAATTCTGTAGGGTAAATAGGGAAACGATAACAGTTAGAATAACCATAGTAAAAGCACTTCCATAAATCTGATGTTGAGTATAATATGTGATGTTATACTTGAAGGATTTCATCACAATTTTGAGTTCATTCTGTTATGCACTTCTGCCAACTGTAATGTCTTTATAAGAATAATAGGTGGTATTTAAGAGTTGTGGTGTTTAAAAATTAGGACATTTCATTGTGCCAACTTGCCAATAAGCTTCTCTCAAATCAACTAATTACCACAGACATTCAGTTGATCATAGGTCCTGCACTAGGTGTCACAGTGGATAGAGTTCTGTGCTGGGAATCCGACTCTTCTTCCTAAGTTCAAATCTGGCCTCAGACATTTACTAGCTCTGTGACTCTACACAAGTCACTTAACCCTGTTTGCCTCAGTTTCTTCATCTGTAAAATGAGCTAGAGAAGGAAATGGCAAACCACTCCAGCATCTTTGCGTAGAAAACACCAAATGGGGCCATAGAGAGTCATACACAACTGAGAAATGACTCAACAACAACAGTGGGTTCTGCTGGACCTTTTACTCTATAGGCATTGGCTTTGGAAGTTCAAGTTACCTACAGGATGCAATAAGAGAGTAGAACATGAATTTACAGAATAATTATTATGGTTGTACATTGAGTCCGCAATGGCTGTGTGATGTCATCACTATTGGAGGTTACTCTCTACAGTGATGCGGCTCTCAACCCACCCACGCTACCTTTTCCTATGTGACTTGCATCCTTGTTCTCCTAGAAATCCTTGATATTAAGGTCCACCTATGGTGTTGGGGGTCTTCTCTTAGATGGATTGACATGAAATGTCTACAGTGAAATACAAAAGCTACTCATCCCTCTTCTCTGGCTCTCACAATGAGTCCTGCACATTTCCCTTTTTTCAGCCGTCCATCTTCCTGATGTCTAGTCATTTACATAGCTTCTCCTGTATAATTTTTCCTTGATAATAACTTGTGACCAGGTCATGCCCACCATGGGCCTTTTTATTGACCTTTAGGTGACCCTCAACTTAATCCCTGTGTGATAAAGCTGTTCTATGATTCATAGCCATACAATATTTCTGGAAACATATTGATGTTTAAAAGATGGGCATTATTGTTATTGCATTTCATAGAGTGTCATTTGCCTGGGGAACTTCAGCTAATTAAATTTCAACTAAAAAGAGGAGGTTGTGGTGACTTAGAGAGAGATTTATTGAAATAGGCTGATAAAGAGAAAGGTTTCCTCTTTGTTACACAGGACCATGATAGTAATAAAGTAAGCAACATAATTATGTATTAAGTAGTGCTGGGAGGACCCCAGAGAGGGCTAGGACATGAGCTAATGGGGGCAAAACAAAACCAGAAACCATACCAAACCCTTGGACTTCTAGCCAAAGGACCAGGTCCAGGTCTTGGCTCTGTGACATCCAAACCTGTGGCCTTAAATATATCACATTCTTTTAACCTCCATTTTCTCATCTGTAAAACGAAAGTGTCCTGGCTCATATCTTAGGTATTTTTAAGCTCAAAATATCTGGTGTTATAAGCCTATGATCCCAGGTCATGCAATGATATGGAATTCTACTTACATCATCTGAGGGAAAGAGATTCCTTCAATATGGCCACAGGAAACAACTCATGAATTTCTTTGGAAACGGAGAGAGAGAGAAAGAGAGGAGATACAGAGAGACAGAAACAGAGAGAGACAGAGACAGAGACAAACAGAGACAGAGACAGAGAGAGGGAGAGAGATCAGGTCAGGTATCAAATCCTGTTTCTACTATATGATTTCCTTACCTTCAGCTTTTGCCACCTTCTTCAAGAGATCTTTCTTCATTCCTGCAGTGGTTAACCCTTCCAAAATAACAGTATTTTGCATGTCTCTTGTTTGTACTTACCTATCAACATGTTATATTCCCCTAGTACAACGTCAAGTTCTTGAAGACAAAGACTGCTTTGTTAATGTCTTTGTTCCTCTAGGGGGAGCTGGGTAGCACAGACTTCTGGAGGTGGGGTCAAGAAGACATGAATTCGAATCCTTTTTCATATGCTTCTTAGCTATAGTATCCTTAAACTCTCTGAGATTCAGTTTACTCATCTTTAAAAATAGAGATAAAAAACACACGTAGCTCACAGGGCTACTGTGGGGATTAAATGAAATGCCCCATGTAATTGTTTTGGAAGCACTGGCCAACGCCTGTTACTGGGTATATCTTCATTGATGGTTTGGCAATTGCTTGTTAACCAACACCATATGAGGGAGGAAGAAAGTTTATAGCACCTACATGACTTACCCATGATCATATAGTTAACATGCCCCTGAATTAAGACTTGAACGCAGTCCATCCACACTCCAGGAATAGTGCTTTATCCAGTATTCTCTAACTGCTTTGTATGAGACTGATAAAACAGAAACACATAAGGAGGTACCTAAAATCAGTGATTTAAGCAGTTCAAAGAAGCAATAGAAAGATACCAAAAGATAGCATAGAATGAAATGAATAGTAGTGCCAATAAATCCTAGTATCTGACATTAATTCAGTGCTGAGTAGAGTTTGCAAAGTACCTTATGTACAGGAGCTCACTCTTACCTCACAACTGCTTGTCAAGCTAGGTGATGAAAAGTATATTCTCTCAAATTTCCAGATAAGGAAAGTGAGACTCATCAAGGACGAATGAGTGTGTGCTGTGATAACATAGGCAGTGTCACAGGTGAGATTTCAACTCATCTTGTTCTTGAGTTCCAAAGCACTCATCAGACCATGTCTCTCAATTGTCACGCCTAAGAAAGTTAGTGAGCTTGGAAGGGGGGAGAAGGGAATGAGCTTTTATATAGACTCTACTATGTGCTAAGTACTTTACTAATATGAGCCCAGACTCAAGCCCTGTCCTCTGTTTTCCTTCCTCAGGGGTTTCTTGACTTGTCATAATATCATCTGCAAAGATATCCTGTTTTCAATGACTTGCTTTCAATGATTCTTTGAATCTATGTTCTCTTCCTCTCTGATTACTCATGTTATATTGTATTCAACCCAAATATTTTCATTGTGCTTTTTTTCAAAATCTTACTTATATACCACATTCTGATGAAGTAGGCATTAGTATCCCAGTTTTGATGAAGGGAAATTGAGGCTGGGGGGGCAAAGGATCACAGATTTAGAACTAGAAGGGACCTTAGAAACCATCAAATCCAACGTCTTCATTTTATAGATGAGAAAAATGGAGTACTGAGAATTTAAATATCTGGTAGGATTTAAACTCAGGGTTTCCTGCTCTATTCTCTATGCTGTTCATGTACCTCTAGGTGACTTTCTCATGACCAGAAATAGTAAGTGTCAAGGGTAAGTGTGAACACCGGTCTCCCTGACTCCAAGTATCATACTCTATTCATGTCATGCTGTCATGTTAAGCTGCCTTGATTTTATGCATTTGGGGACTCCCAGGATGTAATTGTTCATTCATACATGATTCATGTCTCAGACAAACACTGTAAGGATTGTTAGGGGACAGAAGTGTTTGTTTTTTTTAATAAGAAATACTTTGTTTTGAATCCCCACTCAGGCACTTCTTAGCTGTATGATCCTAGGCAGGCCACTTAACTTTTTGAGAAAATTAGGGGGTTGAACTCGATGTCTAGGGACCAACTAGTTTTAAATGTGTTATCATAGTATCCTAATTTTGTTGATAGATAAATGAGATGTAAAATAACCCATATGAATTTACAGAGGTCAGTATTTGAACTAACTTACAGGGCCTTCAGCTCCTAGGAGGTAAAATTATAGGGGAAGGATAGAAAATAGCCAGAGTGCCACCAATTTGGGAGGATGATAACAGAAAACAGATAAAACTACTCAAATCATAGTTTTCTTCTGTTTTCTTCACCAAAGAAAATGACCCTTGTTCAGGAAATAAATGGCCAAACAGAAATGTCTAAAATTGGATACCAATACCCAAGATAAGTAAGGAGACAGTAAGAGAAACTCCAGCTGCCCTGGAGGAATCCAAGTTACCTAGTCAAGAGGAAAATAGTCTTGGATATTGACAGAAATGACAGATGGGATCGCTGAACCACCAGTTACAATATTAGGAAGACCATGGGAAACAGGAGATATATTGAAAGATAGGAAAAGGGCCAATACTGTTCTGATTTAGAAAAAAAATTAAAAAAGGCAGAATAGATAAATTGTGGACCAATGAGTTTGATATCAATTCTGTACAAAATTCTAGAAATGATTGTGAAAGAGGTAGTTGGAAAAGATCTTGAACTAGAAAGGTTAAATCAAAAGCGTCCAGCCTGGTTTCATCAAGAACAGGGTCATGGCAATTTGACTTCATTTCCTCTTGCAATAGGGTTACTGAAGTAGTTGATGAAGAGGATGCTTTGGATCAAGTTACATTAGATTCTAGCAAAGCTCTGGATAAATTATCTCATAATTTTCTTGTAGAGAAGATGGTGAAATGAGGATTAAAGTAGAATATAATTACATGGATTCAGACCTGGTGGGATGACTGAATTCCAACAGTAGCTGTTCATAATTTAACGTCAACATGTCATCAGCTCTCTAGCATCATTGTCAGCCTCCTGCTCTCTAGCAATTTTATAACTTACTTGGTTAAAGGCAGAGATGGCAAGCTTACCAAATTGTCATATTACACCAAGAGTGGTGGGGCGGGGTGGGGTGGGGTAGTGAACACACAGGATGACACTCCTTATCCTAAAGGATTTGACTGGCTAGATCATGGGGATGAATGAAATAGAATGGAATTCAAGAGGGAAGAATGTAAATTCTTACACTTGGGTATAAACTATCAATTTCCTATGTACAGGATGTAGGTGGAGGTCATGGTTAGATAGCAAGCATTCTAAAAAATACATAGTGGCTGACAAACTTGGTAGTACTAGAGTCCCCAGGCCTTGTTAGTATCCATTTGTGCCACAAATACCTAGAATATACTTCAAATCATACCTCCAATCTATGTACTAAGCATATATTTTGTTTTAGGAACCTTAGAGACAAATACAAAAGGGATACATTTTATGAATTTATTTATTTTTAATTTTTTTCCAATTACATGTAAAAGGAAATTTTAATATTAGTTTTTTTTAATTTGGAGTTGAAAATTCTCTCCCACCCTCCCTCCATTCCCTTCCCCTCCCTCCCATTAAGAAGGCTCGCAATTTGATATAGGTTATATGCTTGCAGTCATGCAAAACATATTTCCATATTACTTATGTTGTGAAAGAAAACAGACCCTCCCACTGCCTAATAAAAACACCAAGAAAAATAAAGTTAAAAAATATGATTTAATCTGTACTAGGATTCCACTAGTTCTTTCTTTGAAAGTGGGTAGATTTTTTCATCATGAGTCCTTTGGAATAGTCTTAGATTATTGTATTGTTGAGAATAGCAAAGTCATTTACAGTTGATCATTGCAAAATAGTGCTGTGACTGTGTATAATGTTTTCCTGCTTCTGCTCATTTCACTTTGCATCAGTTTTCAGGTTTTTTCTGAAAGCTTCCCTGTTCCTCATTTCTTATTGCACAATAGTATTTTATAGCAATCACATAATACAACTTGTTCAATCATCTCCCAATTAATGGGCATGCCCTCAGTTTCACATTCTTTTCCACCTCAGAAAGAGCTGCTATAAATATTTTGGTACAAAAAGATCCTTTTCTTCTTCTTCTTCTTCTTCTTCTTCTTCTTCTTCTTCTTCTTCTT
>NW_020952813.1:0-1377 GCF_900497805.2 Vombatus ursinus
TTCACTAGATATACACTGTTATACACCCTGCCCCAGCAAAAAAAAAAGCTCTTCTAAAAATTTCTAAAAGTCAATACTTCAGAGAGTACCAAACATCATTTAACACATGGTATAGAGTTAACAAACGTATAATACAGAGTACAATATTCTACATAAATAATATTCATCATATAAAATCATTACACACAATGCATCACATAGGATAATCAGACATGTAAGTTGAATACATATATACTGTTACTATATGTCTTGTTAAGGTCCCACTAGACTTTAAGCTCTTTGAGAGCTGTTTGCCTCTCTTTGTGTCCCCAGAACTTAACACAGTGCCTGACACATAATAGGTACTTAATAAATGTTAGTTGATTGCAAATTGACTAACTCTATCATATTTATATCCCAGTATTTGGTACATTAGCATCAGTTAGTTGATTAGGGAAGCATGTAGCATTGTGGATGGAGCTCTGGATGTGGAGTCAGGAATATTTGGGTTCTAATATTGCTTCAGACATTTAACTAGGGTGTGCTGTTGGGCAAATTATTGCAACTCTCAGAAGACTGACTTCCTCATCTGTCAATTGTGTATGATAATTGCACCTACCACATAAAACTGTCATGAAAACCACATTAGATTATGTATGTAAAGCCCTTTACAAAACATACAGTATAAAAGATCATGGTGTGCTGATAAGGATGGGAAGAATAAAGAGGATGATGATGATGATTGATGATGATGAAGAAAACATATGGCTGGATAATGAGCCCTTGAATTAGCTCTATGGATTGGGAACTATTGTGGTCATTCAATCATTTTTATTCACGTAGGGTATAGGAGGGGCAACCACTCTTTGTTTTACTTATGTAGGTTAGGTGTGTTTGTACAGGTCTGCCTAGATCTGGCTCTCAGGGAGGCAAGACTCTCTAGTCTAGATTCTTCTCACCCTACCCTCCTTTAAGGAAGACATTGGTACTTGTTAGGAGATGCAGCAGGGGGTTGGGGCAGACTCTGGCCAATGCTCTCCTCAGAGAGAGGAGGTATCAGGCTAGATTATATCAATCTGTTCTCTTAAATATTGTTATTATAGGTAAAATGAACTCCTAAACCTCATTCCTTAATGGGGAAGGAAGATCCCAAGCCACGTGTTTAAGTCTTGATTCCTATCTCGCCAAATATTAGTTCCAAAAGGAGCAAACATAACAAATCATGAATATACCCATTTATCCAAACAGAGAACAAACAAAAATAAGAAAAAGTATACACATGAGGTTACATACCAGATGATCCACAGAATGAAGGTACTCACCCTTGTGAGGAAGATAATTTAGCTCAAATGAGAGAGAGAGAGAGAGAGAGAGAGAGAGAGAGAGAGAGAGAGAGAG
>NW_020952814.1:0-61494 GCF_900497805.2 Vombatus ursinus
TTAGCCTCCACTAGGTCTGCTGGGTTGGTGGGTTTTTTTTTTTTTTTTAATACTTATTCCCTGGATTTAGGTGAATCTTTGGCAAACCCTGGAGACAATGGCTTGCCTCAGGGCTAGGTCCTTTTGCTATGGTTGACTTCTCCATTGGAAGTATTTGTAAACACTGTGCCTCTGGGTGAATCCCTATGTCTGAGAAGGGCTGTGATGGAAGAAGGCCGGTGCAGCTGCCCAGGCCGTTAGCGTGTCTCAGCTGTGGGCAGTGGCAGTCCTGCCCTTGATATGGATATTGGCAACATGGTCTTCTGTTGAATAGAGCCTCTGCTACCTGTGATTACAATAATAGCAACAGACACATCTATAGCGCTTGAAAATTTGCAAAAGTCCTTTTTATTATATACATCAGCTCATTTTAGTCCTTCCAGAAACCTTATGAGGGTTAAGTCCTATAGGTATAATCACTTACATTTTACAAGCAAGGAAACTGAAGCTGAGAAAGGTTAAAAGAACTAGCCTGTGGTCACAAAGTTTGGAAGGTCAGAGGCCAAATTTGAACCTAGGTTTTCTTCACTCTAAACCAGAGGTGGGGAACCTGTGGCCCTCAGGTCCTCAAGTTCGGCCTTTTGGCTGAATCCAAACTTCACAGAACTCCCCTTAATAAAAAGATTTGTTTTGTAAAACTTGGACTCAGTCAAAAGTCTGTACCCAAGCACCTAGAAGGCCACATGTGGCCTCAAGGCCGAAGGTGCCCCATCCCTGCTCTAAATCTAGCACTCTTTTCATCAGCCATTACTGTTTCCACCATGAAGGTATTTCTTTAGGGAAATCTGCTATTAATCTGTCAAAAATAATAATTATTGTGTTTATAACCAACATTTACATAGTGCCTTAAGGTTTACAAAGCTCTTCTCACAACAATTGGATTAGGGAGGTGCTATTATTATTCCCGTTTTACAAATGAGGACATTGAATCTAAAAGGGATTAAATGACTTGCCCAGGGTCACACAGCTAGTTAGTGACTGAAGTAGGATTTGAACTGGGATCTTTTTGACTCCAAGTCCAGTGCTTTTTCTACTAGGCCATACTGCCCCTCTACTTTACACTCATTGCTTTGGAGCTAGAAGAGAACTCAGGGATCACCCGGCATAATGGGAAGGCTTTGTCTCAGGAAATCCCCCTCCCCTGGTGTATGCCTGCTGGCTTGCTTGGTGGCCAGACTACACGTGCTGGTTGATGCCAGTCCTGCTGTCTGGTGTGTCTACAAGGGCAGAGACCTACACATGTGTTTAGATAAGAGGTTAAAAAAAAAGGAGTATGTGTGGACTGACTTCAGTAATCATCAGCTTGTAAACATGCTGCAATAATAGTAGAAATATTTGGTGTGCTCAGCCTTGCCACACTGGTTTGTGGCTGAGTTGAGAGGGCTGTGAGCTTAGCACAGAGGGCTGATGGGGACTGATGTCATTGTAATCCCAGCTTTGAAGTCTGACTTAATCAGCCTCAGTAATTAGAACGTTGTAGCCCAAACACTTTATGTACCAACTGGCCCTAAGAAGAGCCCTGGATTCTCTTCTCTCCCTCCCAACTTCTCCCTCCCATTTTCCTTCCCTTGGGGCATTAAGGAATGAAGGGGTTCAAGAGATGCTTCTTTTCAAGTCTGCTTCCAACTCAAACTGTTTTCCTCTCAGATCTCTGGTGACTTATCCAACCCAGCCTCAATAATGACAATATTAGCATTGGTTGACTTTTTAAAAAGTCTTGTCTGTATTTGTTTAGAAATGATACAGTTGTAGGGAAAAGAGCACTAAACTTGGATCCCAGGGGTCTGAGTTCTAATCCTAGCCCTAACACTTCTGAACTTTGTGACCCTTGGGCAACCTCAACTGTCTGGGCTTCATTTTCCTCATCTGTAAAATCATTCACATCAATCAATAAACATTTATTAAGCACCTATTATGTTTCAGGCATTGTCCTGAGCACTGACTATACTAAAAGGGGCAAAAGACAGACCCTGCCCTCTGAGAGCTTACAGTCTAATGGAAAGTTTGAGCAAGATGGCCCCAAAGCTCCCTTCTGGCTCCAAATGTACAAGATAGAATCCATTAATTTTTTTTTTGAGCCTTCTGGACATATCAATTCAACTGGTATTAAACCCCTTCTGCATACCCAGGATCTGTGAATAGGCAGTGGGGATACAATGATAAAAAACAAGAAGAGTAAAATGGCTACATGTAACATGCATATGTTAACCCTTGCCCTGCCTTTCTCCCAGGGCTGTTTTCAGGATCAAAGGATTTTTTTTTTTTCATTGAGACTAGGTCTACCTATCTTGTCCAGGCTCAAAGTACAGTGGCCAGTCATGGACCTGATCCCTTGACCTTTTACGGTTTGGGCTTAGTTAACCTGGAGACTCCCTCTCCACTAGGGGTGAATCACTGTAGTGACTTCTACTATCATGACTTACACTGATGTAGTGCGGGCACTTTTTGCCTTAACTTTGCTGAAGCCCAGAACTCTCAAACTCAAACAATCCGCTAACCTCCCAAGTAGCAATGAAGACTGTGTGTGTAAAGTTTGGTCAGAGTGGGCTTCTGCTGTTAGAATGTTCAATTGCTTTTCCCCAGATAGACACTCCTCAATAGGCTTCATGTTTATTTTTTGTTTTAAAAGAAATTTTACTGAAGCCTTTTGTTTTTATATATCATAGTCCTTTTTAGATATTCTTTTCTCCTTCCCCGTTAGATCTATCCCTTGGAACAAAGAAAAGTAGCTAAGCAAAAACAGTTGATTCTAGAACAGAACTCTAACAGTATATGCCCTCTTCTGCCCTGGGAGTCATGGAATCATAGCTAGGTGGGGCCATAAGCTATCTCACCAACCTCCTTATTTTACAGATGAGGAAACTGAGGGCTAAGGGAGATAAATGACTTGCCCAAGATATTACACATATACTAAGTAGCAGAGGCATAATTCAAACCCAGGTCCTGTTGACTGCAGACTATCTGCTCTTTTCCATGTATCATGATGACTCCTGTGGCTCTTTGTAGAGAAGAAGGTACATTTCATTATCTGTTCTCTGGGACCATTGCTGGATTTTCAGTTACTCGAAATTCTACTTCCTTTGAGTGAGCTTCTCAATTACCTTGTTGTCTGTTGCCATTGTGCATTTTTTTCTTGTGGTCCTGCTTATTTTGCCTTGCATCAGTTCATACAGATATCCGGAATTTTGCTGAATTCCTCCTATTTCTGCATAATAACATTTCATTACATTCATATACTACTATATATTCAGCCATTCCCCAGTTGCAACCTTGATAAAGTGCCTTCTTTTTTTAACTTACTAGTAAAAGCCGTGAAGAACAATCCACAAAGCGTAAGCCTTTTTAGTTGCATTTAGTAGACTTTGGCCGACCCAACTAGAAGGGTCAAAGCTAGCTGGCTGCACTTTGGGGGAAGTACACACTTTTTTTTGTTGTTGTTGTAACTGTTCTTTTCAAAAAATTTTTATTTATTTTTAGTTTTCAACATTCACTTCCACAAGATTTTGAGTTCCAAATTTTCTCCCCATCTCTTCCCTCTCCCTACCCTAAGACTGTGAATTCTGATTACCCCTTCCCTCAATCTGCCCTCCCTCCGATCACCTGCTCCTGCCTTCTCTTATGCCCTTCTCCTTCTATTTTTCTGTAGGATAAGATAGATTTTTATACCTCATTGCCTGTGTATCTTAGGAAATACACAGTTGTGCTTAGATGGTAGAACTGCTCTTCAAGCTTTGAGTTTCACCTCATTATGAAAACACACACACACACACACACACACACACACACACACTCCCTAGGATTTCTTAAAAGACATAAGGGGCAGGGGTGGCCAGGAAAAGAGAAGGCGTGAAATATGTAGCCTTCCTTCCTTACTGGTTCCACCACCTCCCCTTCCTTCCTGAGAGCTTCATTTCTTTCTTGAATCCAGGAAATGAGGTCTTCCGAGTTCTCGACTTGATTGGATTTTATTAAGTATAGAAATGGACATTAAACAATTTTTTTTTGCCTATAACAGGAAAGGATGCTCCCCAAACAGGAAATCCCTTGAAACCCCCCACCCCATGCTGTCACTCCTAGAATTCCTGAGATGGGCATGGTCGTGAGATGGGAACTAGAGAACCCCTGAAAAGACTGGGCTAATATTGCTTCCCTTTGGACATAGGACTACAGTGCTGTACACACAGTGAAACATAGATCCATTCCTTTTTGTTTTTTGCTAGAGATTGGAGGTTGTAGGGTAAGGCTGTGGGGAGCAGATAACATGTTATTGGTTCTTGGCTTCAGGATCCCATCTGCTCACTTCACTACTTTTTTTAAAAAAAATTTGATTAATTTATTTAAATTTAATTACTAAAACTTAAATGCAAAATAAGAAAAGGGAAAAATAAGCATTGCCACGTGCACAGCAGAACGTAACTACCTTTCCTTTCTGTTTTCTTCACCCCAGCTTTTCTTAAAACTGTAAACACGGCTGGTTGAGGCTGATAAGAAGCTCCTTCTGAAAGTGCTGAGGCAGGAGTTCTCCCAACCCCCAGCTAAGCAGCAGTGACTTGTCTCCGAAAGGCCTCGATGGTCCAGATTATTTCAGCTCTGTAAACCTGATTCTGAGCCAAGCCCTCTCTCCCACTTTCCTCTCCTTGGAACTGCCTATCCCCATCTGTCTCAAAGGCTGGCCACAATTAATGTCTATCATTTGTACAATTCTCCAGCCAGAAGTGCTTTCTCTCTGCCCTGAACCCCACTAGCCCTCAATCTTTGTATCCTCCCTGGCTGTGTATAAGAGCCAGGGCCTTTATTTGACTTTGGCTCTCATAGTACTGTGAATGTGGTAGCTGCTTGAGGAATGAATGCTTGTTGAATTAGAATGATGGAGCTAGAGAATGGTCCAGTTGAAAAGTGACCTTAGAGGATAAGTGGTCCTATCTCCATGTTTTATATGTGAAGAAACTGAGGTGAAGAGAGGGGAAATGACTTGCCCAAGGTCACTCAGCTACCTGGTCTCCTGACTCAAAGTTTGGTGGTCTTTTTACCAGACAAAACTCTTAACATATCACAGAATCACTGAGAGAGAGAGAGAGAGTGAGAGAGAAGGCTTGTTTGATTTGTTACTTACTGTCCCCACCACACCCCATTCAAGAAGACAAAGGTTAGTTCCCCAACTCCTTGGTTCCTATCAATTTCTACAAGCAAATCCATCTCTGTGGGTTGTGGTGCTGCTGTGTTATTTGGGGGGGGTGGGGGTAGGAGTACTTAGTGCTAAGTGTATATTTTTAGATTTTTCTTTTGGCTGACTATGAACTGGGCAAACTTTTATCCCTTCTAAGGGCCAGGGAATTTTCTGTTTTGTTTTCTCAAATCCCCACCTCAATACAGTTCTCCCAAAGGTTATGGATTATGAAGACAACTGTAGCAACAGCATTCTTTCCCAAACGCGGCAAGATTGCTTTTTAGGGAACTGAGGGTGTGGGCCTCTGGATGCAGCCTGGGTCTCCCATCTCCCTTTGATTCATTCTGATCTCAGTGCCTTTGCTTTGGAGTGAGAGATGGTGGCATGCGGTATGGATGGTCTTGCTGTTATACTGCTATTCTGGTGGACATGGCTCCTGGCCCATCCAGTTTGTTTGCTAGTTGAGGTAGTCAGTTTAGAAGCACCAAGAATTTGAGGAGGAGGGTGAAGATAGGAACACTCAGTTCTGGAGTGTTCTGGGAATCCTTCCTGGAATAGATAGGTGTTGGATTTTCCAACCCTTTAGGCCCAGAGGTGAGGTGAATTCCCCTGGGGTCTTAGTGTTCTTGTGGAGTTGCATTGACTATTGGGTCTCAGTCAGTGCTAAATTTATCATGGGAACCTGGAGGATATGGGGCTCTGTCATGTTTTGGGTCAGGAGAAGGATCCTTGCATCTTTTTTTTTTTTTGGCTTTTTGGTGAGGCAGTCAGGGTTAAGTGACTTGCCCAGGGTCACACAGCTAGTAAGTGTCAAGTGTCTGAAGCCGGATTTGAACTCCTGTCCTCCTGACTCCAAAGCCAGAGCTCTATCCACTGCACCACCTAGCTGCCCCTGGGTCCTTGCATCTTTGAGGAAGGTGTTTGGATCTGTGATTTCTTTGTTGTGTTGACTGCCCACTCCTTTCAAGAGTAAAACTCATGTATACCTTTGAGTCTTAGCCTGATATTCTTTGAGCTTTAGCCTGAAAGTTGTAACTTGTTGGCTACATAGCTAGTATGTCTCCAACGCAGGCCTTGAGTCAATCGATCAAGAGTATTTTTTAGTTCTACATGCCAGGCGCTGTACTAAGCCCTTAGCATATAAGGAAACATAAAACTAATCCTTTTCTTCAAGGAGGTCACATTCTAATGGGGGAGACATGTTAATAACCAAGTATCTACAAGACAGAGATTGAGTGGATGGAGGGTTGTCTCAGAAGGAAGGGCAATAAATGGCTGGCACCTGGATTAAAGTTGGGTGAGACCAGATAGAAAGACCAATTAGAAGGCGATTGCAGTAGTTCAGCTGAGAGGTAATGAGAAATTCTACTAGGGTAGTGGCTCCATGAGTGGGTGTGTGCATAAGGGAGATGGTGTGAATACACAAATGACAACTTTAGTAGTGCCTTGGAAATGTGGGATTAGGAGGAGGAGGTGAGGATGAAACTTAGTTTTTGAGCCTGGGTCAGTTAGTATAGGGGAGCTTGGAAGAGGGCAAGGTTTTAGGGGGAAAGATAATGAGTTCTATTTTTAGAAATACTGAGTTTCAGATGCCCATGGGACATCCAGTTGGAAAAGCTTCAATTTTCCCCCCACCCCATCCCCTACTATTAGAGAAGGGGCAGTGTGGTTGATAGAGTGCTCAATGTGGAGTCAGGAAGACCTGTTGGAATCCCCCCTCAGACTCTTGTTAGCTTTTCGACCCTGAGCAAGTCACTTTCAACTTTCTGAGCCTCAGTTTCCTTGTTTGTAGAATGGGGATTATAATAATACTTGTAATACTTATCTCTTGTGAAAAACAAATGAGATAATGTATTTAAAGTGATTTGCAAGCCTTAAAGCTGATGTTGAATTTAAGTTATGATGAAGCCATGCTGCCTCTAGGCTTGTATACGGTAGGCTTACTAAATATTTGCTGAATTATTGGAGAATTCAGAGGAGGGACTGGGAGAGGTAATGTTGGTAATAGTGAAGATTGAATTTGGCTTTAAAAAAAAAAAAGCCCCAAAGCTTTATCAGAAAAGCTAAGCTCTCCCATTGGCTTTTTGCAGATCTCTGGGCCAAACTAAGTGAGTTACAAAATTGTTTGTCTTGTTGTGGGGCTCCTGGCCAGGCTGGCTGTGACTTGAATCTGCCTCTTGCTTATAGAGGCTGGCTGGGGTTTGGTGAAACAAATGAGGAGGGGAGGGGCAGCTGGGTGGCACAGTGGAGAGAGCACTGGCCCTGGAACCAGGAGGACCTGAGTTCAAATCTGACTTCAGACACTTACTAGCTAGCTGTGTGATTCTGGGAGAGTCACGTAACCTCAATTGCCTCCCAAAATAAAAACACAAGCAAACAAACAAAAAACAAATGAGGGGAAATGTCTTGGTTCAGAGACAGTGGCCCCACCTTGCCCTGTGTAAGAGTCTCTCTCCCTAGGGCTGCCTTGCCTTTGGAGGAAAAGAAAGGGTAGGGGGAAGAGTGGAATGAGCCTGAGTCTACATTTGAGAGGGTGGCAGGGGCTTAGTATTGGCATTCACTTACTTGTGAATGGGCAAGTCACTTAACCCTGTTTGTCTCAGTTTCACCAGGAGAGCTGAGTTCATTAATGACTTAGCCCAAAGTTCAGCATGGGAGCCCCCAGTTGACGTGGAATGCTGAATGGGTAAAGGAGAAGAATTTAGTGAACTGGAAAGACAATTTCTTTTTAATTTCCTTTTGGACTTGCAGGTGAGTTGACTTATTTGTCCTAGAAAAGCAAGCATTGGGTCAGGCCCTCTTCTTACTCTGCCCGGGGTCTGCTCAATGGAACTCTGATTTGTGAAGTGTTAGCTGCCTACTGCACCGACTCCCAGAAGACCGAACAGCTACGTCCTGGAGCTACATCCTGTACTATATGATGCTTTAGTCTCCTTCTGGTTCTAGGTTAGACTAAAGCAAGGGAAATGGAGGCCTGTCAGTCTTGATTTCCAACTCACAGGCTCATAAATTTAGAGATGCAAGAGGCCTTAGAGGCAATGAAGTCTAACTCCTTTATACAGAGGAAGAAGCCAAGACTTGAAAGAGGTTAAGTGATGTGCTCATAGTCACAGGGCTAATAAGCATCAGGGGCAGAATGTGAACCCAAGTGTTTCTGATTCCAACTCCCAGGCACTATCCACTAGGCTAGGTTTCTGATATGCCCCAGATATTCATGTGAGATTGGAAGGAAACCCTATTGTGTCCCTTTGGAAAAGGATGCTCTCTGTCTCCTCGTGACTTCTTGGCTGCTCTCAAGGCAAGGGAGTGTGTGAACGAGTAATTCAACAAAGCATGTGCATGCTGATGGACAAATATCCCTCCTCTGTCCTTTCAGTCTTCACAGGCTGCCTTCCATGTGTGACTCAACCACAGCTCCAGCCAGTAGCTATTAATTGGGTGTGTGCTATTTCCAAGGCTCTTTACTGGACCCTGTGCATGCAGAAGGCAGGACCTAGAGAAACTAATCAGGCAGGAGAGCAAACCATTCCC
This sequence comes from Vombatus ursinus, assembly GCF_900497805.2. Lineage (NCBI taxonomy): Eukaryota > Metazoa > Chordata > Mammalia > Diprotodontia > Vombatidae > Vombatus > Vombatus ursinus. Next base: position 8,738 of record NW_020952814.1, read on the forward strand.
ATTTCAGCAACAGGGATGGAATTTCTCCCAGGGTCTGCTCCAAGAAACTTTGTGAATGGCCCTCAGCATCCTCCCTTCTGCTACTCCCTCCCCTTCCCAGGACATACAGAGTTGAGTTGGGTTAGCACATAACTCTCTTTTATTTTAGTCAGCTAAAATTTTAGTCAGCTGGGCGAGTCACTTAACCCTGTTTGCCTCAGTTTCCTCATCTGTAAAATGAACTGGAGAAGGAAAAGACAAACCGGTCTAGTATCTCTGCCAAGAAAACCCCCCAAAAAGGGGTCACAAAGAGTGACCTTTCAGTCGATATCTCTGAATTCTCTCTAAAAGCCCCTGCCAGCAAGCCCACCTGTTCTACTTACTTTACTGCATTGTTACTGTTCATTATGGTGGTAGTGGTGGGGGGAGGAGGGTGCCCATTGCCCTATCCACTTCCAGTTCTGTTTTTCCTCCTGCCTTCTCCAGGTGCCCAGGGCTCTGAGCTCCCTAGCAGCCACTTGGACCTTTTTTGGGGCACAGAGAGATATTGGCTTGTCTGTGGGGCTGAGTGGGAGGAGGGCAGGCAGGCAGGCAGGCTGGCCTGTCTATCCCTGAAGCTCCTGCCTGCTAACTCACCGCTTGTGTCTCAGCTGCTTCTGTTGCCTGGCCTCACAGGCTTTCTGCAGCACTGTCTGTTTATTGCAAAAGCCTCATCTCTATCTTCCACATGAAAGAAAGCACAGCTATTTTTAGAGCTCTTAATTGGCATAGCTGCCCAAGTACAACTTAGGCTGTCCCCAAATTTCGTTTCTGCCTCTCTCCTTTCCTCTCCCTCACTCCCCTGTCTTCCCACCCTTTCTTCCTTATCTCCCCTCCTTCTCTCTCCTAGCTCCCCTCTTTCCCTCTCTCCCTTCTCTTTCCTCCCTCTCTCCTCTCCTTTTTCCCCTTTCTTCTTTCTCCTCTCCTTTTTTTCTTTCCCTCTCTCCCCCTTTCTCTCTTCCCACTTCCCTCCTTCATGCTCTCTCTCTTCCTTTGCCATTAAAAAAAAACTGCTTGTTACCAGGCTGAAAGACCTTATATGTGCACATTTGGGAGCAGAGCTTAAATTTAGTAAGCAAGTTCCAATCCCTTAAAAAGATAGGAGAGAAGGGGAGGCCAAGCTGCTGGTCTTTCCAATATTCCAGAGCCAGATGATTAGATAAGGAGCATCACTTTTTGCCGATTTACTTTACTCCTCCTTTTTCCCACCCCAGGCCTTGAAGGTGAGTCTATTTGCCAGAGGGGGGATTTTTATTATAATAGTCAATGGGGATTTTTATTATAATGGTCAATCACCTGTATTCTCCTAGGGAAAGCTCATACTCTACTGAAGCCTTGGCAGATTCATAGCTTCCTTTGGTTAAGTGCTCTGGTGTTCACTTATGCAAAGTCCTTTGATCCTGGGGAGAACCCTGCAGTAGCAAAGTGGGCATTATTATCTCTGATTATGGTTGTAAAGATTGGAGTTCAACAGACTGAGACTTGGCTTAAGTCACATAGCTCTGATTAAATGGCACAGAGATGGAACTGGAACCCAGGTCTTCTGACTCCAGATTTCATATTCTTTCTACCATCTCCTTCCTCTGCCAGCTCCCTCCCTTCCTCTTTCCTCCCCCCTTTCCTCTCCCATGTGGTTTGGTCTTTTGAGCTGTTCAATCCCCAAGATGGGTCAATAAGCATTTATTAAGGGCCTACTATGTGCCAGGTATGCTAACAAAAAAAAGGCAATAAACAGTCCCTACCCTAAAGCTCACAATCTAATGGGAGAGACAGCTTGCAAACCAACATGTATATATAACCAGCTTTCTATGTACATGCTGATTGGAGAAAATCAACTGAGGGAAGGCACTGGAATGAAGAGAGGTTGAGAATGGGACTGCCTGTAGAAGGTGGTATTTTAGCTGGGGCTTGAGGGAAGCCAGGAGGTGGAGGTGAGGAAAGCAAACAGGCATGAAGGGCTGTCAATGAAGACGATGCCCAGAACCAAGAGGTGGAGTGTCTTCCTGGAGCAGCCAGGAGGCCAGTGTCACTGATCAAAGAGTATGTGGTGGGGAGTCAGCTGGAAGAGGAGCGGGGCGCTGGGTTATAAGGAGCTTTGAATGCCCAGCAGAGGTAGTTAAATTTTGAAGTGAGGCAATGGGAGGGCCTGAAAGGGTTGAGATGGGGCCCTGGCCATTCCAGTCTTTTTCAGAGCTATAGAATCCTGGTCTCCGCCAGATCCCGAAGCATCTGCTGGCTTTGATGAACCTAAGTAGCTTACTCTAGGTGTTTCTGTTTTTTGTTTTTTCTTTAGCAATTCTTGCTGGTAGGAAGTTATTTCTCATTCCAAGATGGTCCAGTGACTAAAAGTGAAGGGCTTGGAGTCAGGAAGAACTGAGTTCAAATCTTGCCTCAGACGTTTAATTAGCTGTGATCCAAAACAGGCACTTAACCTCACTTAGCCTCAGTTTCCTCATCTGTAAAATTGAGATAATAAAACACCTGCCAGACAGGGTTTTTGTGAGGATTAAATGAGATAACACATACAGTGCTTTGCAAACCTTAAAGGGCTATTAAAAATGTTCCTTATTACTAGGTTTGTTGCTACAACTTAAATCCATATACCGATGTAGAGAGGAATTAGAAGCTGGGCAGCCCCGGCTTAGCTTGGTCACTGTAGGAAGGAGCTGACAGTGCAAGTTGTCTGGAAAAATAAGCTGGTTATGGAGGCTGCAAGAGGGCCAGCCTTTAAGGGAGTGCTGGAGTGAAAAATAAGGGAACTTCCCAAAGTAATGATAGAGGGGCCAGTTAGCTTTCAAGGGAGTCATTTGTAGAAGCCAAACATTTGAAGTGTATCTGGGATTGGGGTTGGGAGGGGAAGGGGAAGGCAGTAACATTTCCCTTGAGGGAAGTGGAGTTCTCTTTCTGGATGTCCTTAAGCTTTTGCCTTGGCCCAGGTATTTACCCTCCTGAACCGGAAGTCTAGTCTTTATTGATATCTTTTAAAAAAAAATTATCTTCATGTCTGAATATATCCCTCCTGGACCTAGTCTTATCTCTTACAACAAAGGGTAAAAAAAAGGGTAAAAAAAAGAGGGGGGTGGGTAGAGAAGCAGTTTAGCAAAATCAATCAGGACACTAATTATGTCTGGTATATACCATATTCCACAACCATAGTCCCCCCACCTCTAAAAGGAAGGAAGGGAGATGCATTTTCTCAAGTTTTTTTTAATATAATATTTTATTTTTCCTAATTAAATGTTAAAACAATTTTTAAAAAACATTTTTAAAAAGTTTTGAGTTTATATTTTCTCAACTCTTAAAGTGGCCAAAATTGGAGATTAAAATTAACACAAGGTTTATTTATTTATATTTATATTGTATTTATTTATATTTATATTATAGTTTATTTCTTTGTACTTTCTACTAACACGGTTGTAGGATATCTACATATATGTACATACATACATGCATATATATACATATACATACATATACATATGTAGTTTTCTTTGTCCTATTTACTCTGAATCACTTCATATGAATCTTGCTATGAGAAACCACTGTATTTTGGGGGATGAGGCTTCTAGGCAGAAGGCAGACTGCAGGGGAAAAGCCCAGTAGTAAATATACATTGTACATCCTCTCACGAAATATTTCCCCCATAATGTCTTGCCTTGAGGAGACATTCCAATGAATGAATGAAATCCAGGGAGACATATTAGCTGCTCCTTGATGTAAATGCTGCCACCTTACCTAGGGCTTGCCTTTGCAGTGATCGATGTGGTATCAGGATTGGCTAGGTATTGTAAATTGACATTTCATATATTGGAAAACTTTAGGGAAGGAGGCTTCTGGCAGGAGCTGCTTGGGATTGCCTAGAACATGCTCCACCTGATAGTAATCCCCATTTGTAGGCACTGGGGAACTATAGAACGTTTTAAAGTGAAGGAATGAGAGGACCTTGGCAAATATGGCAGTGGGCGTCAAATGATTTGAGGGTGCAGAGGAGGGAGACTCACTAGGGTGTTGCAGTAATTCCTGATGGCTTTGGCTGAAAGTGATCTCCCTACTTAGATTTCTTTTAGTAAGTTGCCGGGGCACCTCCTTTCTACTTACCACATTTCCCCCTACTATCATACTTTGGAATGTGTCTTGTCCCTTATTAGTTTGGATTGTAAGCTTGTTGAGAACAGGCTTGGTTTCCCCAATGCCTAGGCATAGAAACTTGGGTGGAGGACACTCTAATAAAAGTAGCTCTGAATGAGGAAAGAAGGGTTTCCAAGCCCAAGAGTGCCTGGGGAGGAGCTGGGATGAGAGTGTGGGTGGGGCTGGGAAGTGATTGCAGTTGTTCTGGGGACAGAGGCCTTATTGGGAGGCCTGGAGTAAGTGTGAGAATCCTGAGATTACTGGGCCTTAGGAGCCTTCCATGGTTTTAACAGTTTTTGGAAATGGACATTAGACATGCCCAGTGGACTTTTTTTTTCCTTATGCATTTCATTTATACATTTGCTCAGCCAATCCTTTCTTTAAAGATCAATTTGGGGCCTAGTCCTGGGCAGATTTTTGCCTTTGGAGTCCGGTTCTAGGGGGATTTCTTCTGGTTCGTTGTCGGTAAACTTTGGCCAGGAGGAGAGAGTCATTTATTGGAGCCTTAGGTAAATCATTCATGAAGTCAAAAGACTTTTTGTTATGTGATGAATAACCATTCCTCAGTTTTATTTGTTTTGGAAATTTAGCTGTTTTTGTTGAAAATCTTCCCCCTACTCTCCCATACCTTATCAGGTCTGCCTCAGGCCCTGCCTGGGTGCTGCTTGGGGGCCCCGGGCTCCCAAGGGTGGGTCTCCTTCCGCCCTGTCTCTTTGCTTTCTTGGGGGTCATTTTGTCTGGAGATGAGACTTAAGCTCTTTGTAAGTTCAGCCCCCTTCACCATGTTAGGTACTGGGCAACCTACAAAGTTTAGATAGAAGAGGGTCCCTGCCTCCAGGGCCTTGCAAGGAGGAATCATACATCAGTGATGGTCACAGTATACACTGTTACATGAATGCTTGATAGAGGTAAGAACAAAATGTTAAGAAGGAAAGAAGGTCAAGGGCAGCTAGGTGGCGCAGAGGATAGAGCACCGGCCCTGCATTCAGGAGGACCTGAGTTCAAATCCGGCCTCAGACACATACCAGTTACTAGCTGTGAGACCCTGGGCAAGTCACTTAACCCCATTGCCTAGCCAAAAAAAAAAAGAAGGAAAGAAGGTTGATCCTGAGTAGGAGATCTGGGAAGGCTTTCTGGGAGAGTTTGCATTTCAATGAAATTTTAGAGAAAGTGCCTTGATAACAGTAAAATCACTGGCTCAGTTCTTATCACTTATCATGTATTCCTTTCCTGATTATTGGATTGAAGGTGGAAAGGGAAAGGGAACTTCCTGAGCAAAGGTAATGAGGTGTGAGAGCAGTCAGTGCATTTCCTCAAAAGGTCATTATTATCATTTTAAAACCTTGAGGAAATCCTGGACCTGCCAAATGGACACTGTCCATGAATTCAGATTTTTTTTAAGGCAATTGGGGTTAAGTGACTTGCCCAGGGTCACACAGCTAGTAAGTGTCAAGTGTTTGGTCTGAGGTCAGATTTGAACTCAGGTCCTCCTGACTTCAGGGCCGCTGCTGTATTCGCTGCGCCACCTAGCCGCCCCCATGAATTCAGATTGTAGACACTTAGTTGGCTCGTAGAGCTAGAAGGGGTCTGAGAAGGCATCTAGTTTATCCCCTCCTTTTACAGAAGAGGAAAATGAGACCCAGACAAGGAAAGTGACTTGCTCAAGGTCACACAGGTAGCAAATAGCAGGGTTGAGATGAAACTTTTAAAGCCGGTGTTTTAGGAGACAATCTGGAGAAGTTACCCTGCAGTAGTGAGGACTGGAGCTCCATAAAGGGTCATTCATTCCATAGTTGAGCACTGGTATGCAAAATCCTGAACCTGGTGAATGGAGGAGCAGATCTAACTAGGGCAGGACAGGTGACACTTTGCCCAGGGCGCTGAAATTTAGAGGGAGCCTGTAACACTTTCACTTGTTAGTGTGGAAACAATTGAGTTTAGCCATTTAGCTTCCTATTTTAGCTAATTAGTATTACTAACTATGCTTCCTCCCTCTTGGCTCTCTCTCCAGTCCACTTATCCCAAATTGATTTGAGGGTACTTTTGGCTGCTTCCTCTGGACACAAAAATTGTTAGGTAGGGCCCTGGGGTGGAGTTACTGAGCTGTCCACAAGGTGATGGGGAATTAGGCCTCTGATACCAAAATAGTAGCTAATTAGATATGACTATTATGAGATGAGCACCCCTGTGGGTGCAGAGAGGTTGCTGATAAATTAACCCTGGGATAGACTGGAAAGCGGACTTCGGCTTTTGAGCCCTAGGGAAATTGAGGTGTTTCATTCATTGAGTACCTATTGGTCCAGTTGGCCCCTGAGAGGTCTGTGGCCATAAACAGACGCTATCAAGATCCTTTTATTCTTTCTAAGGTGCCCCAGAGTAGGCCCTACTGTGTCCTAGGGATATGAAGGGCTTTATAGAAAACCCATTTGACAATTACGGGCTGCTTTGGGAGGTGTTGGGTCTGGAGGCCTCAAAGCAAAAGCTGTTTATTCTTCCTAATGCCCAAGATTCGATGGCGGCCCTGCTATTCCAGACCAGAGGTGAAGTCATTGGTACACCCTTCCCAGCCTTCATGTTTAGACACAGAAGTTTCTCACGAGTTTTTGTTTGCTAGTGTTTTCAAAATTGAAATTGTAATTTCAAAAGGAGAGTTGCAGGTGGGAATGATAACTGATGTTTATATTTTGCAGATGCATGATAAGGAGTGTCCCCCTGTATCCAGGTGGTACAAAGTAAATCCCCTCTTGCTGAAATCTTCTCCTGCTCTTCCCCAGACCCCAGAGTTTCAGGTTAACTTCTTCCCCAGGTAGTCAGCAGGCTGTGTGTGGCATCAGGCTGCATCTCTCACACCCGTCTCCCTTCTCATCTTCCCCATACCCACCCATCCCCATTTGAATTTAAGATAAAGCATTTATTTTCTTTTGCTTTTATGGTAATTTTTATTTATTTTTTTTGTTTTCAACATTTACTTCCACAAGATTTTGAGTTCCAAATTTTCACCTCATCTTGCCCTTCCCCCCACCCCAAGATAGCATGCATTCTAAATAACCCTTCCCCTAATCTGCCTTCCCTTCTATCTCTGCCCTCCCTTCTCTTATCCCCATCCCCTTCAATTTTCCTGTAGGGCAGGATGGATTTCTGTACCCCATTTCCTGTATTTCTTATTTCCCAGTTGCATGTGAAAACATTTTTTTTAAACATGTGTTTTTAAAATTTTGAATTCCAAATTTTCTCCCTTTCTCCCTCCCCACCCACCCTCATTGATAAGGCAAGCAACTAAATATAGGCTATACATGTGCAGTTATGCAAAACACTTCCATAGTAGACATGCTGTGAAAAACTATTTTCCTTAATCCTATCCCGCCCACCCATTTATTCTATTCTTTCTTTTGACTCTGACCCTCCTCAGAAGTACTTGCTTCTGATTACCCCCTTTCCCAGTCTGCTCTCCTCTCTATCATCCCTCTACTCTCTTGTCCCTTCTCCCCCCTATTTTCCTATATGGTAAGACAGATTTCCATACCCAATTGAGTGTGTATGTTATTCCCTCAAGTCAAATTCTATAAGAATAATATTCACTCATTCCCTCTCACCTTCCCCGTTTCCCCTCCACTGGAAGAGCCTTTTCTTTTCTGTGTTTTTTTTTTTGTGATATAATTTACCTGTTCTATCTCTTCCTGTGCCCTCTATCTACCTATCTATCTATATCTATGTATACATACATGTAATTTTTTCCCCTCCAGCTACCCTAGTCCTGACAAAGGTCTCATGAGTTACAAATATCATCTTTCCATGCAGGAATGTGAACAGTTTAACCATTATAAGTCTCTTATGATTTTCTTTTTCCTGTTTACCTCTTCATGTTCCACTTGAGTCTTGTATTTGAAAATCAAATTTTCTATTCAGCTCTGGTCTTTTCATCAAGAATGCCTGAAAGTCCTCTATTTCACTGAATGACCATTTTTTCCCCTGAAGGATTATACTCAGTTTTGCTGGGTAGGTAATTCTTGGTTGTGATCCTATCTCCTTTGCCCTCCGGAATATTGTATTCCATGCCCTGCGGTCCCTTAATGTAAAAGCAGCTAAATCTTGTGTTATCCTGATTGTGTTTCCACAATACTTGAATTGTTTCTTTCTGGATGCTTGTCATATTTTCTCCTTCACCTGGGAACTCTGGAATTTGGCTACAATATTCCTAGGAGTTTTCCTTTGGGGATCTCTTTCAGGAGGTGATGGGTGGATTCTTTCCATTTCTATTTTGCCCTCTGGTTCTAAAATATCAGGGCAGTTTTCCTGGATCATTTCTTGAAAGATGATGTCTAGGCTCTTTTTTTGATCATGGCTTTCAGATAGTCCAATAATTTTAAAATTCTCTCTCCTGGATCTATTTTCCAGGTCAGTTGTTTTTCCAATGAGATATTTAACATTGTTTTCTAATTTTTCATTCTTTTGGATTTGTTTTACAGTGTCTTGATTTCTCATAAAGTCACTGACTTCCAATTGCTCTATTCTAATTTTTAAGGAAGTATTTTCTTCAGTAATCTTTTGGACTTCCTTTTCCATTTGGTCAATTTTGCTTTTTAGGGCATTCTTCTCCTCATTGGCTTTTTGGACCTCTTTTGCCATTCGGGTTAGGCTATTTTTTAAGGTGTTATTTTCTTCAGTATTTTTTTGGGTCTCCTTTAACAAGCTGTTGACTTGTTTTTCATGATTTTCTTGCATCACTCTCAGTTTTTCCTCTACTTCTCTTGCTTCTCAAAATCCCTTTTGAGCTCTTCCAAGGCCTGGGACTGATTCATATTCTTCTTGGAGGCTTTGGATGTAGGAGCTTTGACTTCGTTGTCTTTTTCTGATTGTATGTTTTGATCTTCTTTGTCACCAAAGTAAGATAATATAGTCTGACTCTTTTTGTGCTACTTACTCATGATCCCGGCCAATTACTTGAGTTTTAAACTCTTTGTTAAGGTAAAAGTCTGCTTCCAATGTGAAGAGTGTATTGTACCAAGCTTTGGGGGTTTGTACAGCTGTTTTCAGAGATACTTCTAGGGACTTGAAAATTTTCAATTCTTCCAAGGTGCTATGATAAGGGGCGAGGTGTTTTCTCTCCACAGCCACAACAAGCTCCACCAGACCAGCGCTCCTCCTTGCCCCAGCACCGCCTCTCAGAACTGTGACCCAGATCCAAACACCGGCAAAGCAAGAGATTCCTGCCTCAGCACTGGCAAAGAGATCCCTGCAATCCCTCTCTGATCAGCCACTCTATTCCCCCTCAGTCTGTGGGCTGGGAACTCAGGAGGCAGCTGCTGCCCCAGAGGCTGTGCTCAGGACTTGCGACTGAGACCTAGCTCCTTCTCTCACCGCAGTCCCAGACTTTTCCCACTGACCTTCTAAGTTGTCTTTGGTGTTTGTGGGTTGAGAAGTCTGGAAACCGCCACAGCTGCCCATGATTCAGTCCTCTGAGGCCTGCTCCAGGGTCGCTGCGGCCTGCACACCCACATCGAACTGCACTCCTCTCCTGGCCCAGCGTGATATACCTTTCTGATCAACCATCCAGGCTGTCTTTGGCTGGGAATTTGTTTCACTCTGTCTTCTTGTGGGTTCTGCTGCTTTAGATTTTGTTTGGAGCCATTTTTTATAGGTATTTGGAGGGGTTTGGGGGGAGAGCTCGAGCAAGTCACTGCTTTCCCTCTGCCATCTTGGCTCCACTGTCCTCTGACTCCAAAGCATTTATTTTCAAAGCCTTTTGAGGAAAGGCCTCAAAATTAGCAAATATGAATAAATCAACAAGTCAGCAAGCATTTATTGCTTATTGTATCCCAGGCACCATGCTGATCTCTGGGTAAATAGGAAACATTGCTTTAGGAGAAGACTTTGAGTTGTCCCAAGTAGAAGCTCCGCCATCAGTAAGTATTTATTAAACGCCAACCATATGCATGGTGTGGGCCTACAAAAGGAGCCACCAAAAAAGCAATAGCTGGATGGTGGGTGACCTGTCTAAAGGGGAGATGCTTGTACGGAGATGAGTCAGACCGGTTACCTTCGAGGAATCTGCCAATGCTTAAGATTCCCTGAGAGCCTCAGACGCCTCTCCTATACACCGTACCTGACAGTATTCTCTTTACTCCCTAATTTTCATGTATGTCTTTTTCTCACTCAATTAAAAATACATATTAAACCCTTACGCTATGGTAAAGTTCTTGCCCTTTTGATTTTTAGTGGAGTGGGGAGGGAGGGCATGGCATACTACAGAGAAATATTTCATCAATTAACTTGGAAGCCACTTGAGGATGGGGATCCCATTTCACAAGGGCGGCTAGGTGGTACTGGACCTGGAGTCAGGAAGATTCATCTTCATGAGTTCAAATCCCACCTCAGACAGTTACTAGCTGTGTGACCCTGGGCAAGTCACTTAACCCTCTTGGCCTCAGTTCTTCATCTGTAAAATGAGCTGCAGAAGGAAATGGCAAACCAGTCCGATATTTTCGCCAAGATGGAGTCACGAGGAGTTGGATATGACTGAAGCAACTTAACAACAATAACTACAACCCCATTTCACATTTATATCTCACCTTCCCCGCTCCCGAAATGTGTCTAGGCCAGCACAGGATGAGTGAGAGTATGGCAGGATTCTGCCTTTTGGGGGATGGCGGGAGAGGGAAGCCTCTTTCGACTAGATGTCCAGGCCTGATCATCTCTCCAGTTCCTGATGTCTAGGAGGTCGTGATCTCGTTTGAATTCAAGATCTGCACTCATAATGTGGTTTATGTTTAGAGGCTTCTGCTGAGAAGCTTCTGCTTTGGAGGTTTTATCAGTCTGTTGAGGAAGTCCATCACCCTGGTAGAAACTCCAGTTCTCTCTTTTGTGGCTGGTAGGAGACTCTGGGAAGCTTATAAAGGGAGCGGCTGCCTGGTGAGCTGGCAGCCTCCTCTTGTGTGTAGCTGCTGGTTAACAAAGAGGAAGCAGTTATTGTTGGATCTCATTTTCCGGCCTAAGGGTTTTAAGCTCTCAGGCATATGGAAGGACCATCTGAAATCGCCCCATGTCACCAGCTGGAGCAAGCTTCTGGACCTGTGTGTAGTTTAGGAGCCTTACTGTGATTATTTGAATGTTATTGGAGTTTCAACAAAAAACCAGTTCCCAGTTTAATTCTTCTGCAAACAGTTTGTCAAAATGTACTATTCTCTTCTCTTGCCATCTCATTATGAGAGGCTGTTTCATAACTTGGTTTGCGTTTCACATCCAAATTTTCCTCCTTCCCACACAGACTTGGCCTCTTCACTCCTGTTTGGTTATAAGATACTTCGTTAGGGACTCTGGGTGTGACGCTGAGGGACCTCTAAAAGACTTTCTGTGGGTGGTTTTCTTGGTGTGTGGGGGAAGAATTTTCCCTTTTGCTTGACTTTCACCAGAAGGCTAGGGCTTTTCTCCACTATTTTTCTCAAACCTCTTACTGTCCCCCAAAAGTGGAGCCTCACATCTCACCCTTTCCCTCCTGTTCCCCTAGTCTTGGGATTGTGATTTTGCAACTTCTGAGCAACTCCCTGGGGGTGGAGTGCTACCTTGGCAGGTAAGGGAGAGAGATTCACAGACCAGTGCCAAGCAAAGACACCCCTTTGGGGAACCTGGATTTTCTTCTTTCCTTTTCTGATCATAGACTTAGAGCTAAAATAGCCCCAACTCCCATATTTCATAGTTTGGGAGGGTCACATAGCTAGTAAGAATCCAGATTCTGTAATTCCAACATCAGCTCTCCTTTTTATTTTTCATTGTCCCACATTGTCCTCCTCAGAGGAAAGATCTCCAAGCAAAGATGCCACCTTACTAAAGAATTCCTTCTAGGGGCAAGGAGATAGTGTGACAACATGGATACTGTACCTGCCTTGGAGCCAGAATGGCCTGGCCTCAAGGTCTGCCCTGTGTCATATGCTGGCTTTTTGACACTGGACAAATCACTTAACCTCCAAGCACCTCCAGGCAATTCTCCAAGATGAAGTTAAGGAGCAAATGCCCCCCCCCCCAACCCCGTCTTTGGTGGAGAGCAAGGGGTGTTCCTTACGCAGATGAAATCACAGGTCCGTCTCCTCCAAAACCAATTAACATGGAGTAAAAGTTATATAAAGTGTATGTGAGTGATGCCCAGAAGTTAGTTCTGAGTGGGATACAGTAGAAAGAATCAGGGAACCTGGCTCCAAATCTCACCGCTGTCACTTATCCCCCTGGTGATTTAACATCGCAGGGCCTCAGTTTCCTCATCTGTTAAATGATGTTGGACTAGATGGCCTATGAGGGCCTACTGTGTGAGAAACCTGAGAGGCTGTATTCACTCACTCGTTTAATCATTTTCAGTTGTGTTTGACTCTCTGTGACCCCATTTGGAGTTTTCTTGGCAAAGATATTGGGAAGGTTTTCCATTTCCTTCCCGGGCTCATTTTACAGATAAGGAAACTGAGGCAAACAGGGTTAAATGACTTGCCTAGGGTCACATAGCTAGTGTCTGAGGCCGGATTTGAACTCAGGAAGATGTCTTCCTGTGTGCATTGGAAGGAATCATCCGTTTGAATTGAGGGCCTGGACTTGAATTCTGCTTTAAACACCTAATGTCTGTGTGACCCTAGGCATGTCATTTCATCTAATCTGGGCCTCAGTTTCTTAACTTATCAAATGAGAGGGTTGGACCACATGGCTTCAAAGGCCTCTTGCAACTTGAGATCTGTAATTTTATGAAGACCTTTACAAGGGGTGTTTGCAAGGTCTCCCATTTTACAAATGAGGTAGATGAGGCTCCGACTAGGGAACTCTCCACCAAAGCAGATCATCTTTTCTGTAACTTAAGAGTCTTCTAGAATTGCCTTGAGCAACTGAGAGGTTGAGTGACTTCTCTGGGGCAGCATAGTCATTATATGTTTGAGGCAAGATTGGAACCCAGGTCTTTCTCACTCTGATATCAGCCTACACCTCTGAGGCTCTAAGCAGGGAAATGATTTGCCCAAGGTCACCAAGCAAATCAGTGGCAGAGTAGGATGAATGATCTTCTTTGGGGCCAGAGCCTTCTTTCTGACAGGAGCAGCCATTTAGGGCCCCTGTCCTTAAAGTGCCACCTTTCCCTGCTGGTGAGGACTGAAGTATCTTGGTACCTATACTTAGGGTCCGAGCTAGAGGTATATGCAAATACATTTTGTATGACTGCACATGTATAACCTTTATCAAATTGCTTGCCTTCTCAACGAAGGGGAAGAGAATTTGGAACTCAAAATTTTGAAAAATCAATGTCAAAAATTTTTACTTGTAATTGGAAAAAATAAATATAATGTCTAGAGGGGAATTTCAGAGACCTTCTGGTCCATTCCCCTTCATTTCAGATGAGGCAACTGAGGCCCAGGGATAGCCAATGACTTGCTCATAGAGGTAGTAGGCTTTGGAAGCAAGAGTTGAACCCATAGCCTCTGATTCAGGAGCCAGTGTTCTTTCACTGTACCAGCCACCCTGTATTTAATTAGGGGTATGCGTGTGGGGGGAGGGAAGCAAGGGAGTTCTCACTGGTTTGGTAGATAATGATACCTTGCAAATGATAATCTTAAGAATCTTGCTTTTATGAGATTTCTCTGGTGGTTTATGAGGAAGAGCATAAAATCTCATCCCGTGGGTGGCTGGTGGGAAGCTGAGATGGGGCTGGCCTTTGCAGTGGTTTCTTCATGTGGCTTTTGGTTCCGGGTATAAGTTATATATTTGTGCAGACCTCTGAGGTTTGAGGCCCTGGGTGTGTGGGCGGGGTCTCCTTTGTCCGTGTCTCAGAGAGTCTTGGTGCAGTACAGGTAACCTTGGTGGTGGGCAGGGAATCCTAGCTTGGCTTTCAGCCCTGCCTCCTGGTCATGGTCCTTCAGAAATCTACCCAGATCAGCTATTACCTAGTACTTAGTCACTTTGCTGCTTGGGAGGTCCAGTGCATGGATGTCGATGGGCTCATTCTCCCAGAATGATCCAAGGGTTGTGAGGGACAGTCTGCTCCCTGGCCTTTGCCAAACTTCTGGGCATCCAGGGGAGGACAGGCATTGTTGCCCCTCTCTTCAGAGACCAAGAAGCTGGGCATCCTAGGGCAGCCATTCCCTTTCCCAAACCCCTCTGCTAATTGAAGGGAGTGGTGGGTGTGGCGTCGGGTTAATTGCAGGTGGCTTCTCCCAGGTACTTGGACTCCGCCGTGATCCGTGATCAGGATGATGGAAGCTTCTATTTACTTTGGGCTTTATGGGGCCACTTTACATACATGATTTCATTTTGACTCTCTCAACAGCCCTGATGAACTAGTATTAAACCCATTTTACAGTGGAGCAAACTGAAGCTTTGAGGCAAAAGAACATGCCCCTGGTCACACCACCCAGCACCGGAGCTCTGGGCTGGAATCAGTACCAGGTTTAATCTCACAAAGCTCCACACTTTTTTTTGTAGGTGTGATGTCTGAGCACAGACAATTTCAGGAGGCAGCTTCATTTTCTATTTTGCTTATACAGGGAGTTGTATAACTCCCTTATGCACAGAGAGTTCCCTTTACCACTGAAATCACAGATCCAGTCTCTGTTCCTATGTCCCAGTCTTAGCTCCAGCTACCTCATCTGTAAATGTGAGATCTTTTGATAATCTCTAAAAAGGCCTTAGGAGGAGTAAAAATCTAAAGTAGAAGACCTTGGAGGCCATACAGGTTAATACCACAGAACTCAGAGGAGGAACCTGTTAAGGGAATCTTATAGGGTCATAAATCGAGTCCTGGAAGGATCCTTGGAGACCATCTAGTCTTATTTTACAGATCAGGAAACTGAGGCCCAGGATGGTGCAGTGACTTGGCAAAGTAACAAGTGGTAGAGCTGGGATGAGCTCTGCTCTTGAGGCTGCAAGTTCAAGACTTTTGTCTAGCTCTATCCCTAGTCTGAGCTGGAATTCTCTCTACTCCACCCCCAATAAGTGGCAATCCAGATTCTGTTTGGATACCCTTCCCTCACCCACAGACTGGGAGCTTTCTAAGCCTATTCTACATTTGGTCACCTCTAATTTTTATGGACAGCTAGGTGGTGCTGCATTGGATAGAGTGCTAGGCCTAGAGTCAGGAAGACTCATCTTTCTAAGTTCGAGTCTGGCCTCAGACACTTACTAGCTATGTGATCCAGGCAAGTTACTTAGCTGTTTACCTCAATTTCTGCATTTGTAAAATGAACTGGAGAAGGAAATGGCAAACCATTCTAGTATCTTTGCCAAGAAAATCCCCAAATGGGGTCACAAGGAGTGGAACACAACTGAATAATAACAGCATTTTCTATGAAGTCTGACTTCATATGCAATTGAAACTCACCATCCCATAAATTTCCTGTCATTGGCCTAGTTCGGAATGACCACTTGTCAGGTATGTAGTGGACCAATCCTTGTTCAGGTATGGATTGGATTTGACAGCTTCTGAGGTTGATTCTAACTCTGAGATTCTGTGATTCTGCCAAATTCATCAAATTGAGTTTCTCTTTCTCGTAGTAACCCCTCCTGAAAGGCCTTTCCTTTGTATTTCCTGAAGTTACTCTATAGTTTGAAGTCCTGTGCTGCAGTCGAGTTGTTAGAAAGGCTTTCGTGGTTGGGTTGCTCACATAATATGACATCTAGCTCAGGACAATGATATATAGACCCTGAACTGGTGCTATTTGGTCATGGTGAACTCTTAAGCTTTTGCTGAAGAGTGTACCCTGAAAGCACCCATAGGTGCAGATGGTAGAATCCTAGAATCTCAGAGGTGGAAATGATCTCAGAGGGCATCTGTTCCATCCTTTACCTGAACAAGAATCCTCTCTACAACATCTCTAATACCTGGTCATCTGTCCAGCTTCCATTCAAAGACCTCTGGTGATAGGGAACCCAAGTACAGTGGTTTGGGAATTATATGGGACAGGCAATAATTTTGACATGGTTTCATTCTGGGAGAGCTTTGGTCATGCAAGAGTGCTTCTCTTGACTCAGATTGTGTCTGACTTTGAGTTTGCTGTCATTTGAATGATGAATTTCATGTCATGTGCATGTTTTGTTTCATTGCTTTTTTTAGTTATGTTTTTACTTTTGTGGTTTTTAAGAATGGACATTACAACAAGAAAACATGCAAAAGTTCTAGCTCTTAAACAGCACACTTAAGTGACTCTTAGAGATATTGTAGCAGCTGTTGGTGTGGGGAAGGTCATAATGGATCATGGTCATTCCTGCTAAAGTGCAAAGGAAAATGCAGTAAAAAATGAAAAACAGTGCCAAGTATTGGCAAGCTATTGCTTCAAAACAATTTACCTTCACAAAGCAAAGACTTTCAGAGACACCTGAAAGCTGAAGGAATCATTATTATTATTATTATTTGTCTATGTTTCTCTAAAACCTTAATTCATTTATGATGCAACATAAGTTTCTTAAAGTTGGAAGAATATTGGTAAGACCAGTTTAAAAAAATAGCCAACTGTTGGTTTGAAGCAATAATACTTGTCATAGGCAAGATAGTGCAAAGACTGGAGTACTGAACATTGGAAAAAGGCATTTTTTACTTATGAAATTCCCCTTTTTATTTAAACTTTTCTTTAATTCAATGCTATGTCAAAATCATTGTCACAGGAATCCAGGTGAGCCTGTAAGATGGGCATCTTCATCAGAGTGCAAAACATCTACCCCCCCCGCCAAAAAAATGTTTGAGGGATTTTTTGATTTTCATTAAGCCTGGGAGTCTAGGCCTTACTAAGTCAATGATGAACTCTGAAAAAGAGGTCACTATCCTGGGAAGCAGAATTGTTCTAGAATTACAGAAATTTCCTAATGGAAATGCAATATGCCAATAGAATCTGGTGCTACAGTATGTGGAATGGTAAGGATTTTATTCAAGAGATGAAAATAATAATTATAACATGCTATTACATAATTAGGTGAAAACCCTTTTTTAATATGTTTTTATTTATTTTGTTAAATATTTCCCAATTACATGTAAAAAAAATTTTAACATTCATTTAAAAAAAATTTTGAGTTCCATGTTCTTTCCCTTCTTCCTGTCTCTCCCTCTTCCTTGAGAAGCCAAGCGATTTGATATACATCATACATGCGAAAACACTTTTTGGCTGAGTTAAACAATTGTAAACAAAGCCCCAAATGGGGTCATGAAGAGTCTACAGACTCAATAACAACAACAAAGCAAAGCCTGTATATTTTGGTTCTGATGATTTGTTTCAATTAAAAATAAAACCATTTTTCACATAGTTAAGGCAAACGAGATAGTTTCAACCCCACCCTTTTCAGTGCTCCACTGGTCTGGAAACTTGCCTGATTGAAATCCCACAGAAAACCTATGGGCTATAATCAAGGCTAGGCCTGGAAAAACAACCCACTTCTCAAAGTCATGCTCTACTTTCCATTGCGATAAGTGTGGTTTCATGATTAAGAATCCATGTCAAGATCCTATGAACTCCATGCCAAATTATGTAAAAACTAGTGCTTGTGGCTAAAAGGAAGACACGTTGCATATTACAAGTTTTTGTGTGAAGATGTAATATGTTGGAAGACTCAGTGTATGAGTTAAATTGAATTATTTTCCTTTGTCCTAGTTGATTCTCCCCTCGTTCCTATTGAGGTCCCCAGTTCTACTAACTCTGACATTCCTGACTTCTATAGACAGATGTGCGTGCGGCTGGGTTTGTTTGCTGTTACACGTGGGTGGTAGCAGCTGTGCTTTCCAGACTGAATATTCGGAAGGGATTCAGATTTGGTTTTTTGTTCTCGTCTTTTTTTAATGTGAATTCAGTCATCATTGTTCATCACTAATCAGCAAGTATTTATTTTTTGTTTTCTTTTTTCTTTATTTTTCGTTTTCAACATTCACTTTTATAAAACTTTGAATTTCAAATTTTTTTCTTTTTTTTAAAAAATTATTTATTTTTAGTTTTCAATACTGACTTCCATACAATTTTGAATTTTAAATTGTCTTCTGCCTCTCCTCCCCCCTCCCCAAGACAGTGTGTAATCTGATATGGGCTTTACTTATATATTCATATTAAGCATATTTTCCCATTACTCTGAACTAATGGGAGGAACCACAGAGAAAGAAGAAATAAAACAAAACAATGAAAGAAAAGGAGAGCAAAAAGTATACCTCTATCTGCATTCATCTCCATGGTTCTTCTTCTGGATGTGGATAGCATTTTCCATTATGAGTCTTTTGGAGATGTCTTATATCCTTGCATTGCTGAGAAAAGCTAAGTCTTTCAAAGTCAGTCATTACACAATGTGGCTGTTATTTGTGTACAATGTTCTCCTGGTTCTGCTCACTTCACTCAGCATCAGTTCATATAAGTCTTTCCAGGTTTTTCTGAAGTCCTCCTGCTCGTCATTTCTTATAGCACAATAGTATTCCATTACATTCATATACCACAACTTGTTGATGGGTATGCTCTCCATTTCCAATTCTTTGCCACCACAAAAAGAGCTGCTATAAATATTTTTGTACCTGTGGGTCCTTTCCCCATTTTTATGATCTCTTTGGGATACAGACCTAGAAGTGGTATTGCTGGGTCAAAAGGTATGCACAGTTTTATAGCCTTTTGGGCATAGTTCCAAATTGCTCTCCAGAATGGCTGGATCATTTCACAACTCCACCAATAATACATTTGTGTTCCAATTTTCCCACATCTTCTCCAGCATTTATCATTTTCCTGTTTTGTCATGTTAGTCAATCTGATAGGTGTGATGTGGTACCTCAGAGTTGTTTTGATATGCCTTTCTCCAATCAATAGTGATTTAGAGCATTTTTTCATATAGTCATTAGACTATAGATAGCTTTAATTTCTTCCTCTGAAAACTGCCTATTCATATCCTTTGACCATTTATCAATTGGGAAATGACTTGTATTCTTATAAATTTGATTTAGTTCTTTATATATTTTAAAAATGAGGCCTTTATCAGAGACACTGGCTATAAAAATTGTTTTCCAGCTTTCTGCTTCCCTTCTAATCTTGGTTGCATTGACTTTGTACAAAAACTTTTCGATTTAAAGTAATCAAAGTCATCAATTTTGTATTTCATAATGTTCTTTATCTCTTGTTTGGTCATAAATTCTTCACTTCTCCATAGATCTGACAGGTTCCTATTCCTTGCTCTCCTGGTTTCCTTATAGTATCATTTTGACTTTATCTTGGTATAGAGTGTAATTTTTTTCCAAATTTTTCCCTTTCTCTCCCCTCTCTCTTCCCTAAGATAGCATGTGATCTGATATAGGCTCTACATGTACAATCATATTAAACATATTTCCACATTAATCACGTCAGCAAGCATTTATTGAACACCTGCCATGTTGCAGGCATTATATTAGGCACTAGGGATACAGAGGCAGACATGAACTAGTCCCTGCCCTCAAGGAGTTTACTTTCTATCCTTCTATTATCTAATTTTATCCTTACTGTCTCGTGAAGACAGGGGTACTTTAGGTGATATTATCTGAATTTTACAGATGAGGAAACTGAGTCATGGAGAGGTTAAATGATTTGTCCATGTTCACACGTGTGAAAGCTGGTATTTGAAACCAAGTTTTCTGACTCCAAGTCCAAGATTCTTTCCATGACACCATGTAGCATCTCCGAGGTAGTTTAGACATAGCCAGCATGTTCTTTTTATGTGGTATTCTGAATGTACCACCCACAGGCTTACCGTACTGGGAAGTGCTAATTAATGCAGGACCAAACCTTGTACCAGCCTGACATTACTCTTATAAAAATCCTAGAAATGCTGACATTCTCTGCTTTTACCCAAGTAATGATCAATCAATTCCTTATGGGAAAACAGTAATAATAATAATTGAAATGTATATAATACTTTAAAGCTTTTTATATTTAATAATTTTTTATTGATATTGTCTTTTGATATTTTGATATCTACTGATATTGATATATGTGTATGGGGCGGGGAGTAAGAGAAAGAATATGAATTTAAATTAGAGGCAGCTTGGCATGGCAGGTAGAGAGTTAGCCCAGGCAGTCAGTCAGGGAGACTTCAGTTCACAGATCCTGGTCATATATTGACCATGTGACCTTCCCATCTTTATGCCCCAGACAGTTTTCTAAGACTATAAGTGGTTGAGGAGGTGCAGGTCTGATCTTGACTGTCAGAGGTTTTTCCATTCAAAGCTTCTTCCACTGATGAAATCACACTCCGGTTGAAAAAAAAATCTTACTGTTTTTGCGTCACTTTCTTTTCCAAATATATCTGTCCTTTCCCAACCCAATGAGTCATCACCCATGACAAAGATGAGAAAAGAAAAGAAAGAAGCAATGGAGAAAACCAACCAGCACATCAATCATGTCTGACAATGTATGTAATAGTCCATACCCACAGTTCACCACCTTTGCAAAGGATTTTAAGTTTCCAAAGCACTTTCTGTGCATTCTGTTATTTGAGCCCTTTGCAGTCTTAGGAGGTGAGTACCACAGCCATTATCATTCCATTTCTACAGATGAAGAAACTGAGACCTGGAAAAGTAAAGTGTTGTGCTCTTGACTAGTGGGTATCAGCATTAGGCTTTGAACCCAGGTGTTTCCCGACTCTATGTCTGGAGGTCTATTGATTAGTCTATGTTGCCCAATTAGATTATAAGTTCCTTGAGGAAAAGGATTGTCTTTTTTTGTAGTTGTATCCCCAGTATTTAGCACAATGCCTAGCACATAGTAGGCACTTAATAAATGTTTATCGACTATTGACTCTTCTGCTAATTTTAGAAAAGCCCTAGTAAGAGGAGTTAGGGCTAAAAAAGATCTTTGTGCAGCAAACCCTTCATTTTACAGATGAGGAAACTGAGGCTGAGACACTTGTCAGGGGTCATAGAGCTAATGAGCATGAGAGTTGAGTGTTTCTGACTCCAAGGATAAGCAGTGCACCCACACTCTGCCAGTACGCCTAGAGTGACAATTAATTGGGCTCTGGCATTCTAACTGGGTGTTGCAGCTTTTGTACTTGGTGTATTTCTTCCTCTAGATAGGGATCTTTGTAGAGCACAGAGGTAGTTTTTTGCCTTTGCTTCTCACTCTTACATACAGGTTTTCCTTGGCTGGATAACTGACCAGTGTTTACTATTGTTTAAAGCACATTTGGACTTGTTGGCATGAAAGAACATTTGAATAAGTATAATTTGATTAAGAGATTGCCAGTGGAGGTTGGAGCTGTCCTTAGGATCCTAGATTTGGAGCTAAGAAGGTAACTGAGAGATCATCCAATTCAACCTTCTTGTTATGGAGAGGTGGAAGTGACTTATCCAAAGTCATATTTGTGGTAAGTGAGAGAAGTGGGATTCGGACCCAGGTTCTCTGACTGCAAATCCAGTGATCTTTCCACTGAGCTTCTTGTATGCCTGAAGAATCACATGATCATAGTGTCTTTGGCTCTGAGTCATGTATTTGCGTTCTTAGCAGAGAGTATGCTGGAAGGGACGTGAAAGACCATTCATCCCAACCCCTCATTTTACAGATGAGGTAACAGGACCTAGCAAAGTTAAATGACTTGCCCAAGGTCACACAGACAGACTCCAAATTTGATCTTATATCCTCTGACTCGAAAGTCAGTCATTTTTTTTTCCCACACACTGAGAGAACATAGCTGTGTGTGTGATACCTAAGGAGCCGCTCCTAGTGGGGATACTGTCTGTTATCAATTTAGTGCCTTTCCTGTCTTTATTATCTCCAGTTTAGCCTGTGTCTCTCTTCTTTGTTCATATTTGTTTGGCTCTGGTCTCTCCCATTAAATTGGGAGCTCCTTGAGAAAGGGAACTGGTTTTTGCCTTTCTTTTTGTGCCCAGCACTTAGAAAAGTGGTTGGCATGTACATATGAGGCCCTTAACAAATGCTCATTAACTTGACTTGACCAAGAGGAAACTCCGATAGCCACTGTGGGTGTGCTCTTTGTGTCTTCCCTCTCCTTACCTCCTGCTTTCACCTCTTTTTTTTTCAGGAAGATATTTCTTTTCTATATATTTTATTGTGAATTTAACACCCAAAAAAAATAGGCATTTCCGTATACATAGTAGAAGAGAAAAAAAAAGTTTACATGTCAAACCATATTTTTTCTTATGTATAGCTTGCTTTTCTTTTTAAATAGCTAATAATTCATCATGTAACTTTCATACATGTCCTTGTTTGTGATTCCTGTTTCCCCTTTTCAGATTGCTTGCCTTCTGCTCCCCCTAAGCTTTGTCCCTTCACTGCCCCTTAATTAGCCCCTCCCACACTCTGTTCCCCATACACTGAGAGGAGAATGGATGGTGAGAGTTACTGGAGGGCCCTCCCTTCTTAGCCCACTCTCTATTAACAAGGTTACATGATCTATGAGACTCAACGTAGGTAAGGATATTGGAAAGTCTTTTGGACTTTAATTTGGAAAGTCTGTAGCTGCTCTTTGTGGATTTAGGTTCTCTCTCCAGTCCAGCTGGACAGCTGAATCACAGGTACTGTGAGAACAGGCAGATATTTGATTGTTCAGTGATCTTTGAGAAATTAAAGAGTTGTGGCAAGATTGGAAAAATGCCCCAATTTTCCAAAAAGACAAGTGAGTGATGTTTGCAAACACTAGGCTAGTGAGCTTGACAAAAAATCTAGTGACTGGTTTTTAAAAAAAAAAAAATTTATTTCATTGAATAATTCCCAATTACATTAAAAGCATTTTTAACATTTGTTTTTAAAAATTTTAGTTTCAAATTCTCTTCCTCCCACCCCTCCCCCACTCCTTGAGAAGGCAAGCAATATGATGTCAATTGCACATGTGAAGTCACGCCAAACATTTCCATATTGGCCATGTCAAACGACTGTTGAAGGATGGTCGGTAATCATCTTGGTGATCTCGGAGTCATCATGGCTGCGTCAAAAACTGGTCCTACGAGAATATCTTCATTTCCTTTGTTGACAAGGTTACTAGACTGGTAGATCAGGGGTTACTGGAGCTGGAATTTATTGAGATTTGGGTAAATCATTTGATGGAATGTCTCATGATTTTTTTTGTGGACAAAATGAAGAGATGACAACTGGACAATTGTACTATTGGATCTAGTCGTATGTCTGGAACTGAAGATTAGTATTAAGCCCTTGATGTCACCCTGGGAGGAGGTCTTCAGTGGAGTTCCCTAGGAATCTATCTGTTCTTGCCTTGTGTTGGTCAACATTTTCATCAGTAACTTGGATAAAGACACAGATGACTTGTAGAGCAAATTTGCAAGTGACATAAAGCTGGGGAGAATTAGTCAGTAACATCAGGTAGCATATATTAAGCATCTTCTCTGTGCTAGGCACTGTGTTAAAACACATGGATAACAGAGTCAGGATCCAACAAGAGCTGGATAAACTGGGACATCAAGTCAAATCTACTAGTAAGATCAAATTTAATAGAAATAAATGTAGTCTTATAATTGAATTCAAAGAATCAAGTTCATGGGTCAAAAGTCACCAAGGATTTATTAAACCCTTACTATGTGCCAGGTGCATGGATTACAAATCGAGAAAAAAGAAAGACAGTTCCTGCCCTCAAAGAGCTTCTATTCTATATGGAAAGATACTACACTGAAGGGAAGCTTAAAGGTGTGAGAAGCCTGGAGAACTAGGAGGAGAGTGAAGGAATGAGCATGATTGACTTGGGCATGCTATTGAAATGGAGTTTTGGGGAAGAGCTCAACAGTGGGAGGAGGGGGCTAAAGAGAGAGGGATCTTTCAGGGTGAGGAAGCAGCTGAGGCACATGGAGAAATATAGAGAGGGAGGAGTGGATTTGGGAAAGAAGTACAAGTCCAAAATAATAGAACTATAAATTGGGCCAGGTTAGCTAACAATTTGTGTGAAAAAGATCTGGGGGTTTTAGCAGACTGCAAGTTCATTATTAATCCAAAGTGTGACATAGCCAAAGAAATCAGTGTGGACTGAGGCAGCAGTTAGGTATAGTATCCGGGACTAGCGAGGTGATAGTGTTGTACTCTGTACAGTGTATTTTGATCCAGTCTAATCTCACCTGTAGTAATATTTTTAGTTCAAGGCAGCACATTTTAGTAATAACATAGAGTAGCTGGAAGGCATTCAGGATGGTGAAGGCGCTTATGGTCATGGCATAGGAGTATTAACTTAAGTGATTTGGGGATAGCTCCCGAGAAGAGAAGGCTTAGGGTGATGTGAAAGCTGGTGTTTAACATTGGAAGGACTTCTTGTGGAAGGAGGATTAGTCTTGTATGTCACCCCTGGACACAAGTAGAAATGGTGGGTGGGAGTTTGATGGAGGGGGAGAGATAAACTTGATGTTGGGAAAACTTCCCCACAGTCAGAGATCTATCTCAGAGTAGGTTGGACTGGAGTAGGCTTTCCTTCACTGGAGAACTGTTGGGATATGTTGTAGGGGGGATTTTTGTTCACTCACAAGTTAGACCAGATGGCCTCTGGATTTCAGGGTGCCATGCGATAATTGGACAAATGTTTAGTAAAAGTTCCTACTGGATGTCTAGTCTCTGGAGTTACAAAGATAAGTGAACCAGCCTGCTCTCAAGGAGCTTACATTTTGTATGAGGAAAGCTAGTTTGACCCCAGTGAAGCATATAGTTGGAGAATGGCAAAGTGGAGGGAAGAAATAGTTAGGAGACATGCAGGTGCTTAAGTTGTGCCTGATAATGGAAAATACAGGGGTTGGGAACCAGGCTGCAGAGGTAGATGGCTCTGATGATTAACTAGGAGATGGAGCAATCAAAGACAACACCAAGGTTTTGAACGTCATTGTTGGTGATAGAAGCTTTGCTTTGTCGTTTGATTAAGAACTAGACTTCTCCATGGGGCTTGTCACTTCTTAGATGCCCTCATTTTGAGGGAGGCCGTGTTGCATAGTGGCAAGAGTCCTGGATTGGGAACTGGAAGACTTGGCCTTGAGTTCTGGCTCTCCCCCCTCTACAGTCTGTATGACCATGGGCACAGAGAAGATTCACCACTAGGATGAGTGTCACCCAAATTTGGATCTTCCCTTTGGCATAATGATGACAAGTTATTCCCTCCTCCCATCTGCCCTAGGAGTAAACTGCTTCCCTCTTTTCAGTTGAAAAAAATGAACACTTTTCTTTTTTCCCTTTGCCCTGAGCCAGAACTCCAGAGGAATTAGCAGAGTCCCACCGCTCATTCCCAGGTGTCACCACACAGTTTATACAGGGCTAATAAAACTTGGCCAAACATCATTAATGTATTTAAGTAGTCTTCTAACGTGAAGGATATTTTTAATTTTTATTAAAAGTGACTGACACCATAAAGTCAGCATTCTTTGGGTTTATGGAGTGTCTTGGGGGTGAAGGATTAAGTCAAGACAGGAAGTGGAGGAAATGAGAGCTCAACAGCTCTTAAGAAGTCGGGTTGCATGTGTTTCTTTTCACCGAACCAGCAGAGAGGATGCTGAAAGCCATTCGTCTTAGATGCCAAGGGCTCGGTCTGAGGAGTTAGTGTAGACAAAGCCTAGAAAAACACCATCTGAGGCCAGATAAGATCATGCAGTTAAGGTGTTTATGTCATTTAAAATGAGCCGTTAGGGAGTCTGGAGCCAGGAATTCTGCTGGCCTCGCTCTATTACAAGCTCTCAGCTAAAGGCACAAATTGAACAGGCCCAATGTTTGCTCTTCATCACGTAATCATGGGCTTGGAAGGGTCCTCAGAAAGCTATAGAATGCATCCTTTTCTTGACTTACTTTTTCCCAATGGAAAACTCCTTTCTCCATCCCCTGTAAGACCTTTTGTTACCCGGCCTGACCCTGTCCCAAGAAGGGCCTGCACCCCCCTCAGAAGAAGGCTCTCTAGGGTCCTTGCTGGCCATTTCCTGATATTTGAGGGCCTGACGATTTTTCCTTGAAAGACTCCAGGTGATAGGATCTTAAGTCTAGAGCTGGAAGGCATTTCACTTACCATCCATCCAACCCTTTCATTTCACAGTTGAAGAAACTGAGGCCCTGAGAGTTTAAGTGACTCTCCCAAGGTCAGATGCTGTAGAAAGCAGTAAAGTCAGAATCTGAAACCGAGTTCTTAGACTCAAGGACCCTAACTACTGTATAGCACTGCTTCTATGACACTTCCTTTACTTTTCCACCGTGCGGTACGACACCCTCAGCTCTTGCCTGGTCTATTGCAATAGCTTTCACAGTAACCTTTCCCCTCTTTAATCTCGACCCTTAGCCTCCCCAAAATCACAGAATCTCAGAGTCTAACTTCACCGAACAAATTAAGTTTGGTTTCGGTCAAAGCGCTGCACTTGAGGACCTAGAGAGCCACACATGGCCTCGAGACCGCAGGTTCCCTACTGCCAGTACAGAGTACTGTGTTTCCCGGAGGAAGCATTGTGTCATGGAAATGGCCAGGCACTTTACTTAATTCAACCGCCTGCCTTTGATTTTCATCTACTAGGTAGCTAAGTTGATTTTCTCCTCTAGTTAAGGAAGTAACAATAAGCGTCTCCTTCACAGGGTTGTTCTGAGCATCAAATGAGGTAGCATATATTAAGTGCTTCACACACCTTAAATAATGTATCCGTGCAAACTGCTCATAAAGTTGTTTGTAACTGAAACAGATACATGTCAGTACCCAAAGATTTGTAATGTTATCAGTGTGGATACTTCTTCCACTGATGCAACTCACCTTGATTTGGAGGCAGGAAACCCAAAGTTTGGGTTCCTGTCTTGACTTCATCCTTCCTGTCTTGACTTAATCCTTCACCCCCAAGACACTCCATAAACCCAAAGAATTCAAACCCAAGTTTGAATTCTGCCTCAGACATTTACTACCTGTATGGCCTTGGGAAAGAAAATTCACTTCTCTCTGCCTCAGTTTCTCATCTGTAAAATGGGGACAATAATAGCACCTTCAAAGGATGCTGTGAGGACCAATGCTGGGTACTTTAGTAGAGAGTCACTGGGAGTTGCTTCACTTGTGGGTGCAATCACTCTGTAACCACCTGATTGATGAACCTCTCTAAACACACAGTCTTTGCCCAGATCCGTTTCTGAGGGGTTTCCAGTTGTGTGGGACCTCCAAGTGCTCATGTTCTGCTAACCTAGCCTTTGTGAACCTATGGCCATCTCCATCCCTTGAGGAAACATTGGAGGAAAACTGTAGTGGAGGATGGTAGCTATGGCAACATAACAAATAATATGTGTGTATGTATCCTTTACCTCTGCCCCATACTATTCTGCAAGCTCTCTGGGGACAGACCTGGCCCGTTCTGGACAGTCAAGCTATATTGTTAGAATGGAATGGAACACCTGTTCCAGCGCTTGATTCTAGCCCAGGAGATCCCATGGCACAGTGGGAAGAATGATAGATTTGTAGTCCAAGGACCTGGGCTTGAATCCCAGCCCTGCCAGTATGATCTGCGTGACCTTGCATAAGTCACTTCCTCTCTGGGGGCCTCAGTTTCCTCACTTATAAAATGAAGGGGTCAAACTCATTGACCTCTAAGGTCTCTTTCAATTCAAGAGCTATAATCCTATGACCTCAGTGCAAACTACTGAGAGGTGGTGGCCTGTGATAGAAAACCAGGCTCCTTCGGGATCCAGCTTAGCTTGATGAAGGTTTGCCTTCAGATCAGGTACAGGTACAGCATTTTTATTTGCTGAGCATCCTGAGCAGCACACAAGTCTCTCTCCTCTCATTGGTCACTGAAGAAGCAAAGTCCCTGCTGCTTGCTTCTTTTTTTTTTTTTTTTTTGTGGAGCAGGAAGGTCCTCCCTCCCCTCCCATCTTCCTAGGCCAAGCAGAGTCACCCACATCTTTCCTCTGCCGGCAGACCCTGGTCAGCTCCCCAGGCCTTTTCAGCCTTTCCTAGCTGACTTCTTTCCGATCCTCTGGAGCCACGATCATCATCGCCTTGCCTCTGACACTAACGCTTCTCTGTCTCTGAGATAATCATTCTGCACCTCCTTTGTCAAGTTCATGTTCTTTTCTATCCATGGGACCCCGGTGGATTTTCCCAGTCCTGCCCTGGAGCTCTGTCTGGCCCCAAGATGTCTGTTACTGATGTTTTCTTCCTGTAACATTAGCAGACTCAGAACCTACATTTATATTTCATTAGGTTGCAGTCATAGACTGCAAGAATTGGGAGGGACCTGCATGATCATATTGTCCAACCCCTTCATTTCAAAGATGGGGAGACCGAGGCCCAGAGCAGGGAAGAGGTTTATTTAAGGATATAGCTAGTTCATGGCAGAGGGCAGCTAGGTGGAGCAGTAAATAAAGCACCGGGGCTAGAGTCAGGAAGACTCATCTTCCTGAGTTCAAATCTGACCTCAGATAACTTACCAGCTGTGTGACCCTGGACAAGTCACTTAACCTTGTTTGCCTCAGTTTCTCTATCTGTAAAATGATCTGGAGAAGGAAGTGGCAAACCACTCCAGTATCTCTGCCAAGAAAACCCAAAATGGGGTCATGAAGAGTCAGACATGACTGAAAAATGATTCAACAACAATAACAACAATTCATGGCAGAGGGTGGATTAGAGGCCTGTCTCCTGTCTGCCGGGCAGTTTTCTTTCTTCTATACTATGCTGCATTTGCTTAATCTCCTCTGGGATAGCATGCTGTTTAACTCTGGGAAAAGTCTCTTCACTTATTTGACCTCCCTTGACCTTCTTTCATAAGCCTTCCGGATGGTCATGCATTCCATATGGAACTAAGCAGACTCTTCAGAGAAATGCACAGAGCCATCAGAGAGATACAGCATAAATCCAAAATATTTCTAATGAAGGGATAAGATAGGTGGGTACAAGTGCCTGCAACAGAGCCCACATCTTCCAGTAAATATACCATATACAGATATTGTTGTTTGTCCTTCATTCTTAAAGAGGACCACGTGTTGGGGTATGTACTTGAAAGGACCTACAGGGCCATTATCACCTGCTTTGTTTTAAAGCTGGTATTTCCATTTGGATGGGACCTTGGTCTTTCATGGGAGATTTGCCACAGGGTGGTAGTTTCAATTTAAAAAAAAAAATGAAATCTGCTAACTATGGGCTAGGGTGCTTGATTTCACTAGCTGGTAAAATTCTGGATTGTATTATTAATAATAATAATTGCTAACATTTATGTAGCATTTTATGGTTTGCACTGTGCTGTGCAATGCTTGTTATCATTATCCACATTTTACACATGAGGAAACTGAGGCCAAGAGAGGTTAAGTGACTTGGTCAGGGTCACACAACTAGCAGTTATCTAAAGCAAGACTCGAAGTTAGTCTTCCTGATTCAAAATCCAGTGCTCTTACACTGTACTACCTACCTACCTCCCAAAGGGATAGTCAGTGAACATCTAGAGAAATAAGCAGCAATCACAAGGGGTGAGCTTGACTTCCTCCGTAACGGGTCGTGCCAAACTAAACTAATTTCCAATTTTTTATAGAATAGTTAACTGGCAGATCATGGTACTGCCACAGATATAGTTTGCTTAGACTTCAGCAAAGCATTTTATAAAGACTCTAGTTTTTTGTTTTTTGTTTTTTTTGGTGAGGCAATCGGGCTTAAGTGACTTGCCCAAAGTCACACAGCTAGTACGCGTCAAGTGTTTGGTCTGAGGCCGGATTTGAACTCAAGTCTTCCTGACTTCAGGCCTGGTGCTCTATCCACTGCGCCACCTAGCTGTCCCAAGACTCTAGTTTTTTGTTTTTGTTTTAAGTGGGGAGATGTGGACTAGTCGGAAGACCAGAACCAGAGAATAATTAGATGGTTCAATGTCAATTTGGATGCATCCAATTGTCTCCCTAGGGATCTGTCCTTGGTCCTAAGCTATTTAACATTTTTGTCAGAGTTTTGGATAAAAGTCAATATGGAATGCCAATGTAATTTTCAGATGACATGAAGCTGAGAGAGATAGTTAACACACTGGATGACAGTTGAGATTCAAAAAAATCTTGACAGATTAGAACATTAGACCAAATGAAATGAGATGAAATTTAAAGGTATACACGTAAACTCTTACCCTTGAAGAGTTGTGGGATGTGTGAGTGAGTGTGTGTGTGTGTGTGTGTGTGTGTGTGTCTGTGTCTGTGTCTGTGTTTTGCTTTTATGGTGAGGCGATTGGGGTGAAGTGACTTGCCCAGGGTCACACAGCTAGTAAGTGTCAAGTGTTTGGTCTGAAGTCAGATTTGAACTCAGGTCCTCCTGACTTCAGGGCCAGTACTCTCCACTGCACCACCTAGCTGCCCCTAGGCACTTCATTTTAGGAAAGGTATTGGTCAGCCAGCTCGAGATGGTC
Organism: Vombatus ursinus; assembly: GCF_900497805.2. Classification (NCBI taxonomy): domain Eukaryota; kingdom Metazoa; phylum Chordata; class Mammalia; order Diprotodontia; family Vombatidae; genus Vombatus; species Vombatus ursinus. The sequence continues at coordinate 39,144 of NW_020952814.1, forward strand.
CAGAGGAGGGCAGTCAGGAGAATGAGGCGCTTCAAGCTCATACTATAGGAAGACTGGCTTCAGGAAATGATAGTTGAGGGAAGGGGAGGATAGGGAAGGAATGAAGGAGAGCTAAGGGATGGAGATAACAGTCATGGTCATATATTTGAATGTCTTTCATGTGGAAGAGGAATCCAGCTTATTCTGCTTGGTCCTAGAAGACAGAAGTGGGAACATTTGGTCGATATTGTAACTTTAGGCTTGACGGAAGGACATTTCTTAACAATCACAAAAGCAGAATGGTCCATCTTGAGGGTAAGTTTGCTCTTACTAGAGGTCTTCAGTCAAAGGTTTTTTGACCACTTTTGGGGTGTGTCATTGAGGGGATTCAGGGTCAGGAATGGGTTGAATTGTAGTGTCTCTAACATCAGGCTTCCAGAAGATTTTCTTCTTCCTTAAAAATATGTGTTGGGACTGTTTGCTGAAAGGCCTACAGATCTATTCCTAATTCTATTAGTGGAGGTGTAAGGCTGGACAAAGCAAGGTTAACTGGGCAGAACAGTCCATGTTGAAAGTTCATATTTAAAATGTCTCAGATTCCTTTAGCAAAGCAAGCTGATAGCAAACGCCCTTCCTTGTAAGTTCAGATACAGAGTGTCTCAGGAGAAACCGTTTTGCATTCCAAACTTGACCACAGAATGATTTTGCAGGAACTGAAAGAATGGATGTCAGCTTTGGGAGAACATGAAAAAAAATCCCAGTTATTTTAAATTTGCAAGACAAGGTATCAAAGACACAGTCTTTGTTATCAGAATGAATTCCTTAGGGCCATGTCATTGAAATGAAGAATCTAAGGAAAATGCCAAATGTCTAGGAGCTGTGAAACTTTTGGGAAGGTCTGTGACTTCTTAGAATCGGTCTTTAATGAAAACATTGTTGAGGTGTGCCATTGGGAAATCTACCTGAGAAATAGATCAGAGGCCTTGTTCCCCTGGGTCTCTGGTTTTTACAAGTCTATCCACTGAGGTGCGTTGGAATCCAAATCCAAATGGGACTGAAATTTAAAAGCAAACCTGAGTATTGAGGGTGCTGCTGCTCACATCTTCCTTCTTCTAGGTCTGGTATTTGTAGCCTTCAGTTTTCAGGATCATGATGACCCAGCTCACACCTTACTAAACAGGTGCCTCAGTTGCTGTGGCTTCCTCACCTGATGACAAGCTTGCTGGTGATGAGCCTAGTCTGGTTCTCAAGTGATAGTGACACAGATCCTCACCAGGTTCATACCTAAAGCCTTTTCAGCTCAGTAGGACCAGCACTTCATGGGCACAGCTTTCAAGAGACCAGGGGCGCCTCTGTACCATGATGGGACAGTGGAGGAGGGCTTTAGCAAAACAAGCACCCTTAGTGGAGTAGAAATGTCAAGAGCAGCTCAACCTTGTTCATTCAAGAGGCATTGACCTAATGACCCACTATGTGTGAGATTTTGTGCTAGGCTTTACCAAGATGAAAAAGATAGTCTCAGCCCTCAGGGAACTTATAGTCTAGAAGGAGACATAGTCATATACACAGATATATTGGGTTTAAGTTTTTCTTGAAAATCTAAATTCTGATCTGAGATGGGGGAGGGCAAGGCAAGAAGGTGGATTTTTATTGATTGAAAAAAAATAAGAAAACCTAATTTCTAGGCTCCTAACAGGTGCAGGCCCTTATCACCTCATATCTGTACTATTGCAATAGCCTTCTGGTTTATCTCCCCGCCTCAAATCTCTCTTTACTCTATTCTACCTTCTACTCAGTTATAGTTGTGACCTTCCTAAAAAGGAAATTTTGATGAAGTTCCCTTCCTTCTCTCTACCACCCCCAAGTCAATGGGAAGGGTAGGAGGGAGGTTTGGGGAAGATGAGATTGGTTTGTTAATATATTGAGTTTCACATACTGGCGAGATAGAGCCTTATGGGAACAAATATTCCTCAGACTGACAGAGCTCTAATATTCTCTGTGGTAGTGGAGAGAGAACTGGCTTCAGAACCAAGAGGATCTGGGTTCAAGTTTGACTTGTGAAGCATACTGGTTGTGGGACATTGGCTAAGTCACATAACCTCTCTATGTTCTAGTCAACTCTGTAGGACTATAGTTTGCAGAGAGGGTGCTGACCTGCATTGGTAAAGGAAATTTCTTCACCCGGGAGTTTGCTTCACCAATGAAATCACAGATCTAGTCCCTCCCTCCCTCTGTGCTTAGGTTACCTAGAGTACATATGATAAGGCTGAAATCCTTGTTATGTAGGGCGATTAAAAAGGCTTCATTCACATCTTGATTCTTTTCCTAATTAGCCCTGTGATCTTGTTTAAGACACAGGCCACATCTGGACCCCACTTTTCTCTTTTTGAGTGTTTCCTTGATTCAAGAGGTTTCATCTTTTGTCATCTTTGCTAATGCAGGAGAGGCTGTGGAACTGTGGGCAGAGGTGTGAATTCTTTTGGTAGTTATGAGTGAAAAAAACAATTTGGAATTATGCAGGAAAGTCAACAATTTGCTGATACTCTGTTCAGAAGACCAGGATTTGAATTTGATTATGATTATACAGTAATGATGCTACCTTGGACCTATGAAGTCATAGGATCCCAAGATAGAGAATTAGAAGGGACCTTGATCATTTCATCAAACAACATCAGGGTACAGGGCTGGAAATGCTGAATTTGGAGTCAGAGCACTTGGGTTCAAATTCTAGGTCTCCTACTTACTGCCTGTCTGACCATGGGAAGGCACTTCACACTTGTGAGGCTCAGTTACCCCAACTGTAGCATGAGGGGTTGGCTAGATGACCTCTAAGATCCCTTCCAGCTCCAAGTTTTTGTTCCTGTGACCCAACAATCCCATTATTGGACATACAGCCCTAAGTGTTAGATGGCAGCTTCCATACTTACTAAAATAGTCTTAGCGGCATTTTTTGTGGTAGCAAAAAAAAAAAAAACGAAACAAAAACCTGGAAACAAATGGGTGTCAATTGATTGGAGAATGGATGAACAAATTGTGGTATATGAACCTAATGGAAAACTATTGTGCTAAACTAATATAAGGAAGTCTGAGAAACTTGGGAAGACTGATATGAACTGATCCAGAGAGAAGTAAACCAAGAACAATATGGACAATGATTAGAATAATGTAAGTGAAAATGAAACTAATGGCAGATGAAATTAGATGAATTCCAACAACCTGTCTTGATCCCAGAGAACAAATGTTGAAACATGTTTCCCTGCTCTTGATAGACAGGTGGGGAGGTATACTGGAACATAATGCTCACATACTTTGTCAGTGGTAGTTGCTGTATTGGATGGCTTTGCTTAACTATATTCATTATGAGGAATGTTGCTGTGTGGGACATGATTATAGTGTAAAATACCCCACATGCATTTAATAAACTAAAGGACTGGTAAATCAGATGAGGGATCATAGACTGAGCTAGAAGGGACCTTCCAAACCCCTTCTTTTATGGATGAGGAACTGAGGCACAGAAAGACTAAAATGACTTGCCCCAGGTCACATAATTAATAAGTAATAGTTCTGGGAGTTAAACCTAGGCCCTTTGACTCCAAAGACCATATTTTCCCATTGTACCTTGCTACTGTTTGATAAGATAATCTCTAAGTCTCTGCCATCTCTCCGTCCTGTGATCCTATGACTAGAGAGACCCCAGGTGGCACCATCATTAAAGATGGAATAACAGAGTTCAGACTCTGGTCTTGTGACTTCTACTTCAGTTTTTCCAGTATGCTGCATTCCATTTCCCTAATTCTGGCCTGTGACAGGCCTCGCTGCTTGCCAGGACACTATGGGAAGAGTTGTTGTGCCATTCTTTTCATGGAATCCTCCACCTGTGCTACCATCTGTCCTCCCCTGACCTGAAGCTAGTCTGTATGCAGTGAGGCGTGGCATTCAGTCAGCCTTATGAGATGGGTCCCTCTAACCTGTCAAGGCACATCAACCCTGCCCCAATTCAGAAAAACATCAAGGGCTGTTCATGGCCAACTGAAATGTCAACACAATGGGGGTGAGAGAGCTATCCAAGATCTAAATCACCTGTGTTCTTGATAAGCACAGGGGACAAAATGGGGGAGCCCAATCGTTCTCTGAGCCTGAGAGCTGGGCTCTTATGAGTTTCAACACCAAGTTCTTTCCTCTCAGTTTATCTTGTTTTGCTTTGCTTTCTACACTCTGAAATGAGTTACTTTCTGAATACGGGCAAATTTCTGCAAACGGGATTCCGTATAGGCAACGGATATACTCATAGTCTTAGTTCACCTTGGTTATAGCCCATTAAGCTTGTCAAAGTGCTAAATTCAGGAGACTTTGTTTTTTTCTTTCGTTGTTGGCAGAGACAGATTCTTGGGATCGTTAGAGACCTCAGAGGCCATCTCTACAGATTCTCAGGGTTATCAGGGACCTCAGAGACCATTTAGTCCAACCCTGACTAAGAATTCCCAAACTATCCTCCAGCCTTTGCTTTGAAGACCTCATTTAAGGGGACAGGAATGGAGGAAACTCATCACTTTCCAGCACAGCCTATTCCGATTTTGGCTAGCTCCAATTATTGGTGAGTCTTTCCTTATAGGGAGCCTAAATCTGCCACTTGGCAACTATCCTTCCTCTCTCCCTTTCCCCTCCCCCCACTGTAGTCTCTAGTTCTGCCTTCTGGGACCAAGCAGAATAAGTCTCGTCTCTTCCCTGTGACGGCCCCTCAAATACTTGAATACAACTCTCCATTCCCTGTCCCCAACTAAGTTTCCTCTTTTCCAGGTTAAGCATCTCCAGTTCTTTCAACTTTGTCCAGCTTCCACGCCATGTATGGTATGGCTTCCAATGCCCTCACTATCCTGGTTGTCCTCCTCTGAGAGGCTCTCTAGTCTGCCAGTGTTCTAAAACGTGGTCCCCCAAACTGACCACAATACTCTTACCCTGTCTGATCAGGGCAGAGGATGGGGGCCTGGCACTTTTTTTGTTCTGGACTCTCTGCTCTTTTTTCTGTCTGCCACATCATAACGTTGAATTATATTGAGCTTCCAGTTGGTTCCCAGATTCTTTTCAGATGAACTCCTTGCCTAATTATTGCCTCCTTCATCTTGTATCTGGGGAATTTATTTTTTTTAAGTAATTATAAGACTTTCTATTTAGCTCTCTTAAATTTCATTTCATTAGATCTGGTCACTGTTTTAGCCTGTTCTTTTCTTTTTCTTTTTTGGATCTCAGTTCTGTTGTTTACCATGTTAATTATACCATCCTGCCTTATGTCATCTGAAAATTTAATACGCATGCTCTCAGAACCTTCATCCACGTCATTGATAAAAATATTAAGCAGCCTAAGATCAGAAATAGATTCTTGAGGCACTCTACCGGAGCCTTCCCTCCAAGGTGATGTGGGCCTTTCCTGACTCATCCAGTTCCGGAATCCTACAGCCCTTCTTTCTCCCTCTCATCTACAAGAATAGCATGAGAGACTCTCCAGTACATAGCAGAGGTCTAGGTAAATGATATCTCTAGCCTTGCTCTGATCTCACAGTCTGGTTATCCTATCAGTAAAGGAAGTGAGGCTGGCCTGGTGTGACTTGTTTTTGATGAAGTCCTGATGGCTTTTGGTGAACAGGAGGCCAAGAGATTCTGTGGTAGAGAGCTGACTTTGGAGTCAAGGGATGGAGGTTTGAATCCTGGCTTTGCAACTTCAGGCAAGTCTGTTCAACCTGTCTGGTCCATGGTTTTCTCATCTATGAAGTTAGGGGGCTGGAACAGATCACCTCTAAGGTCCTTTCCTGTTGTAAGGCTTCAATCCTTTTTTTCTCATTTTTCACAAACCATCAAAGTCAAGTTCATTAGCCTATGTGCAGTGTGTGTGTGTGGCAGTGGTTGCACCTGTGTGTGTGTGTGTGTGTGTGTGTGTGCGTGCGCACGTGCGTGCGTGCATGTACCTGGGAGGCTCCTTCTTGCTTCTCACTTCTGCCCATAGCTAGATGGAGCAAGCTTCCTTCTGCAGGGGACTTGTTCCTGCATTCATTTTTGCTTTGAATCAAATGTCTCTTTCTTACCAAAGATGGCATGTAGCTCTTTGGGAAGCTGTGGGTTCAGTGTAGGATCAGAGCACACTGCTTGGGACCCAAAGGTCCAACTGGCCAACAGGATGCTATTTGCTTGCTAACCCAGGAGGATTGCAACAATGAGCTATTTTATTGAATGAATGTTTACCACCTATTGTGTGCCAGGCAGTGGAAATCAAAAGACAAAAGCAAAACAATCCCTGTTCTCAAGGTGCTTATGTTCTTCTGGGGGAGGAAAATGTGCCCAGAAAATATGTACAAAATAGATGCAAAGCGATCTCTAGGAAAAGGATGCTAGAAAGAGGAAAGGAGATTGGGCTAGGTTTCCTATAGGAGGTGACCCTTGAACTGACCTTCTGAGGGAGATAGGGATTTTACCATGCAGAGGCAGGAAGGGAGGGAGTATATTCCATCCTCTTGAAGAATCACTGACTAATAATGGTTGCTAATGTTTACAAAGTGCTTTAAGGTTCGCAAAATGCTTTCCCTGTTTTCTCCCTGGATCCTTACAACTACCCTAGGAGGTAGGTGCTAGTACCCATTTTACAGAGGAGGAAATCGAACCTGAGAAAAGTCAAGTGACTTGCCCAAGGTCACACAGATGGTAAATGGCCAGTGCAGGGTTCAAACTCAAGTCTTCTCACTCCAAGTTCACCACTCCATCCATTATGCCTTCTAGTTGCCTAGAATCACTTTCCTGATCCCTTCCCATCAGTCTGCCACCTCCTTCTCTACAAATGACTTTATATTTATTCTTAGTAGACTGGATGCTTCCTGCAGGCAGGGGTTGTTTTGTGCTTGTGTTCCCAGTGCTTTTCCAGTGCCTTGCACATAGTAGGCAATGCTTAAAGTCAGCTGGTCTATGGATGGGAATACTGAGACTCTGAGTGGGGAGTGATTTGGGCAAAGTTAAACCAGTGGAGGAGTTTGGATCAGAACCGATTTCTCCTGTTATCTTCAGGTGACCTCCTAGACTTCCCCAACCTGATCCTTCTCTTCTTTTCTCAAGTGCATCCAAAGTATACCTGAGTTTACATCAAGCTACTTATGGGACTGCTAAGGGTTCATTGAGTGACCCTCCAAATGAACCACCCCCAACATCTCAGGGCCTGCTGTGCTCCTTTGGGTGGCGGGGTAGATGTGTGAGACCTAGTCTCCACCCCCCTGGCCTTCAGAGTCTTCTTGGGGAGATGAGACCAGAGAAAACAAAGCAAAAGCCAGCTCCAGTCACCTGGATGAGATGTCTCCCAGGTGACCTAGAGTAATGAATGTCACTAGACACACATTAGTAAATCCGTGGATTCTTCGTATAAAGGTGAAAAGCACCTTCTTCCTCCCTGTTGGGGAAGTGCATATGACAAGATGTCATTTAGTCATTTGCCCCTGTAGACAGGGGAGTAAAGTCCCCCTTCACAGACAGAGCCCATGTGACTGCTGCTGTTTTAAATCTCTTATGAGAAAGTCAGGAACTGGGGGCGTTTGGGTTCATGTTGCTGGCATCGGAATGCTTCCCAGGCGGCTGATAAGATACCCCAGGAGGAGCAGTCTCCTGCAGGGCTGGCTTATCAGTTATCCTCCCTGGGAGGAAAGTGGAGGTAAAGATGAGGCTTATCAGGGAATGTGCTAAGGCTGCCTTCAAAGCAAGGCTTCTTTGGCAACCAGGAAGGGAGGGACCAGGAGGATGGGCTCTGCACTCCATCACTGTTTCCATGGATTTGGAATCCGAAAGGCCCTTAGATGTCTTCTAGTTAACAATAATAATAATACCTAGCATTTTTACTACTTAATAATAATGATGATAACAGCTAGCTTTAAGATCTGAAAAGCCTGGTATATATTCTCTCATCTGATCCTCACAACAACCCTGTGGGGTTTTATTATTATCCCCATTTTACAGATGAGGAAGCTGAGGCTGAGAGAGGTTTAGTGATTTGCCCAGAGTCACACAGCTAATAAATATCTAAGACAGGATTTGAACTCGGGTCTTCCTGGTACCGTGACCAGCACTCTTAATCACTTCACCACCTTTTCATGTTGCAGAAAAAGGAATGGAGATCTAGACAGGTGATGTGACTAGTCAAAGATCACTCACGTAGGATGTGGCAGAACCAGGATTCAAACCCAGATCTTCTGACTCCCAAGTCCTACACTCTATCTGACAATATATATGCCTGGAGATGGCCCCCTCATATCCAAGGTAGATAGTGATTAAGCACACTGGAGAATGGAAGGGCGTTGGGTGTGGAATCAGAGGACCTGGGTTCAGATCCCACTTGTGATGTTTACTTCCTTGTGAGCTCGAGAAACTCTCCTCACTTCTTTGGGCCTCAGTTTCCTCATCTGTGCAATGGGAGTTAGATTCCATGGCCTCTGAGGCCCCTTTCAGCTCTGGAACTAGCATCCTAGATGTTTTTGTTTATCTAACTAGTGCTGTGGAAAGAATCCCAGGGATAGAATCAGGGTTTGAAGCCATGCTCAGTCACTCCCTCTTTCTGTATGTCTGGGCAAGTTATTTTCTCTCGGCTTTGGTTTTGTCATCTGTAAAGTGAGGGGGTAGTACTATTTAATGTCTAAGGTCCTTTCTGGTTTTAAAGATTTCTTGGCTCAATGGATAGAGTTCCTGGCCTGGTGTCAGGAAGATTCATATTCATGAGTTCAAATCTGGCCTCAGACACTTACTAGCTGTGTGACCCTGGGCAACTCACTGAACCCTGTTTGCCTCAGTTTCCTCATCTGTAAAATGAGCTGGTGTAGGAAATGACAAACCATTCTAGTATCTTTGCCAAGAAAACCCCAAATGGGGTCACAGAAAGTCAGACATAACTAAAACAATAACAAAATCTAGCTCTATGGTCTTATAAAGAATGAGGTTTGCAGAAAGGGCATGACTACTCCGTAAGTGTCTGAGAGTGGGTTGATGGGAATTTTCAAGGTACCTTTGAATTGATGCATGGGAAATATGTAAATCCTTCTTACCTTTGTCTATTGTGTACACAGAAGAACTTGGAAAAAAATAAAGGCATCGTCTCCTCCCCCCCTCCCGGAATTTCCCCAGAACAAGAACTAACCAGCAGCAAATTGAGAGATGAATCAGTTGGGTACTCACCCATGTTCATGGTTCCCAGGGTTGCTTGTGGAAGTGGACTCTGGGAGTGTGGGGGAGGGGGAATGAGTGGTCTACTCCTTAAGTCTACTTGCATCGTCCCTTTGAGCCAGAGAGAGCTGTCCCAGGCTTTGGTGGAGGGAGCTAGCTGTGCCAAGTGAGATGTGTGATAGAAGGTCTGGGTCAGAGCACCAGAAGAGCAAGCCCTTCTGCTGACTGTTCATTTCCTGACTTTTTTTCTTTTTTTAAAAAAATTATTTTTAATTTTCAACATTCACTTTTATGAGATTTTGAGTTCTAAATTTTCTCCCCCTCTCCAAGATGGTGTGCAATCTGACATAAGCTACACATGTACAATCATATTAAACATATTTCCACATTACCCTGACTTTTTAATAAGAGTATTTTCGAAAGTGAGGGTCGAGATTACTCTGTATAGGAGGGCTCCTGGAAACTTCAGTTGCATCTGACACCAGTCCCTTCCTGCCCACCCTCCACTGAGATTCCCCAAGTAGTGTGTGACTTTCCCAATCCTTTGTCCCGGCTTCTGGGCCAAGTATCTACTCTGTACAAGGTTCAGTCTACACACACACAGAAATGAGCAGGGTGAGGGGTCTGGTCATAAAGACTCCATGGTCCAGACCCATAAATGGGTGAGTAGGACAAAACAGAATATATTAGATGTGCATGTCCCTTTCCTCATTTATTTGGGAGCAGAGCCATAGCTAGAAATTTTTAAGACTGGGTAAAATGGCAGGAAGCAGGCAAAGATGGACAAGCTGGATTTTGTTGGAGAATAGTAATAAAACACTTTAAGGTTTGCCAAGCATTTTATATACATTATTTCATTGGGTCCTCCTTAAAATTCTGTGAAGTATGTGCTAATCCCATCCTCATTTTATAAATGAGGAAACTGAGGCTGAGGTAAAGTGATTCTCCCAGGGTTACACAGCTAGTTGGCCTTTGAGGTGGGATTTTGAACTCAGTTTTTGGGACACCAGTTCCAGTGCTGGCATTCAGCCTGGGGTAAGGCTGATTGAGGAACTCATCTCATTTGATGATGTCCTGTTTTAACTAATCAGTATTTTTGCTAACCAGGTGCTAAGGAAGCTGCTGGTGGAGAGTGGACCTTTCCTTTAAACCCTGAAGAAGTTCATCTCTGGGTGGGAGCTAGGTGGGCTCAGGGGCTTCCTCCCCAGGGCAGGAGGAGGGAGGCCGCACCTCATTATGACGAGGCCGCCCGGATTCTCTCCTTGATGCCGCCTCTCATTTCTTGCCCCTTGTGGTCAGTCTGAATCTTTAGCAACCAGAAGCAGAGAAAGGGAGTTGCTTTGTGAGTCATGGAGTCTCAGACATAGGAGGCGAGGAGAAGAACCACAAATAAGTAACTCCGGTTGGGAAAAACAAAATTGCTTTAAGCTATTCTTGGAAACAGCAAGATTACATCGTGTTTCTTCCAAGAAAATGTAGGAACCTTCTACGTTTCTGGGTAGTTTGTTTTATTTATATTATGATGTAAAATTCCAAAGGAGTGGCAGCAGAGCAGAGGATTTGCAAGGAAAATTTTAGCAAAATTTATGCATTTCAAAGACAGAACCTAAGAACTAGAGATTTTTTTTTCTTGGATTTAGCTCTGAAGGGCTTTTGAAATCTTCCTCTTCTAGTTTCCTCCTTCCCACATTTAAATTACCCTTGCAGATGTGTGCATAGTGGGTAGAGCGCTGGGCTTGGAGTCAAGAAGACTCATCTTCCTGAGTTCAAATCTGGCCTTAGACACTAGCTAGCTGTATGACTTTGGGCAAGTCATTTTTGTCTACCTCGGTTTCCTTATCTGTAAAATGAGCTGGAGAAGGAAATGGCAAACCACTCCAGTATCTTTGGCAAGAAACCCCCAAATGGAGTCACGAAAGGTCTGACATGACTGAAAAGTGTTGAACAGCAACATAGCTTGGCTGGATTTGGAGAGCAGTTGGAGATGCTCGGGGTGTTTCTGACTTGCCGCTTTTGGCTATTTTTGAGCCAGTGTCTGACAGTGTGTTGATGGATAATTTTCAGGGTCTCTTTGAGTGGTTAATTCATATATCTTCCTTACTTTTTTGTGTTGTGTGTGTAAAAGGATTTGGAATAATGTGTTGGGCATCAATCTCATGGAGTTCTTCCCTAGGTACTTACCCTAAATCAAGAAAGAACCAGCATTAAATTGGGAGGTGCTGGCTCTAGGCTGACGGCTGAGAAGTTGGAAGTTGTGAGGTCTTTTCAGAACACAAGAGGATTTCTTACTGTTACTAAAAATGGCATGGCATGGCATGATGGAAGGAGGGTGGGATTTGGAGTCAAAGGACCTGGGTTCAGTACCCAAATCTGCCACTTTTTATCTGTATGACTTTGGGTAAGTCATTTTACCCCCTCAAGGCCTCAGTTTCCTCCTTTGTAAAATAAGGAATTAGACTTATTGACTACCAAGTTTTCTTCCAGCTCTAAATCTAAGAACCTAGGGACTCTAGATAGTCGAGGCAGGGTAGGGAGTGTTTTTGTTTTTGTTGTTCTGTTTAAATAACTTTGTATTGATATGGTGTTACATCAGTCAGTCAACAATCATTTATTAAGCACTTACTACATGCTAGGCACTAAACTAGGTGCTGGTCATAACAAAGAAAGGCAAAATAATGGTCCCTGCTATCTAGGAACTTTAATTCTAATTGTGGAGGAGGAAGGGGGAGACTGCATCTCTCTGTCTCTGTCTCTGCCTCTATCTCTCTCTCTCTCTCTCTCTCACTCTCTCACTCTCTCTCACTCTCTCACTCTCTCACATACACACACACACACACACACACACAATATAATCTCAGAATGATGGGACTTGGGGTGGGGGGGGAGGGGAAGGGGATTGAAGAGGAGTAGAAGCCCCAGTCTCTTTGAGAGCCGTCTCTTATAATAAAGACTTTTTTTAAAAGAGGAAGAAAAAAATAGTTCAGCAAAACTAACCAACGTATCCAAAAAAGACTGCCAAGCTAATCATTTCTTTTCAGATCATCTCTTCCTCCACCCTGCCTTGTCTCACTGCTGCTAAAAGCCTCAATCTTGCAGAGCTCTCCATACCTGTAACCCCAGAATCACCTTTGACTTACTCTGAGCTAGGCCGGCTAGCTCTGGCCCAGGGCCTGGCCCTTCCACTGGTCCAGTTGTTCCCTAGGGTGTCTGGCTTTTCTTCCTTCTCTTAGTTCACCTCCCTACCTGTAGGGAGGGTGTGGCAGAAGAGGCAACATTGGTAGTGTGGATAGATCACTCTGACAGCAGGAACACTTGGGTTAGGATAGGGGATGGGCTGGAGCAATGATCCCTCAGAAATCTACAACCATTACAGACAGGCTTGACTTGTTGTTCTGCTGATGGTCTAGACTTAAGAAGGTGATGGCGAAAATGATGATAATGCAGTTTCAACCTAAATATGTGTCCTGTTGTTAAACGTTTACCAGCACTCCGCTGGGTTGCCTTAGACTCTTATTAGCTGTGAAATCCTGGGCCTCAGTTTTCATCTGCAAAAATGAAGGGGTTGGAATTAATGACCTGTAAGGTCCCTTCCAGGGCAGCTAGGTGGTACAATGTATATAGATTGCCAGGCCCGAAGTCGGGAAGACTCATCTTTCTGAGTTCAAATCCATCCTCAGATGCTTGCTAGCTGTGTGATCCTGGCCTCAGTTCCTCATCTATAAAATGAACTGAATAAGGAAATGGCAAACCACTCCAGTATCTTTGCCCAGAAAATCCCAAATGGGTTTATGAAGAGTTGGACATAACTGAAAAATGACTGAACAACAACAAAATGTTCCTTGTAAATTATAAGTTAATGATTCAATGATTCTAGATCTGCCTAATTGTTCTATTGAAATTGCTACTTACTACTTCAAATACAAGCCTACCTGGCCTGATTAATCTTGCTCACCTTTTAGCCCCATTGCCCGACTCCCTCCCACTTCCTTTGATTTCCATCCTGATCACAGGAGGCAGGTTGCTTTGGAAATAAGATGACTGGCCTCGCCCTCCATTGGTCCCTGGATGCTTGGCATAGCCGGCCTGATTCAACACATATTTGAATACGGCTTGCCATAGTTGGGGGAAACGCACTTGAAAAGAATTATGATAATAACAATAGTTCACCCTTATGTAACACTTTACACAGTACTTTATTTTAGCATCACATCACTTAGGCTAGGAAAGGAGATAGTGTAATTATGGCTGCTGACGGTGGTGGTGATGTTACAGTTCGGAATGATTTTTCCTCCTTAAACCTCAAATAACACTTTGTACCTCTTATGATTTTGCCATGGTCTAGTCTGCATTATGGTTGTTGGAATGTTGCACATTTGTGTGGTTTACTGGACTGTAAGCTTCAGGAGGGCAGGGATTAATCATATCTTAATTATTGCTATATCAGTCCCCCATACCCAGGTGATGCACCACAGGTCCCTTTTGGCTGCAGGTGTTGAATAAATGATGGTTGGGTGAATGAATGAATGAATGAACCCTTATTTTACAAATTGAGGAAATTAAGGCTAGGAGGTTTTCTATCACTTAGCCAGGTTTATACAGTTAAAGAGGCAGAATCAGGACCCAAACCCAGATCTTCTCTCAGAGTCCTTGCTCTTTTTGTTACATGACTGCCAAACAGCTGCAAATCTCTGCTAGGATAAGACATAGAGTCCGAGCCTCAGTTTGCTCATCAGTAAAAGGAGGGAAATAATGTCCATAGAACCTACGCTATAGGCTCGTTGTGAGCATTAAGTGAGCTAATGTAAATAAAACATTTTTGGGGTTGGGATCTGAGATTTCAATTGGCATACGGTGCTCCTTCACTAATATTCATTAGTACCTGTTCTTTACTTCATAGTTTTAGAAGTGGCATGAGGATCTCAGAGGGTAAGTGACTGGTCTAGAGTCCATGGACGGTGTTGGAGCCAGCACTTAAACTCCTGGCCTTCTTGACCTCAGCTCAGGTCTCCAATCACTGCCATACTGCTTTTCACATTAAGGTGCTTTGCAAACTTTCAAGTTCTATGTAAATGACAGCTATTTTTGTTGGTCAGGACTTGTGATTTCATTCAGGTAGGGGAACTCCCTAGAGTAGAAACTCCCTTCATCATGCTGATCTGCAAGTTATCTGTAACTCTTAGTCTTATGGAAGAGTGTGTGTGTGTGTAGGGCTTGAACTGAGGTCCTTGGACTCCAAGGAGGACCATCTGTTCACTATTGTTGTCCCTGTGGGAAGCAGCTGAACAAATGGGACAAGACAAAGAATGCCACGTGGTCAAGCCAAGGGAGACTTGGCAAAGGAGAGGTGGGCCTTGAAGGCTGAGTGGGATCATAGTGTCGTAGACTGAGAGCTGAAAGGAACCTCTGAGGCCATGGAGTATATTTCTTTTATTTTACAGATGAGGGAACTAGATCCCAGAGATGGGAAGTGATTTGCCCAGAATGACTTGGAATCTAGAAGACCTAGGTTCTAATCCTTCTTCAGGTCACTTACTACCTGAGGCACTTAAGTACCTACCTGAGTTCTAATCCTTCTTCAGGTCACTTACTACCTGAGGCACTTAAGTACCTACCTGAGTTCTAATCCTTCTTCAGGTCATTTACTACGTGAGGCACTTAAGTACCTACCTGGGTTCTAATCCCTTCTCAGGTTACTTACTACCTATTTAGCTCAGGTGGTAAGTAACCTGAGGAGGGATTAGAACCTGGGTCTTCCAGAGTTGATTTAGATGGGCAGAGAGGAAGGGGAGGGCATAGAGTGGGTTGGGGAATACTGTATGAGCAGAGACATGGTATGTGCTTCAGGAAGGTTGAGAAAAGAGCTTGAATGGGGCTGAGAGAAAATTTGGGGGAGCATTGGGCATAAGGTTGAACAGGGTCTTGAACACTAAGTCAAGGAATTTGTAGAAAAAGGAGGCAACAGGGAGCCATTGCTGGCTCTTGAGAGAGAGAGAGAGACATGATAGAAGTGGGGTTTGGGGAAGATGAACAGGACGGCTGGAACAGAGAGAGGAAATGAAAGAGGAAAGGCCCAGGTTTTGCTGGGAATAGAGGAATGACTGCCATGCTGTAGCACCATAGATTTTGATCTTTAAGGGACCTTTAAAGTCAGCTAGCCCAATCCCTTCATTTTTACAGATGAAAAAATTGAGCCCTAACGAGTGGGAGGTGACTTGCTGAAGGTCACACAGGCAGAAAGAAACTGGCCTGGATTCCAACCCAGATCCTCTGGCTTCAGATTTAGCACACTTTCCACTGTACCATGCCACCTCACTTCCTAATTTGGCTTTGTTCCCTGGCAGGAAACCACTTGGCCCCCTTTGGCATTCTTGGAGAGGCTGTGGTGACCCAGGACCCTCTGGGCACCCCTCCCCCACAGCGGCCCTTCCTTCTCTTGTACATGAAAATGCCCACCTCCCCACTCCAGGTCCAGGCAGCCTGTAAATCCCTTTCTTCTGCTCTGCCTTTGTCTCCTTCCTTCATCTCCTAAGCACTCTTAGAATCCGATTGGTCATGGGAAACTGGGGGACAGACGATATCCTTTGGTATTTGAGTTTTATGACACCAATGGGGAAGTCAAATGGACATATTAAAAAAATCCTCGCATTTGAAGTATGAAGAAGCCCAATCTGGCAACCAACAAGCACCTACTGTGTGCCGGGTACCTGTGCTGGGCCCTGGGGATGCAAAGACAAAAAGAAAAAAAAAATCTCTGCTCTCAAGGAGCTGATATTTTCTCAGGAGAGTCACCGTCAGTATAGACAGAATAAATACTGAATAGATGCAAAGAATTTATTATAGACCCCTTGCGGTTCTGTGGAGGGGCTCTCTAGCTCCTGTTAGCACATCCTTCTCCATGTGAGGAGCCCTACTCAGTGCATCATGTGCCAGGAATATTGACGGAGCAACATGACTCCCGCTGACGAGGCTACCAGCTCATTCTTCTAAAATAGCTGCAATTTAGCTCAGTTCAGAGAAGAAAACACATGCTTGGGAAATCAGAGCGAATGCATTGACTTTTTTTTGCTTTGAAAGTATTTAAATGACTTGCCTAAGAAATGTCTGAGGTTAGAGTAGGACAGATAGGAGGGATGGTGGCCAAAACCTAAGGAAGTTATTTTGGTAATTTGAATGAACACTCATTACATTTTCCCCCATCAGTCTGTGCACTTGCTCCAAATAGCTCCTGGTTTGGGTTTAGGCAGCACAGACTGCATTTGCATTTCTCCAGGGGCATATGCGCCATTCTCTGTGCCTCCAGGTTTAATGCCAGTCCAAAGCTCCTGAAAACAGAGAGGGGTTTGTGGGCATCTTCTGTGTACCGACCCTGCCAGAGAAGGGCTTCCACCCTGTAACTGATGAAGAGAGATTGTAAAATTGGGGGTGTCTAGTGGTGAGGAGGATGGTGGTCACATCCTGCATGAATACCAGGGTAAGTGAGCCTTCATTCTTAGATGCCTCTCCATAGGCATCCCTTCACTCCTGCCCATAAAAAATATCCATTCTATCCTAGGCTTTTGGATTTATCTCACTCAGTTACTGGGTATGACCTTTTGAGGCATATTGAGTAATGCTTTAAATCTGCACCTGTGTAGCAGGTTTGGGAATCAGTAGTGTGGTGGAAGGAGCATTGGATTCTTGGTGTTGGGAGATTTGGGACCTGGTCTTAACTCTGCATTTATCAGCCCTCTGACTTTTCTGTGATTCAGTCTTCATTTTGTAAATGAGGTGATTGGACTAGATCGGTGTTTCCTAGAGGCTGAATGAAATTGGCACATAGCTAGATAGGGGTTCTAGATTTAACAACCAGATTATCACTCACTTTAAAGGGGGAGCACCCCCCCATTCCCAATGTCTAATTGATGGATTTTAGTGGTGCTAATTACTATGAATTTATGTTTTTAAAGATATGTATTTTATATCCCTTTGCTTTTTTTTCCAATGGTTATCCAGCTAATGTTGACATTAGCTGGAATTGGGTTTTGAATAGAAACAAAAACTTACTTTAAGACGTGCTAACAACATGGCATTGTAAACTGAATATTTAGAACTGGACTTTTTCATAAATTGCTTGTTAGATCACTACCACTTTCTTCCTCTCTCCACCTCCTCCCTCCACCCCCATTCCATTGTGTTAATGCATAAAGCTGATCTGTGTTCTTTCTCTCTCCCTCCAGGTGTGACAGTTCCTCAAGTATTCCATGGTGCTCTCCTCTGTGATCTTTGCTGTGCAACTCCTGTTTAATCCTTTCTGCGGCCTGCCATCAGAACATGGGGGAAAATGAAGATGAGAAGCAGAGCCAGGCTGGCCAGATTTTTGAGAACTTCGTCCAAGCATCCACATGTAAAGGCACCCTGCAGGCCTTCAACATCCTCATTCGGCACCTGCAGCTTGACCCCTCGGACCACAGGAACTTCTATTCCAAGCTGAAGTCTAAGGTGACGACCTGGAAGGCCAAGGCCCTTTGGAACAAATTAGACAAGCGAGGAACCCACAAAGAGTATAAGCGAGGAAGATCATGCATGAGCACCCGGGTGAGTGAGTGAGTGAGTGAGCCTTCTGGGCTTGGGGGCCTCACTCCCAAATGGCAACTGTCCATTGGAACCCTGTGATCAGGCTCTTGTTTTGGCCGCACTGTTACTTAGAATGGTTTTGTGTGAATCTCCTACAACTCGGTAAAGCATATTTAGGATTGAGGCCATGCTTAATAAATATTTGTTAGAGCTATCATGAGTCAATGAACAAGAATTTATTAAGCACCTGCTATGTGCCAGCCACTGTTAGACATGAGGATGCAAAGACAAGAAGGTAATAGCCTCTTCCTTCAAGGATCTGCTTCTGACTCTTATTATTGTAGCTGCATGATCTTGAGCAAGGCACAGCCTCTCTGGACCTTGATTTCTTTACTTGTGAAAAGATATCGGGCCAGGTGGTCTCTGCAGTTCCCTTCCAGCTTTAAAACCACAGTCTCATGACCTTTTCTTCCAGTGAAAGACAGAGAATCAGAAGAGAGGGTTAACTAGATGCCTGTAAATGAGGGATTTGGGGCCCCCGAGAGCATCCTCCTTGCCCTTCTGTTAAGTGTGGAAGCAATGGAGGGATTATTTGGATAATTCTGACTTCAGAAATGGGGGCGGAAATAAGAATGGGGGTTCCTCACTTATTCCCCCCCCAAATAGCTCAGACACACCTGTAATTAATTTGAATCAATCAACAAAGACACTTGAAGCTGGGAGGACAACTTAGGAGGATCTTGGCGACATTCTAGATGAGAGGTGATGAGGTTACCCCCAATTGAGTTGCTAGCTATAGATGGGAGAGATGTTGTGGAGATAGAAATGGTGGATTTGGTGGGTGATGGAGAGTGAGGAGTGGGGTGGAATGTAGGGGTTACAATCTGGGAGCCTGGAAGGGTAGGGATGCCCCCTACAGAAATAGGAAGCTTAGAAGGGTGAAGGTTTTGAGGGAAAGATAATGAGTTCAGTTTTGCACATGTTGATTTTGATATTAATGTTAACTGATTTTCTCCTGCTACCTGCCACCTGATTTAGAGGGGTTCGCTTTGGCCATTGGGGTACTTTGTAGAGCAGCATAAAGAATCTGGAAATTTCTGGAAACCTTCCATGCCAAGCTGGCCTCAGTTAGGAGACCCTAGGACTGAGCTGTCCTGGTTGTTCTCTCTGCAGCCTTTGGGACTCCAAGCCAGGCAAAAGCTGCTTGGGCAGGAAGTAGCCATGAGTTTGGATTCAAAGGGAGCAGACGTGATTTCACTGCCGGAGGAGGTGATGTAGTCAGAGCCCTTGGAATTCCTTTTGGTGCCAGTCCCAGGATGAGGGTTTGAACTCTCCATGGCAATTTGGTCTGTTGTGTGTTTATCTGGAGGATGGAGAGCTGCAGAATGCACTGGGGGCTTCTGTGTCTGCTTCCCACGTCTCATGGGAGGCAGTGATAGATAGCTTCCCTGAGAGCTGAGCACAAGCTGTGCTGCGCCTCTACAAGTCATCCTGGTCCTGCTTTGGTCGGCCTCATGTGCTAAGCAATGCCCTTGGATGGCACGGGCTGACCCATCCAGTGCACACAAGGGGAAAAGGAAAAGTGGGGAGCAAGAAGCAGCTTCTTCTTTCCTTTTCATCCGCATTGCACACAAACTGGACTACTCTTCATTCCCCAACCTCCTCCTGCCCTTTACCGGCTTTCTCTCTGTTCTCATACTTATCCCCCATTCCTGGAAGAGACTCTTTTCTCAGACCTTCCCCTTCCTTCACTCCTTGGTCATCTCACTTTCTGGCTCTTGCTTATAGTCAGAGGAGAACTGGATTAGAATCCTAGTGTTGGCATTTCCTAAATGTCTGACCATGAACCAATCACTTTACCTTCCTGAGTGTCAGTTTTGCCATCTGTAAAATGGGGACAATAATAACCCTGCTCTTAATACAATGGTTTGTCCAGAGGTCAGTACTCAGTGGGAGCTCCATCATTGCACCCCTACTGTAACCCATCTTTAAAAACAACTTTGAAAGACCACAGAACTCTGATCAGCTCATTGAGTAGTCATGCCCTCAGAAGAGGGATGATAAAGTATGCCATCCACCTCTTGGCAGGAAGGGAATGGACCAGGGATGCAGAATAGGGCGGAGCTTTTTCAGATATGGGCAACTTATTTTATTTTATTTTATTTTTTGGGTTAGGCAATGGGGTTAAGTGACTTGCCCAGGGTCACACAGCTAGTAAGTGTTATGTGTCTGAGGCCAGATTTGAGCTCAGGTCCTCCCGAATCTAGGGTCGGTGCTCTATCTACTATGCCACCTAGCTGCCCCTATGGGCAACTTATTAAAATTGTTTTTCTTGACTATCCTCATTTATTACAAGGGAGGATGTCTATTGGGGTGAGGAGGGAGTTTAGTAGGAAACAAAAGAGATACAAAAAAGGAAAGAAAAAGGAAAAAAGCATGGGTAAAAGTTAAAAAAAAAATCTTAGACACAAAGGGTGTAAAAAATGAAACCATAAATATAAAGAATGCTGTAAACTTACAAGGAACAAGGGTAGCCCCAAAGAAGAGGTATGAGAAGACACCTTCCCCTACTCCTTTGGGGAGGTAGGGATGGGTCCACAGTAGGAAACACTTAATAGATTGTTAGAATTTTTGATGGTTTTGCTGATTCTTTTCTCTTTTTTTTTCTTTTAAAAGTATCCATTGTATATAGAATGGCTTTCTGGGAGGGGGCAGAGGAGAGGTGCAGGAGGAAATTTAGGTGAAATAGAAACAAGATAGCAATAAAACTTAATTTCAAAAAATAGATGGAAGAAAACATAAAAAGTCACTAGGGAACACAGTCAACAATTACATTCCTATAATATTCTATATAATACATACTTTAGAATGTACATAATAAGCTCATGGCTTCAAATACAGTCCATTTTTTATTATTTTCTCTGTATAAAATGTTTGTGTTGATGACTTTTATTAGTATTGTTCAGTCATTTCAGTCGTGTCCGGCTCTTCATGACCCTTTTAGGGTTTCCTTGGCAAAGATCCTGGAGTGGTTTGCCATTTCCTTCTCCAGCTCATTTTACAGTTGAGGAAACTGAGGCAAAGTGAAGTGACTTGCCCAGGGTCACACTGCTAGTAAGTGTCTAAGACTGGATTTGAACTCAGATCTTCCAGACTCTGGGCCCAGCACTCCATTCACTGTGCCATCTAGCTGCCTCTGAAGTTCACGATAAAAATAAAAAATTTCAGAATGAAAACACACGTAACATAGCTAGCTTCAGTTGCCTAAAGGTTGGACAGGTTAAGTGCATTACCCAGGGTCTCCCAGCTGGTAAGTGTCAGAGGCTGGGCTTTGATTCCAAGCCTGGCATTCCACCCCCCCCACCCCCCCCCCCGCCACAAGGTGTAGGCTCCTGCAGTGCCCACACAGTAGGCACTCCATAAACATTTGTTGAAAATGGACTGTCAGAATGAAGCGGAGGAGTTGAAAGAGTCTGTGCAGTAGGGAGTGGTGGGGAACCACCCACAGTGCCCTGGGTTGCCCACCCCTGAGCTGTGGCCCAGGACCATAAAAAGTCCCCGCCCTGGGGAGCCCTGCCCCCTCCCTCTCCCCTCCCCAGGAGCCCGGCTCTGTTGGAAAAGCTATAAACTTTTATTGTTCCAAACTCCCAACTGCAGCCTAAGCCTTTTGTGTTTATGCATGATTGACTTTCTTTTAGAAATTTGTTTTACATTGGTTTTGAAAGTCCTGTGGGTCACTTGAGGGAACCCAGCTGGAGTTAATTCTCCAACACTGGAGCATTTTAGAAAAAGCTCCTGTTGCCTAATTTCCATTACATCTCCCCGTGTTGGGGGGGGCAGGGGTGCTGCCACTGTCATTTAGACTCTTTAGGGCACAATGACAGAGATTCTCGAGTGGGAAGGGCATTGACAAATGGCTAAATAAAAATCCATCAAGTGATGGTTCCTCTTCTCTGACTTGCCTTCCATGCAGAGGCGTTTATTTCCTGAATGAAAGAGAGAAGTTTCTCAAACAAGGTCAGGAGAAGTGGGACTGATCCCTGGGCTGGGCCAGCCTGGCAGGGGAGTCACCTGGAGTGCCTGGGGGTTGGAAGGGAAGAATATGTTTGCCAGGGCGGGGTTGGCAGAGTTGGGGTGAAAGCCTTGCTGGGTGGCTTTGCTTGGAAATGAGGAACTAGAGGCCAGCCCAGGCCTCCTGGCCTCTTTACCTTGAGTAATAGCTGAGGATAAAGGCCAGCATTTCTGTAGCACCTTAAAGTTTGCAAAGCATTTCACAAATAATCTCATTTAACCTCACAACAACTCTCAGAGGCAGGTGCTGTTACTTTCTCCATTTTACAGATGAGAAAACCAAGGCAAAAAAAAAAAGAGGAAGTTAAGGGACTTGTCTGAGATCACGCCGCCATTAGGGCTGAATTTGACCTGAGGTCTTCCTGAGTCCAGGTCCACAGGAAGAGCCTCTCTTCCTTTTAAGCCTTTCCTGGTTCCTCCTCCACACAGAACTGACCCTGCCCAGCACAGCACACATCTTAGGCCTTTCTTAGGCTCCTTGAGATCTATCATAGGTTTAGAGTTGAAGGGATTTGAGAGATTCTGTAGTCCAGGGGGTTCTAGACTAGCACCAGGTACTGTCAATGGC
>NW_020952815.1:0-61486 GCF_900497805.2 Vombatus ursinus
TTAGCCTCCACTAGGTCTGCTGGGTTGGTGGGTTTTTTTTTTTTTTTAATACTTATTCCCTGGATTTAGGTGAATCTTTGGCAAACCCTGGAGACAATGGCTTGCCTCAGGGCTAGGTCCTTTTGCTATGGTTGACTTCTCCATTGGAAGTATTTGTAAACACTGTGCCTCTGGGTGAATCCCTATGTCTGAGAAGGGCTGTGATGGAAGAAGGCCGGTGCAGCTGCCCAGGCCGTTAGCGTGTCTCAGCTGTGGGCAGTGGCAGTCCTGCCCTTGATATGGATATTGGCAACATGGTCTTCTGTTGAATAGAGCCTCTGCTACCTGTGATTACAATAATAGCAACAGACACATCTATAGCGCTTGAAAATTTGCAAAAGTCCTTTTTATTATATACATCAGCTCATTTTAGTCCTTCCAGAAACCTTATGAGGGTTAAGTCCTATAGGTATAATCACTTACATTTTACAAGCAAGGAAACTGAAGCTGAGAAAGGTTAAAAGAACTAGCCTGTGGTCACAAAGTTTGGAAGGTCAGAGGCCAAATTTGAACCTAGGTTTTCTTCACTCTAAACCAGAGGTGGGGAACCTGTGGCCCTCAGGTCCTCAAGTTCGGCCTTTTGGCTGAATCCAAACTTCACAGAACTCCCCTTAATAAAAAGATTTGTTTTGTAAAACTTGGACTCAGTCAAAAGTCTGTACCCAAGCACCTAGAAGGCCACATGTGGCCTCAAGGCCGAAGGTGCCCCATCCCTGCTCTAAATCTAGCACTCTTTTCATCAGCCATTACTGTTTCCACCATGAAGGTATTTCTTTAGGGAAATCTGCTATTAATCTGTCAAAAATAATAATTATTGTGTTTATAACCAACATTTACATAGTGCCTTAAGGTTTACAAAGCTCTTCTCACAACAATTGGATTAGGGAGGTGCTATTATTATTCCCGTTTTACAAATGAGGACATTGAATCTAAAAGGGATTAAATGACTTGCCCAGGGTCACACAGCTAGTTAGTGACTGAAGTAGGATTTGAACTGGGATCTTTTTGACTCCAAGTCCAGTGCTTTTTCTACTAGGCCATACTGCCCCTCTACTTTACACTCATTGCTTTGGAGCTAGAAGAGAACTCAGGGATCACCCGGCATAATGGGAAGGCTTTGTCTCAGGAAATCCCCCTCCCCTGGTGTATGCCTGCTGGCTTGCTTGGTGGCCAGACTACACGTGCTGGTTGATGCCAGTCCTGCTGTCTGGTTTGTCTACAAGGGCAGAGACCTACACATGTGTTTAGATAAGAGGTTAAAAAAAAAGGAGTATGTGTGGACTGACTTCAGTAATCATCAGCTTGTAAACATGCTGCAATAATAGTAGAAATATTTGGTGTGCTCAGCCTTGCCACACTGGTTTGTGGCTGAGTTGAGAGGGCTGTGAGCTTAGCACAGAGGGCTGATGGGGACTGATGTCATTGTAATCCCAGCTTTGAAGTCTGACTTAATCAGCCTCAGTAATTAGAACGTTGTAGCCCAAACACTTTATGTACCAACTGGCCCTAAGAAGAGCCCTGGATTCTCTTCTCTCCCTCCCAACTTCTCCCTCCCATTTTCCTTCCCTTGGGGCATTAAGGAATGAAGGGGTTCAAGAGATGCTTCTTTTCAAGTCTGCTTCCAACTCAAACTGTTTTCCTCTCAGATCTCTGGTGACTTATCCAACCCAGCCTCAATAATGACAATATTAGCATTGGTTGACTTTTTAAAAAGTCTTGTCTGTATTTGTTTAGAAATGATACAGTTGTAGGGAAAAGAGCACTAAACTTGGATCCCAGGGGTCTGAGTTCTAATCCTAGCCCTAACACTTCTGAACTTTGTGACCCTTGGGCAACCTCAACTGTCTGGGCTTCATTTTCCTCATCTGTAAAATCATTCACATCAATCAATAAACATTTATTAAGCACCTATTATGTTTCAGGCATTGTCCTGAGCACTGACTATACTAAAAGGGGCAAAAGACAGACCCTGCCCTCTGAGAGCTTACAGTCTAATGGAAAGTTTGAGCAAGATGGCCCCAAAGCTCCCTTCTGGCTCCAAATGTACAAGATAGAATCCATTAATTTTTTTTTTGAGCCTTCTGGACATATCAATTCAACTGGTATTAAACCCCTTCTGCATACCCAGGATCTGTGAATAGGCAGTGGGGATACAATGATAAAAAACAAGAAGAGTAAAATGGCTACATGTAACATGCATATGTTAACCCTTGCCCTGCCTTTCTCCCAGGGCTGTTTTCAGGATCAAAGGATTTTTTTTTTTCATTGAGACTAGGTCTACCTATCTTGTCCAGGCTCAAAGTACAGTGGCCAGTCATGGACCTGATCCCTTGACCTTTTACGGTTTGGGCTTAGTTAACCTGGAGACTCCCTCTCCACTAGGGGTGAATCACTGTAGTGACTTCTACTATCATGACTTACACTGATGTAGTGCGGGCACTTTTTGCCTTAACTTTGCTGAAGCCCAGAACTCTCAAACTCAAACAATCCGCTAACCTCCCAAGTAGCAATGAAGACTGTGTGTGTAAAGTTTGGTCAGAGTGGGCTTCTGCTGTTAGAATGTTCAATTGCTTTTCCCCAGATAGACACTCCTCAATAGGCTTCATGTTTATTTTTTGTTTTAAAAGAAATTTTACTGAAGCCTTTTGTTTTTATATATCATAGTCCTTTTTAGATATTCTTTTCTCCTTCCCCGTTAGATCTATCCCTTGGAACAAAGAAAAGTAGCTAAGCAAAAACAGTTGATTCTAGAACAGAACTCTAACAGTATATGCCCTCTTCTGCCCTGGGAGTCATGGAATCATAGCTAGGTGGGGCCATAAGCTATCTCACCAACCTCCTTATTTTACAGATGAGGAAACTGAGGGCTAAGGGAGATAAATGACTTGCCCAAGATATTACACATATACTAAGTAGCAGAGGCATAATTCAAACCCAGGTCCTGTTGACTGCAGACTATCTGCTCTTTTCCATGTATCATGATGACTCCTGTGGCTCTTTGTAGAGAAGAAGGTACATTTCATTATCTGTTCTCTGGGACCATTGCTGGATTTTCAGTTACTCGAAATTCTACTTCCTTTGAGTGAGCTTCTCAATTACCTTGTTGTCTGTTGCCATTGTGCATTTTTTTCTTGTGGTCCTGCTTATTTTGCCTTGCATCAGTTCATACAGATATCCGGAATTTTGCTGAATTCCTCCTATTTCTGCATAATAACATTTCATTACATTCATATACTACTATATATTCAGCCATTCCCCAGTTGCAACCTTGATAAAGTGCCTTCTTTTTTTAACTTACTAGTAAAAGCCGTGAAGAACAATCCACAAAGCGTAAGCCTTTTTAGTTGCATTTAGTAGACTTTGGCCGACCCAACTAGAAGGGTCAAAGCTAGCTGGCTGCACTTTGGGGGAAGTACACACTTTTTTTTGTTGTTGTTGTAACTGTTCTTTTCAAAAAATTTTTATTTATTTTTAGTTTTCAACATTCACTTCCACAAGATTTTGAGTTCCAAATTTTCTCCCCATCTCTTCCCTCTCCCTACCCTAAGACTGTGAATTCTGATTACCCCTTCCCTCAATCTGCCCTCCCTCCGATCACCTGCTCCTGCCTTCTCTTATGCCCTTCTCCTTCTATTTTTCTGTAGGATAAGATAGATTTTTATACCTCATTGCCTGTGTATCTTAGGAAATACACAGTTGTGCTTAGATGGTAGAACTGCTCTTCAAGCTTTGAGTTTCACCTCATTATGAAAACACACACACACACACACACACACACACACACACACACTCCCTAGGATTTCTTAAAAGACATAAGGGGCAGGGGTGGCCAGGAAAAGAGAAGGCGTGAAATATGTAGCCTTCCTTCCTTACTGGTTCCACCACCTCCCCTTCCTTCCTGAGAGCTTCATTTCTTTCTTGAATCCAGGAAATGAGGTCTTCCGAGTTCTCGACTTGATTGGATTTTATTAAGTATAGAAATGGACATTAAACAATTTTTTTTTGCCTATAACAGGAAAGGATGCTCCCCAAACAGGAAATCCCTTGAAACCCCCCACCCCATGCTGTCACTCCTAGAATTCCTGAGATGGGCATGGTCGTGAGATGGGAACTAGAGAACCCCTGAAAAGACTGGGCTAATATTGCTTCCCTTTGGACATAGGACTACAGTGCTGTACACACAGTGAAACATAGATCCATTCCTTTTTGTTTTTTGCTAGAGATTGGAGGTTGTAGGGTAAGGCTGTGGGGAGCAGATAACATGTTATTGGTTCTTGGCTTCAGGATCCCATCTGCTCACTTCACTACTTTTTTTAAAAAAAATTTGATTAATTTATTTAAATTTAATTACTAAAACTTAAATGCAAAATAAGAAAAGGGAAAAATAAGCATTGCCACGTGCACAGCAGAACGTAACTACCTTTCCTTTCTGTTTTCTTCACCCCAGCTTTTCTTAAAACTGTAAACACGGCTGGTTGAGGCTGATAAGAAGCTCCTTCTGAAAGTGCTGAGGCAGGAGTTCTCCCAACCCCCAGCTAAGCAGCAGTGACTTGTCTCCGAAAGGCCTCGATGGTCCAGATTATTTCAGCTCTGTAAACCTGATTCTGAGCCAAGCCCTCTCTCCCACTTTCCTCTCCTTGGAACTGCCTATCCCCATCTGTCTCAAAGGCTGGCCACAATTAATGTCTATCATTTGTACAATTCTCCAGCCAGAAGTGCTTTCTCTCTGCCCTGAACCCCACTAGCCCTCAATCTTTGTATCCTCCCTGGCTGTGTATAAGAGCCAGGGCCTTTATTTGACTTTGGCTCTCATAGTACTGTGAATGTGGTAGCTGCTTGAGGAATGAATGCTTGTTGAATTAGAATGATGGAGCTAGAGAATGGTCCAGTTGAAAAGTGACCTTAGAGGATAAGTGGTCCTATCTCCATGTTTTATATGTGAAGAAACTGAGGTGAAGAGAGGGGAAATGACTTGCCCAAGGTCACTCAGCTACCTGGTCTCCTGACTCAAAGTTTGGTGGTCTTTTTACCAGACAAAACTCTTAACATATCACAGAATCACTGAGAGAGAGAGAGAGAGTGAGAGAGAAGGCTTGTTTGATTTGTTACTTACTGTCCCCACCACACCCCATTCAAGAAGACAAAGGTTAGTTCCCCAACTCCTTGGTTCCTATCAATTTCTACAAGCAAATCCATCTCTGTGGGTTGTGGTGCTGCTGTGTTATTTGGGGGGGTGGGGGTAGGAGTACTTAGTGCTAAGTGTATATTTTTAGATTTTTCTTTTGGCTGACTATGAACTGGGCAAACTTTTATCCCTTCTAAGGGCCAGGGAATTTTCTGTTTTGTTTTCTCAAATCCCCACCTCAATACAGTTCTCCCAAAGGTTATGGATTATGAAGACAACTGTAGCAACAGCATTCTTTCCCAAACGCGGCAAGATTGCTTTTTAGGGAACTGAGGGTGTGGGCCTCTGGATGCAGCCTGGGTCTCCCATCTCCCTTTGATTCATTCTGATCTCAGTGCCTTTGCTTTGGAGTGAGAGATGGTGGCATGCGGTATGGATGGTCTTGCTGTTATACTGCTATTCTGGTGGACATGGCTCCTGGCCCATCCAGTTTGTTTGCTAGTTGAGGTAGTCAGTTTAGAAGCACCAAGAATTTGAGGAGGAGGGTGAAGATAGGAACACTCAGTTCTGGAGTGTTCTGGGAATCCTTCCTGGAATAGATAGGTGTTGGATTTTCCAACCCTTTAGGCCCAGAGGTGAGGTGAATTCCCCTGGGGTCTTAGTGTTCTTGTGGAGTTGCATTGACTATTGGGTCTCAGTCAGTGCTAAATTTATCATGGGAACCTGGAGGATATGGGGCTCTGTCATGTTTTGGGTCAGGAGAAGGATCCTTGCATCTTTTTTTTTTTTTGGCTTTTTGGTGAGGCAGTCAGGGTTAAGTGACTTGCCCAGGGTCACACAGCTAGTAAGTGTCAAGTGTCTGAAGCCGGATTTGAACTCCTGTCCTCCTGACTCCAAAGCCAGAGCTCTATCCACTGCACCACCTAGCTGCCCCTGGGTCCTTGCATCTTTGAGGAAGGTGTTTGGATCTGTGATTTCTTTGTTGTGTTGACTGCCCACTCCTTTCAAGAGTAAAACTCATGTATACCTTTGAGTCTTAGCCTGATATTCTTTGAGCTTTAGCCTGAAAGTTGTAACTTGTTGGCTACATAGCTAGTATGTCTCCAACGCAGGCCTTGAGTCAATCGATCAAGAGTATTTTTTAGTTCTACATGCCAGGCGCTGTACTAAGCCCTTAGCATATAAGGAAACATAAAACTAATCCTTTTCTTCAAGGAGGTCACATTCTAATGGGGGAGACATGTTAATAACCAAGTATCTACAAGACAGAGATTGAGTGGATGGAGGGTTGTCTCAGAAGGAAGGGCAATAAATGGCTGGCACCTGGATTAAAGTTGGGTGAGACCAGATAGAAAGACCAATTAGAAGGCGATTGCAGTAGTTCAGCTGAGAGGTAATGAGAAATTCTACTAGGGTAGTGGCTCCATGAGTGGGTGTGTGCATAAGGGAGATGGTGTGAATACACAAATGACAACTTTAGTAGTGCCTTGGAAATGTGGGATTAGGAGGAGGAGGTGAGGATGAAACTTAGTTTTTGAGCCTGGGTCAGTTAGTATAGGGGAGCTTGGAAGAGGGCAAGGTTTTAGGGGGAAAGATAATGAGTTCTATTTTTAGAAATACTGAGTTTCAGATGCCCATGGGACATCCAGTTGGAAAAGCTTCAATTTTCCCCCCACCCCATCCCCTACTATTAGAGAAGGGGCAGTGTGGTTGATAGAGTGCTCAATGTGGAGTCAGGAAGACCTGTTGGAATCCCCCCTCAGACTCTTGTTAGCTTTTCGACCCTGAGCAAGTCACTTTCAACTTTCTGAGCCTCAGTTTCCTTGTTTGTAGAATGGGGATTATAATAATACTTGTAATACTTATCTCTTGTGAAAAACAAATGAGATAATGTATTTAAAGTGATTTGCAAGCCTTAAAGCTGATGTTGAATTTAAGTTATGATGAAGCCATGCTGCCTCTAGGCTTGTATACGGTAGGCTTACTAAATATTTGCTGAATTATTGGAGAATTCAGAGGAGGGACTGGGAGAGGTAATGTTGGTAATAGTGAAGATTGAATTTGGCTTTAAAAAAAAAAAAGCCCCAAAGCTTTATCAGAAAAGCTAAGCTCTCCCATTGGCTTTTTGCAGATCTCTGGGCCAAACTAAGTGAGTTACAAAATTGTTTGTCTTGTTGTGGGGCTCCTGGCCAGGCTGGCTGTGACTTGAATCTGCCTCTTGCTTATAGAGGCTGGCTGGGGTTTGGTGAAACAAATGAGGAGGGGAGGGGCAGCTGGGTGGCACAGTGGAGAGAGCACTGGCCCTGGAACCAGGAGGACCTGAGTTCAAATCTGACTTCAGACACTTACTAGCTAGCTGTGTGATTCTGGGAGAGTCACGTAACCTCAATTGCCTCCCAAAATAAAAACACAAGCAAACAAACAAAAAACAAATGAGGGGAAATGTCTTGGTTCAGAGACAGTGGCCCCACCTTGCCCTGTGTAAGAGTCTCTCTCCCTAGGGCTGCCTTGCCTTTGGAGGAAAAGAAAGGGTAGGGGGAAGAGTGGAATGAGCCTGAGTCTACATTTGAGAGGGTGGCAGGGGCTTAGTATTGGCATTCACTTACTTGTGAATGGGCAAGTCACTTAACCCTGTTTGTCTCAGTTTCACCAGGAGAGCTGAGTTCATTAATGACTTAGCCCAAAGTTCAGCATGGGAGCCCCCAGTTGACGTGGAATGCTGAATGGGTAAAGGAGAAGAATTTAGTGAACTGGAAAGACAATTTCTTTTTAATTTCCTTTTGGACTTGCAGGTGAGTTGACTTATTTGTCCTAGAAAAGCAAGCATTGGGTCAGGCCCTCTTCTTACTCTGCCCGGGGTCTGCTCAATGGAACTCTGATTTGTGAAGTGTTAGCTGCCTACTGCACCGACTCCCAGAAGACCGAACAGCTACGTCCTGGAGCTACATCCTGTACTATATGATGCTTTAGTCTCCTTCTGGTTCTAGGTTAGACTAAAGCAAGGGAAATGGAGGCCTGTCAGTCTTGATTTCCAACTCACAGGCTCATAAATTTAGAGATGCAAGAGGCCTTAGAGGCAATGAAGTCTAACTCCTTTATACAGAGGAAGAAGCCAAGACTTGAAAGAGGTTAAGTGATGTGCTCATAGTCACAGGGCTAATAAGCATCAGGGGCAGAATGTGAACCCAAGTGTTTCTGATTCCAACTCCCAGGCACTATCCACTAGGCTAGGTTTCTGATATGCCCCAGATATTCATGTGAGATTGGAAGGAAACCCTATTGTGTCCCTTTGGAAAAGGATGCTCTCTGTCTCCTCGTGACTTCTTGGCTGCTCTCAAGGCAAGGGAGTGTGTGAACGAGTAATTCAACAAAGCATGTGCATGCTGATGGACAAATATCCCTCCTCTGTCCTTTCAGTCTTCACAGGCTGCCTTCCATGTGTGACTCAACCACAGCTCCAGCCAGTAGCTATTAATTGGGTGTGTGCTATTTCCAAGGCTCTTTACTGGACCCTGTGCATGCAGAAGGCAGGACCTAGAGAAACTAATCAGGCAGGAGAGCAAACCATTCCCATTTCAGCAACAGGGATGGAATTTCTCCCAGGGTCTGCTCCAAGAAACTTTGTGAATGGCCCTCAGCATCCTCCCTTCTGCTACTCCCTCCCCTTCCCAGGACATACAGAGTTGAGTTGGGTTAGCACATAACTCTCTTTTATTTTAGTCAGCTAAAATTTTAGTCAGCTGGGCGAGTCACTTAACCCTGTTTGCCTCAGTTTCCTCATCTGTAAAATGAACTGGAGAAGGAAAAGACAAACCGGTCTAGTATCTCTGCCAAGAAAACCCCCCAAAAAGGGGTCACAAAGAGTGACCTTTCAGTCGATATCTCTGAATTCTCTCTAAAAGCCCCTGCCAGCAAGCCCACCTGTTCTACTTACTTTACTGCATTGTTACTGTTCATTATGGTGGTAGTGGTGGGGGGAGGAGGGTGCCCATTGCCCTATCCACTTCCAGTTCTGTTTTTCCTCCTGCCTTCTCCAGGTGCCCAGGGCTCTGAGCTCCCTAGCAGCCACTTGGACCTTTTTTGGGGCACAGAGAGATATTGGCTTGTCTGTGGGGCTGAGTGGGAGGAGGGCAGGCAGGCAGGCAGGCTGGCCTGTCTATCCCTGAAGCTCCTGCCTGCTAACTCACCGCTTGTGTCTCAGCTGCTTCTGTTGCCTGGCCTCACAGGCTTTCTGCAGCACTGTCTGTTTATTGCAAAAGCCTCATCTCTATCTTCCACATGAAAGAAAGCACAGCTATTTTTAGAGCTCTTAATTGGCATAGCTGCCCAAGTACAACTTAGGCTGTCCCCAAATTTCGTTTCTGCCTCTCTCCTTTCCTCTCCCTCACTCCCCTGTCTTCCCACCCTTTCTTCCTTATCTCCCCTCCTTCTCTCTCCTAGCTCCCCTCTTTCCCTCTCTCCCTTCTCTTTCCTCCCTCTCTCCTCTCCTTTTTCCCCTTTCTTCTTTCTCCTCTCCTTTTTTTCTTTCCCTCTCTCCCCCTTTCTCTCTTCCCACTTCCCTCCTTCATGCTCTCTCTCTTCCTTTGCCATTAAAAAAAAACTGCTTGTTACCAGGCTGAAAGACCTTATATGTGCACATTTGGGAGCAGAGCTTAAATTTAGTAAGCAAGTTCCAATCCCTTAAAAAGATAGGAGAGAAGGGGAGGCCAAGCTGCTGGTCTTTCCAATATTCCAGAGCCAGATGATTAGATAAGGAGCATCACTTTTTGCCGATTTACTTTACTCCTCCTTTTTCCCACCCCAGGCCTTGAAGGTGAGTCTATTTGCCAGAGGGGGGATTTTTATTATAATAGTCAATGGGGATTTTTATTATAATGGTCAATCACCTGTATTCTCCTAGGGAAAGCTCATACTCTACTGAAGCCTTGGCAGATTCATAGCTTCCTTTGGTTAAGTGCTCTGGTGTTCACTTATGCAAAGTCCTTTGATCCTGGGGAGAACCCTGCAGTAGCAAAGTGGGCATTATTATCTCTGATTATGGTTGTAAAGATTGGAGTTCAACAGACTGAGACTTGGCTTAAGTCACATAGCTCTGATTAAATGGCACAGAGATGGAACTGGAACCCAGGTCTTCTGACTCCAGATTTCATATTCTTTCTACCATCTCCTTCCTCTGCCAGCTCCCTCCCTTCCTCTTTCCTCCCCCCTTTCCTCTCCCATGTGGTTTGGTCTTTTGAGCTGTTCAATCCCCAAGATGGGTCAATAAGCATTTATTAAGGGCCTACTATGTGCCAGGTATGCTAACAAAAAAAGGCAATAAACAGTCCCTACCCTAAAGCTCACAATCTAATGGGAGAGACAGCTTGCAAACCAACATGTATATATAACCAGCTTTCTATGTACATGCTGATTGGAGAAAATCAACTGAGGGAAGGCACTGGAATGAAGAGAGGTTGAGAATGGGACTGCCTGTAGAAGGTGGTATTTTAGCTGGGGCTTGAGGGAAGCCAGGAGGTGGAGGTGAGGAAAGCAAACAGGCATGAAGGGCTGTCAATGAAGACGATGCCCAGAACCAAGAGGTGGAGTGTCTTCCTGGAGCAGCCAGGAGGCCAGTGTCACTGATCAAAGAGTATGTGGTGGGGAGTCAGCTGGAAGAGGAGCGGGGCGCTGGGTTATAAGGAGCTTTGAATGCCCAGCAGAGGTAGTTAAATTTTGAAGTGAGGCAATGGGAGGGCCTGAAAGGGTTGAGATGGGGCCCTGGCCATTCCAGTCTTTTTCAGAGCTATAGAATCCTGGTCTCCGCCAGATCCCGAAGCATCTGCTGGCTTTGATGAACCTAAGTAGCTTACTCTAGGTGTTTCTGTTTTTTGTTTTTTCTTTAGCAATTCTTGCTGGTAGGAAGTTATTTCTCATTCCAAGATGGTCCAGTGACTAAAAGTGAAGGGCTTGGAGTCAGGAAGAACTGAGTTCAAATCTTGCCTCAGACGTTTAATTAGCTGTGATCCAAAACAGGCACTTAACCTCACTTAGCCTCAGTTTCCTCATCTGTAAAATTGAGATAATAAAACACCTGCCAGACAGGGTTTTTGTGAGGATTAAATGAGATAACACATACAGTGCTTTGCAAACCTTAAAGGGCTATTAAAAATGTTCCTTATTACTAGGTTTGTTGCTACAACTTAAATCCATATACCGATGTAGAGAGGAATTAGAAGCTGGGCAGCCCCGGCTTAGCTTGGTCACTGTAGGAAGGAGCTGACAGTGCAAGTTGTCTGGAAAAATAAGCTGGTTATGGAGGCTGCAAGAGGGCCAGCCTTTAAGGGAGTGCTGGAGTGAAAAATAAGGGAACTTCCCAAAGTAATGATAGAGGGGCCAGTTAGCTTTCAAGGGAGTCATTTGTAGAAGCCAAACATTTGAAGTGTATCTGGGATTGGGGTTGGGAGGGGAAGGGGAAGGCAGTAACATTTCCCTTGAGGGAAGTGGAGTTCTCTTTCTGGATGTCCTTAAGCTTTTGCCTTGGCCCAGGTATTTACCCTCCTGAACCGGAAGTCTAGTCTTTATTGATATCTTTTAAAAAAAAATTATCTTCATGTCTGAATATATCCCTCCTGGACCTAGTCTTATCTCTTACAACAAAGGGTAAAAAAAAGGGTAAAAAAAAGAGGGGGGTGGGTAGAGAAGCAGTTTAGCAAAATCAATCAGGACACTAATTATGTCTGGTATATACCATATTCCACAACCATAGTCCCCCCACCTCTAAAAGGAAGGAAGGGAGATGCATTTTCTCAAGTTTTTTTTAATATAATATTTTATTTTTCCTAATTAAATGTTAAAACAATTTTTAAAAAACATTTTTAAAAAGTTTTGAGTTTATATTTTCTCAACTCTTAAAGTGGCCAAAATTGGAGATTAAAATTAACACAAGGTTTATTTATTTATATTTATATTGTATTTATTTATATTTATATTATAGTTTATTTCTTTGTACTTTCTACTAACACGGTTGTAGGATATCTACATATATGTACATACATACATGCATATATATACATATACATACATATACATATGTAGTTTTCTTTGTCCTATTTACTCTGAATCACTTCATATGAATCTTGCTATGAGAAACCACTGTATTTTGGGGGATGAGGCTTCTAGGCAGAAGGCAGACTGCAGGGGAAAAGCCCAGTAGTAAATATACATTGTACATCCTCTCACGAAATATTTCCCCCATAATGTCTTGCCTTGAGGAGACATTCCAATGAATGAATGAAATCCAGGGAGACATATTAGCTGCTCCTTGATGTAAATGCTGCCACCTTACCTAGGGCTTGCCTTTGCAGTGATCGATGTGGTATCAGGATTGGCTAGGTATTGTAAATTGACATTTCATATATTGGAAAACTTTAGGGAAGGAGGCTTCTGGCAGGAGCTGCTTGGGATTGCCTAGAACATGCTCCACCTGATAGTAATCCCCATTTGTAGGCACTGGGGAACTATAGAACGTTTTAAAGTGAAGGAATGAGAGGACCTTGGCAAATATGGCAGTGGGCGTCAAATGATTTGAGGGTGCAGAGGAGGGAGACTCACTAGGGTGTTGCAGTAATTCCTGATGGCTTTGGCTGAAAGTGATCTCCCTACTTAGATTTCTTTTAGTAAGTTGCCGGGGCACCTCCTTTCTACTTACCACATTTCCCCCTACTATCATACTTTGGAATGTGTCTTGTCCCTTATTAGTTTGGATTGTAAGCTTGTTGAGAACAGGCTTGGTTTCCCCAATGCCTAGGCATAGAAACTTGGGTGGAGGACACTCTAATAAAAGTAGCTCTGAATGAGGAAAGAAGGGTTTCCAAGCCCAAGAGTGCCTGGGGAGGAGCTGGGATGAGAGTGTGGGTGGGGCTGGGAAGTGATTGCAGTTGTTCTGGGGACAGAGGCCTTATTGGGAGGCCTGGAGTAAGTGTGAGAATCCTGAGATTACTGGGCCTTAGGAGCCTTCCATGGTTTTAACAGTTTTTGGAAATGGACATTAGACATGCCCAGTGGACTTTTTTTTTCCTTATGCATTTCATTTATACATTTGCTCAGCCAATCCTTTCTTTAAAGATCAATTTGGGGCCTAGTCCTGGGCAGATTTTTGCCTTTGGAGTCCGGTTCTAGGGGGATTTCTTCTGGTTCGTTGTCGGTAAACTTTGGCCAGGAGGAGAGAGTCATTTATTGGAGCCTTAGGTAAATCATTCATGAAGTCAAAAGACTTTTTGTTATGTGATGAATAACCATTCCTCAGTTTTATTTGTTTTGGAAATTTAGCTGTTTTTGTTGAAAATCTTCCCCCTACTCTCCCATACCTTATCAGGTCTGCCTCAGGCCCTGCCTGGGTGCTGCTTGGGGGCCCCGGGCTCCCAAGGGTGGGTCTCCTTCCGCCCTGTCTCTTTGCTTTCTTGGGGGTCATTTTGTCTGGAGATGAGACTTAAGCTCTTTGTAAGTTCAGCCCCCTTCACCATGTTAGGTACTGGGCAACCTACAAAGTTTAGATAGAAGAGGGTCCCTGCCTCCAGGGCCTTGCAAGGAGGAATCATACATCAGTGATGGTCACAGTATACACTGTTACATGAATGCTTGATAGAGGTAAGAACAAAATGTTAAGAAGGAAAGAAGGTCAAGGGCAGCTAGGTGGCGCAGAGGATAGAGCACCGGCCCTGCATTCAGGAGGACCTGAGTTCAAATCCGGCCTCAGACACATACCAGTTACTAGCTGTGAGACCCTGGGCAAGTCACTTAACCCCATTGCCTAGCCAAAAAAAAAAGAAGGAAAGAAGGTTGATCCTGAGTAGGAGATCTGGGAAGGCTTTCTGGGAGAGTTTGCATTTCAATGAAATTTTAGAGAAAGTGCCTTGATAACAGTAAAATCACTGGCTCAGTTCTTATCACTTATCATGTATTCCTTTCCTGATTATTGGATTGAAGGTGGAAAGGGAAAGGGAACTTCCTGAGCAAAGGTAATGAGGTGTGAGAGCAGTCAGTGCATTTCCTCAAAAGGTCATTATTAT
Organism: Vombatus ursinus; assembly: GCF_900497805.2. Classification (NCBI taxonomy): domain Eukaryota; kingdom Metazoa; phylum Chordata; class Mammalia; order Diprotodontia; family Vombatidae; genus Vombatus; species Vombatus ursinus. Next base: position 14,212 of record NW_020952815.1, read on the forward strand.
CATTTTAAAACCTTGAGGAAATCCTGGACCTGCCAAATGGACACTGTCCATGAATTCAGATTTTTTTTAAGGCAATTGGGGTTAAGTGACTTGCCCAGGGTCACACAGCTAGTAAGTGTCAAGTGTTTGGTCTGAGGTCAGATTTGAACTCAGGTCCTCCTGACTTCAGGGCCGCTGCTGTATTCGCTGCGCCACCTAGCCGCCCCCATGAATTCAGATTGTAGACACTTAGTTGGCTCGTAGAGCTAGAAGGGGTCTGAGAAGGCATCTAGTTTATCCCCTCCTTTTACAGAAGAGGAAAATGAGACCCAGACAAGGAAAGTGACTTGCTCAAGGTCACACAGGTAGCAAATAGCAGGGTTGAGATGAAACTTTTAAAGCCGGTGTTTTAGGAGACAATCTGGAGAAGTTACCCTGCAGTAGTGAGGACTGGAGCTCCATAAAGGGTCATTCATTCCATAGTTGAGCACTGGTATGCAAAATCCTGAACCTGGTGAATGGAGGAGCAGATCTAACTAGGGCAGGACAGGTGACACTTTGCCCAGGGCGCTGAAATTTAGAGGGAGCCTGTAACACTTTCACTTGTTAGTGTGGAAACAATTGAGTTTAGCCATTTAGCTTCCTATTTTAGCTAATTAGTATTACTAACTATGCTTCCTCCCTCTTGGCTCTCTCTCCAGTCCACTTATCCCAAATTGATTTGAGGGTACTTTTGGCTGCTTCCTCTGGACACAAAAATTGTTAGGTAGGGCCCTGGGGTGGAGTTACTGAGCTGTCCACAAGGTGATGGGGAATTAGGCCTCTGATACCAAAATAGTAGCTAATTAGATATGACTATTATGAGATGAGCACCCCTGTGGGTGCAGAGAGGTTGCTGATAAATTAACCCTGGGATAGACTGGAAAGCGGACTTCGGCTTTTGAGCCCTAGGGAAATTGAGGTGTTTCATTCATTGAGTACCTATTGGTCCAGTTGGCCCCTGAGAGGTCTGTGGCCATAAACAGACGCTATCAAGATCCTTTTATTCTTTCTAAGGTGCCCCAGAGTAGGCCCTACTGTGTCCTAGGGATATGAAGGGCTTTATAGAAAACCCATTTGACAATTACGGGCTGCTTTGGGAGGTGTTGGGTCTGGAGGCCTCAAAGCAAAAGCTGTTTATTCTTCCTAATGCCCAAGATTCGATGGCGGCCCTGCTATTCCAGACCAGAGGTGAAGTCATTGGTACACCCTTCCCAGCCTTCATGTTTAGACACAGAAGTTTCTCACGAGTTTTTGTTTGCTAGTGTTTTCAAAATTGAAATTGTAATTTCAAAAGGAGAGTTGCAGGTGGGAATGATAACTGATGTTTATATTTTGCAGATGCATGATAAGGAGTGTCCCCCTGTATCCAGGTGGTACAAAGTAAATCCCCTCTTGCTGAAATCTTCTCCTGCTCTTCCCCAGACCCCAGAGTTTCAGGTTAACTTCTTCCCCAGGTAGTCAGCAGGCTGTGTGTGGCATCAGGCTGCATCTCTCACACCCGTCTCCCTTCTCATCTTCCCCATACCCACCCATCCCCATTTGAATTTAAGATAAAGCATTTATTTTCTTTTGCTTTTATGGTAATTTTTATTTATTTTTTTTGTTTTCAACATTTACTTCCACAAGATTTTGAGTTCCAAATTTTCACCTCATCTTGCCCTTCCCCCCACCCCAAGATAGCATGCATTCTAAATAACCCTTCCCCTAATCTGCCTTCCCTTCTATCTCTGCCCTCCCTTCTCTTATCCCCATCCCCTTCAATTTTCCTGTAGGGCAGGATGGATTTCTGTACCCCATTTCCTGTATTTCTTATTTCCCAGTTGCATGTGAAAACATTTTTTTTAAACATGTGTTTTTAAAATTTTGAATTCCAAATTTTCTCCCTTTCTCCCTCCCCACCCACCCTCATTGATAAGGCAAGCAACTAAATATAGGCTATACATGTGCAGTTATGCAAAACACTTCCATAGTAGACATGCTGTGAAAAACTATTTTCCTTAATCCTATCCCGCCCACCCATTTATTCTATTCTTTCTTTTGACTCTGACCCTCCTCAGAAGTACTTGCTTCTGATTACCCCCTTTCCCAGTCTGCTCTCCTCTCTATCATCCCTCTACTCTCTTGTCCCTTCTCCCCCCTATTTTCCTATATGGTAAGACAGATTTCCATACCCAATTGAGTGTGTATGTTATTCCCTCAAGTCAAATTCTATAAGAATAATATTCACTCATTCCCTCTCACCTTCCCCGTTTCCCCTCCACTGGAAGAGCCTTTTCTTTTCTGTGTTTTTTTTTTGTGATATAATTTACCTGTTCTATCTCTTCCTGTGCCCTCTATCTACCTATCTATCTATATCTATGTATACATACATGTAATTTTTTCCCCTCCAGCTACCCTAGTCCTGACAAAGGTCTCATGAGTTACAAATATCATCTTTCCATGCAGGAATGTGAACAGTTTAACCATTATAAGTCTCTTATGATTTTCTTTTTCCTGTTTACCTCTTCATGTTCCACTTGAGTCTTGTATTTGAAAATCAAATTTTCTATTCAGCTCTGGTCTTTTCATCAAGAATGCCTGAAAGTCCTCTATTTCACTGAATGACCATTTTTTCCCCTGAAGGATTATACTCAGTTTTGCTGGGTAGGTAATTCTTGGTTGTGATCCTATCTCCTTTGCCCTCCGGAATATTGTATTCCATGCCCTGCGGTCCCTTAATGTAAAAGCAGCTAAATCTTGTGTTATCCTGATTGTGTTTCCACAATACTTGAATTGTTTCTTTCTGGATGCTTGTCATATTTTCTCCTTCACCTGGGAACTCTGGAATTTGGCTACAATATTCCTAGGAGTTTTCCTTTGGGGATCTCTTTCAGGAGGTGATGGGTGGATTCTTTCCATTTCTATTTTGCCCTCTGGTTCTAAAATATCAGGGCAGTTTTCCTGGATCATTTCTTGAAAGATGATGTCTAGGCTCTTTTTTTGATCATGGCTTTCAGATAGTCCAATAATTTTAAAATTCTCTCTCCTGGATCTATTTTCCAGGTCAGTTGTTTTTCCAATGAGATATTTAACATTGTTTTCTAATTTTTCATTCTTTTGGATTTGTTTTACAGTGTCTTGATTTCTCATAAAGTCACTGACTTCCAATTGCTCTATTCTAATTTTTAAGGAAGTATTTTCTTCAGTAATCTTTTGGACTTCCTTTTCCATTTGGTCAATTTTGCTTTTTAGGGCATTCTTCTCCTCATTGGCTTTTTGGACCTCTTTTGCCATTCGGGTTAGGCTATTTTTTAAGGTGTTATTTTCTTCAGTATTTTTTTGGGTCTCCTTTAACAAGCTGTTGACTTGTTTTTCATGATTTTCTTGCATCACTCTCAGTTTTTCCTCTACTTCTCTTGCTTCTCAAAATCCCTTTTGAGCTCTTCCAAGGCCTGGGACTGATTCATATTCTTCTTGGAGGCTTTGGATGTAGGAGCTTTGACTTCGTTGTCTTTTTCTGATTGTATGTTTTGATCTTCTTTGTCACCAAAGTAAGATAATATAGTCTGACTCTTTTTGTGCTACTTACTCATGATCCCGGCCAATTACTTGAGTTTTAAACTCTTTGTTAAGGTAAAAGTCTGCTTCCAATGTGAAGAGTGTATTGTACCAAGCTTTGGGGGTTTGTACAGCTGTTTTCAGAGATACTTCTAGGGACTTGAAAATTTTCAATTCTTCCAAGGTGCTATGATAAGGGGCGAGGTGTTTTCTCTCCACAGCCACAACAAGCTCCACCAGACCAGCGCTCCTCCTTGCCCCAGCACCGCCTCTCAGAACTGTGACCCAGATCCAAACACCGGCAAAGCAAGAGATTCCTGCCTCAGCACTGGCAAAGAGATCCCTGCAATCCCTCTCTGATCAGCCACTCTATTCCCCCTCAGTCTGTGGGCTGGGAACTCAGGAGGCAGCTGCTGCCCCAGAGGCTGTGCTCAGGACTTGCGACTGAGACCTAGCTCCTTCTCTCACCGCAGTCCCAGACTTTTCCCACTGACCTTCTAAGTTGTCTTTGGTGTTTGTGGGTTGAGAAGTCTGGAAACCGCCACAGCTGCCCATGATTCAGTCCTCTGAGGCCTGCTCCAGGGTCGCTGCGGCCTGCACACCCACATCGAACTGCACTCCTCTCCTGGCCCAGCGTGATATACCTTTCTGATCAACCATCCAGGCTGTCTTTGGCTGGGAATTTGTTTCACTCTGTCTTCTTGTGGGTTCTGCTGCTTTAGATTTTGTTTGGAGCCATTTTTTATAGGTATTTGGAGGGGTTTGGGGGGAGAGCTCGAGCAAGTCACTGCTTTCCCTCTGCCATCTTGGCTCCACTGTCCTCTGACTCCAAAGCATTTATTTTCAAAGCCTTTTGAGGAAAGGCCTCAAAATTAGCAAATATGAATAAATCAACAAGTCAGCAAGCATTTATTGCTTATTGTATCCCAGGCACCATGCTGATCTCTGGGTAAATAGGAAACATTGCTTTAGGAGAAGACTTTGAGTTGTCCCAAGTAGAAGCTCCGCCATCAGTAAGTATTTATTAAACGCCAACCATATGCATGGTGTGGGCCTACAAAAGGAGCCACCAAAAAAGCAATAGCTGGATGGTGGGTGACCTGTCTAAAGGGGAGATGCTTGTACGGAGATGAGTCAGACCGGTTACCTTCGAGGAATCTGCCAATGCTTAAGATTCCCTGAGAGCCTCAGACGCCTCTCCTATACACCGTACCTGACAGTATTCTCTTTACTCCCTAATTTTCATGTATGTCTTTTTCTCACTCAATTAAAAATACATATTAAACCCTTACGCTATGGTAAAGTTCTTGCCCTTTTGATTTTTAGTGGAGTGGGGAGGGAGGGCATGGCATACTACAGAGAAATATTTCATCAATTAACTTGGAAGCCACTTGAGGATGGGGATCCCATTTCACAAGGGCGGCTAGGTGGTACTGGACCTGGAGTCAGGAAGATTCATCTTCATGAGTTCAAATCCCACCTCAGACAGTTACTAGCTGTGTGACCCTGGGCAAGTCACTTAACCCTCTTGGCCTCAGTTCTTCATCTGTAAAATGAGCTGCAGAAGGAAATGGCAAACCAGTCCGATATTTTCGCCAAGATGGAGTCACGAGGAGTTGGATATGACTGAAGCAACTTAACAACAATAACTACAACCCCATTTCACATTTATATCTCACCTTCCCCGCTCCCGAAATGTGTCTAGGCCAGCACAGGATGAGTGAGAGTATGGCAGGATTCTGCCTTTTGGGGGATGGCGGGAGAGGGAAGCCTCTTTCGACTAGATGTCCAGGCCTGATCATCTCTCCAGTTCCTGATGTCTAGGAGGTCGTGATCTCGTTTGAATTCAAGATCTGCACTCATAATGTGGTTTATGTTTAGAGGCTTCTGCTGAGAAGCTTCTGCTTTGGAGGTTTTATCAGTCTGTTGAGGAAGTCCATCACCCTGGTAGAAACTCCAGTTCTCTCTTTTGTGGCTGGTAGGAGACTCTGGGAAGCTTATAAAGGGAGCGGCTGCCTGGTGAGCTGGCAGCCTCCTCTTGTGTGTAGCTGCTGGTTAACAAAGAGGAAGCAGTTATTGTTGGATCTCATTTTCCGGCCTAAGGGTTTTAAGCTCTCAGGCATATGGAAGGACCATCTGAAATCGCCCCATGTCACCAGCTGGAGCAAGCTTCTGGACCTGTGTGTAGTTTAGGAGCCTTACTGTGATTATTTGAATGTTATTGGAGTTTCAACAAAAAACCAGTTCCCAGTTTAATTCTTCTGCAAACAGTTTGTCAAAATGTACTATTCTCTTCTCTTGCCATCTCATTATGAGAGGCTGTTTCATAACTTGGTTTGCGTTTCACATCCAAATTTTCCTCCTTCCCACACAGACTTGGCCTCTTCACTCCTGTTTGGTTATAAGATACTTCGTTAGGGACTCTGGGTGTGACGCTGAGGGACCTCTAAAAGACTTTCTGTGGGTGGTTTTCTTGGTGTGTGGGGGAAGAATTTTCCCTTTTGCTTGACTTTCACCAGAAGGCTAGGGCTTTTCTCCACTATTTTTCTCAAACCTCTTACTGTCCCCCAAAAGTGGAGCCTCACATCTCACCCTTTCCCTCCTGTTCCCCTAGTCTTGGGATTGTGATTTTGCAACTTCTGAGCAACTCCCTGGGGGTGGAGTGCTACCTTGGCAGGTAAGGGAGAGAGATTCACAGACCAGTGCCAAGCAAAGACACCCCTTTGGGGAACCTGGATTTTCTTCTTTCCTTTTCTGATCATAGACTTAGAGCTAAAATAGCCCCAACTCCCATATTTCATAGTTTGGGAGGGTCACATAGCTAGTAAGAATCCAGATTCTGTAATTCCAACATCAGCTCTCCTTTTTATTTTTCATTGTCCCACATTGTCCTCCTCAGAGGAAAGATCTCCAAGCAAAGATGCCACCTTACTAAAGAATTCCTTCTAGGGGCAAGGAGATAGTGTGACAACATGGATACTGTACCTGCCTTGGAGCCAGAATGGCCTGGCCTCAAGGTCTGCCCTGTGTCATATGCTGGCTTTTTGACACTGGACAAATCACTTAACCTCCAAGCACCTCCAGGCAATTCTCCAAGATGAAGTTAAGGAGCAAATGCCCCCCCCCCAACCCCGTCTTTGGTGGAGAGCAAGGGGTGTTCCTTACGCAGATGAAATCACAGGTCCGTCTCCTCCAAAACCAATTAACATGGAGTAAAAGTTATATAAAGTGTATGTGAGTGATGCCCAGAAGTTAGTTCTGAGTGGGATACAGTAGAAAGAATCAGGGAACCTGGCTCCAAATCTCACCGCTGTCACTTATCCCCCTGGTGATTTAACATCGCAGGGCCTCAGTTTCCTCATCTGTTAAATGATGTTGGACTAGATGGCCTATGAGGGCCTACTGTGTGAGAAACCTGAGAGGCTGTATTCACTCACTCGTTTAATCATTTTCAGTTGTGTTTGACTCTCTGTGACCCCATTTGGAGTTTTCTTGGCAAAGATATTGGGAAGGTTTTCCATTTCCTTCCCGGGCTCATTTTACAGATAAGGAAACTGAGGCAAACAGGGTTAAATGACTTGCCTAGGGTCACATAGCTAGTGTCTGAGGCCGGATTTGAACTCAGGAAGATGTCTTCCTGTGTGCATTGGAAGGAATCATCCGTTTGAATTGAGGGCCTGGACTTGAATTCTGCTTTAAACACCTAATGTCTGTGTGACCCTAGGCATGTCATTTCATCTAATCTGGGCCTCAGTTTCTTAACTTATCAAATGAGAGGGTTGGACCACATGGCTTCAAAGGCCTCTTGCAACTTGAGATCTGTAATTTTATGAAGACCTTTACAAGGGGTGTTTGCAAGGTCTCCCATTTTACAAATGAGGTAGATGAGGCTCCGACTAGGGAACTCTCCACCAAAGCAGATCATCTTTTCTGTAACTTAAGAGTCTTCTAGAATTGCCTTGAGCAACTGAGAGGTTGAGTGACTTCTCTGGGGCAGCATAGTCATTATATGTTTGAGGCAAGATTGGAACCCAGGTCTTTCTCACTCTGATATCAGCCTACACCTCTGAGGCTCTAAGCAGGGAAATGATTTGCCCAAGGTCACCAAGCAAATCAGTGGCAGAGTAGGATGAATGATCTTCTTTGGGGCCAGAGCCTTCTTTCTGACAGGAGCAGCCATTTAGGGCCCCTGTCCTTAAAGTGCCACCTTTCCCTGCTGGTGAGGACTGAAGTATCTTGGTACCTATACTTAGGGTCCGAGCTAGAGGTATATGCAAATACATTTTGTATGACTGCACATGTATAACCTTTATCAAATTGCTTGCCTTCTCAACGAAGGGGAAGAGAATTTGGAACTCAAAATTTTGAAAAATCAATGTCAAAAATTTTTACTTGTAATTGGAAAAAATAAATATAATGTCTAGAGGGGAATTTCAGAGACCTTCTGGTCCATTCCCCTTCATTTCAGATGAGGCAACTGAGGCCCAGGGATAGCCAATGACTTGCTCATAGAGGTAGTAGGCTTTGGAAGCAAGAGTTGAACCCATAGCCTCTGATTCAGGAGCCAGTGTTCTTTCACTGTACCAGCCACCCTGTATTTAATTAGGGGTATGCGTGTGGGGGGAGGGAAGCAAGGGAGTTCTCACTGGTTTGGTAGATAATGATACCTTGCAAATGATAATCTTAAGAATCTTGCTTTTATGAGATTTCTCTGGTGGTTTATGAGGAAGAGCATAAAATCTCATCCCGTGGGTGGCTGGTGGGAAGCTGAGATGGGGCTGGCCTTTGCAGTGGTTTCTTCATGTGGCTTTTGGTTCCGGGTATAAGTTATATATTTGTGCAGACCTCTGAGGTTTGAGGCCCTGGGTGTGTGGGCGGGGTCTCCTTTGTCCGTGTCTCAGAGAGTCTTGGTGCAGTACAGGTAACCTTGGTGGTGGGCAGGGAATCCTAGCTTGGCTTTCAGCCCTGCCTCCTGGTCATGGTCCTTCAGAAATCTACCCAGATCAGCTATTACCTAGTACTTAGTCACTTTGCTGCTTGGGAGGTCCAGTGCATGGATGTCGATGGGCTCATTCTCCCAGAATGATCCAAGGGTTGTGAGGGACAGTCTGCTCCCTGGCCTTTGCCAAACTTCTGGGCATCCAGGGGAGGACAGGCATTGTTGCCCCTCTCTTCAGAGACCAAGAAGCTGGGCATCCTAGGGCAGCCATTCCCTTTCCCAAACCCCTCTGCTAATTGAAGGGAGTGGTGGGTGTGGCGTCGGGTTAATTGCAGGTGGCTTCTCCCAGGTACTTGGACTCCGCCGTGATCCGTGATCAGGATGATGGAAGCTTCTATTTACTTTGGGCTTTATGGGGCCACTTTACATACATGATTTCATTTTGACTCTCTCAACAGCCCTGATGAACTAGTATTAAACCCATTTTACAGTGGAGCAAACTGAAGCTTTGAGGCAAAAGAACATGCCCCTGGTCACACCACCCAGCACCGGAGCTCTGGGCTGGAATCAGTACCAGGTTTAATCTCACAAAGCTCCACACTTTTTTTTGTAGGTGTGATGTCTGAGCACAGACAATTTCAGGAGGCAGCTTCATTTTCTATTTTGCTTATACAGGGAGTTGTATAACTCCCTTATGCACAGAGAGTTCCCTTTACCACTGAAATCACAGATCCAGTCTCTGTTCCTATGTCCCAGTCTTAGCTCCAGCTACCTCATCTGTAAATGTGAGATCTTTTGATAATCTCTAAAAAGGCCTTAGGAGGAGTAAAAATCTAAAGTAGAAGACCTTGGAGGCCATACAGGTTAATACCACAGAACTCAGAGGAGGAACCTGTTAAGGGAATCTTATAGGGTCATAAATCGAGTCCTGGAAGGATCCTTGGAGACCATCTAGTCTTATTTTACAGATCAGGAAACTGAGGCCCAGGATGGTGCAGTGACTTGGCAAAGTAACAAGTGGTAGAGCTGGGATGAGCTCTGCTCTTGAGGCTGCAAGTTCAAGACTTTTGTCTAGCTCTATCCCTAGTCTGAGCTGGAATTCTCTCTACTCCACCCCCAATAAGTGGCAATCCAGATTCTGTTTGGATACCCTTCCCTCACCCACAGACTGGGAGCTTTCTAAGCCTATTCTACATTTGGTCACCTCTAATTTTTATGGACAGCTAGGTGGTGCTGCATTGGATAGAGTGCTAGGCCTAGAGTCAGGAAGACTCATCTTTCTAAGTTCGAGTCTGGCCTCAGACACTTACTAGCTATGTGATCCAGGCAAGTTACTTAGCTGTTTACCTCAATTTCTGCATTTGTAAAATGAACTGGAGAAGGAAATGGCAAACCATTCTAGTATCTTTGCCAAGAAAATCCCCAAATGGGGTCACAAGGAGTGGAACACAACTGAATAATAACAGCATTTTCTATGAAGTCTGACTTCATATGCAATTGAAACTCACCATCCCATAAATTTCCTGTCATTGGCCTAGTTCGGAATGACCACTTGTCAGGTATGTAGTGGACCAATCCTTGTTCAGGTATGGATTGGATTTGACAGCTTCTGAGGTTGATTCTAACTCTGAGATTCTGTGATTCTGCCAAATTCATCAAATTGAGTTTCTCTTTCTCGTAGTAACCCCTCCTGAAAGGCCTTTCCTTTGTATTTCCTGAAGTTACTCTATAGTTTGAAGTCCTGTGCTGCAGTCGAGTTGTTAGAAAGGCTTTCGTGGTTGGGTTGCTCACATAATATGACATCTAGCTCAGGACAATGATATATAGACCCTGAACTGGTGCTATTTGGTCATGGTGAACTCTTAAGCTTTTGCTGAAGAGTGTACCCTGAAAGCACCCATAGGTGCAGATGGTAGAATCCTAGAATCTCAGAGGTGGAAATGATCTCAGAGGGCATCTGTTCCATCCTTTACCTGAACAAGAATCCTCTCTACAACATCTCTAATACCTGGTCATCTGTCCAGCTTCCATTCAAAGACCTCTGGTGATAGGGAACCCAAGTACAGTGGTTTGGGAATTATATGGGACAGGCAATAATTTTGACATGGTTTCATTCTGGGAGAGCTTTGGTCATGCAAGAGTGCTTCTCTTGACTCAGATTGTGTCTGACTTTGAGTTTGCTGTCATTTGAATGATGAATTTCATGTCATGTGCATGTTTTGTTTCATTGCTTTTTTTAGTTATGTTTTTACTTTTGTGGTTTTTAAGAATGGACATTACAACAAGAAAACATGCAAAAGTTCTAGCTCTTAAACAGCACACTTAAGTGACTCTTAGAGATATTGTAGCAGCTGTTGGTGTGGGGAAGGTCATAATGGATCATGGTCATTCCTGCTAAAGTGCAAAGGAAAATGCAGTAAAAAATGAAAAACAGTGCCAAGTATTGGCAAGCTATTGCTTCAAAACAATTTACCTTCACAAAGCAAAGACTTTCAGAGACACCTGAAAGCTGAAGGAATCATTATTATTATTATTATTTGTCTATGTTTCTCTAAAACCTTAATTCATTTATGATGCAACATAAGTTTCTTAAAGTTGGAAGAATATTGGTAAGACCAGTTTAAAAAAATAGCCAACTGTTGGTTTGAAGCAATAATACTTGTCATAGGCAAGATAGTGCAAAGACTGGAGTACTGAACATTGGAAAAAGGCATTTTTTACTTATGAAATTCCCCTTTTTATTTAAACTTTTCTTTAATTCAATGCTATGTCAAAATCATTGTCACAGGAATCCAGGTGAGCCTGTAAGATGGGCATCTTCATCAGAGTGCAAAACATCTACCCCCCCCGCCAAAAAAATGTTTGAGGGATTTTTTGATTTTCATTAAGCCTGGGAGTCTAGGCCTTACTAAGTCAATGATGAACTCTGAAAAAGAGGTCACTATCCTGGGAAGCAGAATTGTTCTAGAATTACAGAAATTTCCTAATGGAAATGCAATATGCCAATAGAATCTGGTGCTACAGTATGTGGAATGGTAAGGATTTTATTCAAGAGATGAAAATAATAATTATAACATGCTATTACATAATTAGGTGAAAACCCTTTTTTAATATGTTTTTATTTATTTTGTTAAATATTTCCCAATTACATGTAAAAAAAATTTTAACATTCATTTAAAAAAAATTTTGAGTTCCATGTTCTTTCCCTTCTTCCTGTCTCTCCCTCTTCCTTGAGAAGCCAAGCGATTTGATATACATCATACATGCGAAAACACTTTTTGGCTGAGTTAAACAATTGTAAACAAAGCCCCAAATGGGGTCATGAAGAGTCTACAGACTCAATAACAACAACAAAGCAAAGCCTGTATATTTTGGTTCTGATGATTTGTTTCAATTAAAAATAAAACCATTTTTCACATAGTTAAGGCAAACGAGATAGTTTCAACCCCACCCTTTTCAGTGCTCCACTGGTCTGGAAACTTGCCTGATTGAAATCCCACAGAAAACCTATGGGCTATAATCAAGGCTAGGCCTGGAAAAACAACCCACTTCTCAAAGTCATGCTCTACTTTCCATTGCGATAAGTGTGGTTTCATGATTAAGAATCCATGTCAAGATCCTATGAACTCCATGCCAAATTATGTAAAAACTAGTGCTTGTGGCTAAAAGGAAGACACGTTGCATATTACAAGTTTTTGTGTGAAGATGTAATATGTTGGAAGACTCAGTGTATGAGTTAAATTGAATTATTTTCCTTTGTCCTAGTTGATTCTCCCCTCGTTCCTATTGAGGTCCCCAGTTCTACTAACTCTGACATTCCTGACTTCTATAGACAGATGTGCGTGCGGCTGGGTTTGTTTGCTGTTACACGTGGGTGGTAGCAGCTGTGCTTTCCAGACTGAATATTCGGAAGGGATTCAGATTTGGTTTTTTGTTCTCGTCTTTTTTTAATGTGAATTCAGTCATCATTGTTCATCACTAATCAGCAAGTATTTATTTTTTGTTTTCTTTTTTCTTTATTTTTCGTTTTCAACATTCACTTTTATAAAACTTTGAATTTCAAATTTTTTTCTTTTTTTTAAAAAATTATTTATTTTTAGTTTTCAATACTGACTTCCATACAATTTTGAATTTTAAATTGTCTTCTGCCTCTCCTCCCCCCTCCCCAAGACAGTGTGTAATCTGATATGGGCTTTACTTATATATTCATATTAAGCATATTTTCCCATTACTCTGAACTAATGGGAGGAACCACAGAGAAAGAAGAAATAAAACAAAACAATGAAAGAAAAGGAGAGCAAAAAGTATACCTCTATCTGCATTCATCTCCATGGTTCTTCTTCTGGATGTGGATAGCATTTTCCATTATGAGTCTTTTGGAGATGTCTTATATCCTTGCATTGCTGAGAAAAGCTAAGTCTTTCAAAGTCAGTCATTACACAATGTGGCTGTTATTTGTGTACAATGTTCTCCTGGTTCTGCTCACTTCACTCAGCATCAGTTCATATAAGTCTTTCCAGGTTTTTCTGAAGTCCTCCTGCTCGTCATTTCTTATAGCACAATAGTATTCCATTACATTCATATACCACAACTTGTTGATGGGTATGCTCTCCATTTCCAATTCTTTGCCACCACAAAAAGAGCTGCTATAAATATTTTTGTACCTGTGGGTCCTTTCCCCATTTTTATGATCTCTTTGGGATACAGACCTAGAAGTGGTATTGCTGGGTCAAAAGGTATGCACAGTTTTATAGCCTTTTGGGCATAGTTCCAAATTGCTCTCCAGAATGGCTGGATCATTTCACAACTCCACCAATAATACATTTGTGTTCCAATTTTCCCACATCTTCTCCAGCATTTATCATTTTCCTGTTTTGTCATGTTAGTCAATCTGATAGGTGTGATGTGGTACCTCAGAGTTGTTTTGATATGCCTTTCTCCAATCAATAGTGATTTAGAGCATTTTTTCATATAGTCATTAGACTATAGATAGCTTTAATTTCTTCCTCTGAAAACTGCCTATTCATATCCTTTGACCATTTATCAATTGGGAAATGACTTGTATTCTTATAAATTTGATTTAGTTCTTTATATATTTTAAAAATGAGGCCTTTATCAGAGACACTGGCTATAAAAATTGTTTTCCAGCTTTCTGCTTCCCTTCTAATCTTGGTTGCATTGACTTTGTACAAAAACTTTTCGATTTAAAGTAATCAAAGTCATCAATTTTGTATTTCATAATGTTCTTTATCTCTTGTTTGGTCATAAATTCTTCACTTCTCCATAGATCTGACAGGTTCCTATTCCTTGCTCTCCTGGTTTCCTTATAGTATCATTTTGACTTTATCTTGGTATAGAGTGTAATTTTTTTCCAAATTTTTCCCTTTCTCTCCCCTCTCTCTTCCCTAAGATAGCATGTGATCTGATATAGGCTCTACATGTACAATCATATTAAACATATTTCCACATTAATCACGTCAGCAAGCATTTATTGAACACCTGCCATGTTGCAGGCATTATATTAGGCACTAGGGATACAGAGGCAGACATGAACTAGTCCCTGCCCTCAAGGAGTTTACTTTCTATCCTTCTATTATCTAATTTTATCCTTACTGTCTCGTGAAGACAGGGGTACTTTAGGTGATATTATCTGAATTTTACAGATGAGGAAACTGAGTCATGGAGAGGTTAAATGATTTGTCCATGTTCACACGTGTGAAAGCTGGTATTTGAAACCAAGTTTTCTGACTCCAAGTCCAAGATTCTTTCCATGACACCATGTAGCATCTCCGAGGTAGTTTAGACATAGCCAGCATGTTCTTTTTATGTGGTATTCTGAATGTACCACCCACAGGCTTACCGTACTGGGAAGTGCTAATTAATGCAGGACCAAACCTTGTACCAGCCTGACATTACTCTTATAAAAATCCTAGAAATGCTGACATTCTCTGCTTTTACCCAAGTAATGATCAATCAATTCCTTATGGGAAAACAGTAATAATAATAATTGAAATGTATATAATACTTTAAAGCTTTTTATATTTAATAATTTTTTATTGATATTGTCTTTTGATATTTTGATATCTACTGATATTGATATATGTGTATGGGGCGGGGAGTAAGAGAAAGAATATGAATTTAAATTAGAGGCAGCTTGGCATGGCAGGTAGAGAGTTAGCCCAGGCAGTCAGTCAGGGAGACTTCAGTTCACAGATCCTGGTCATATATTGACCATGTGACCTTCCCATCTTTATGCCCCAGACAGTTTTCTAAGACTATAAGTGGTTGAGGAGGTGCAGGTCTGATCTTGACTGTCAGAGGTTTTTCCATTCAAAGCTTCTTCCACTGATGAAATCACACTCCGGTTGAAAAAAAAATCTTACTGTTTTTGCGTCACTTTCTTTTCCAAATATATCTGTCCTTTCCCAACCCAATGAGTCATCACCCATGACAAAGATGAGAAAAGAAAAGAAAGAAGCAATGGAGAAAACCAACCAGCACATCAATCATGTCTGACAATGTATGTAATAGTCCATACCCACAGTTCACCACCTTTGCAAAGGATTTTAAGTTTCCAAAGCACTTTCTGTGCATTCTGTTATTTGAGCCCTTTGCAGTCTTAGGAGGTGAGTACCACAGCCATTATCATTCCATTTCTACAGATGAAGAAACTGAGACCTGGAAAAGTAAAGTGTTGTGCTCTTGACTAGTGGGTATCAGCATTAGGCTTTGAACCCAGGTGTTTCCCGACTCTATGTCTGGAGGTCTATTGATTAGTCTATGTTGCCCAATTAGATTATAAGTTCCTTGAGGAAAAGGATTGTCTTTTTTTGTAGTTGTATCCCCAGTATTTAGCACAATGCCTAGCACATAGTAGGCACTTAATAAATGTTTATCGACTATTGACTCTTCTGCTAATTTTAGAAAAGCCCTAGTAAGAGGAGTTAGGGCTAAAAAAGATCTTTGTGCAGCAAACCCTTCATTTTACAGATGAGGAAACTGAGGCTGAGACACTTGTCAGGGGTCATAGAGCTAATGAGCATGAGAGTTGAGTGTTTCTGACTCCAAGGATAAGCAGTGCACCCACACTCTGCCAGTACGCCTAGAGTGACAATTAATTGGGCTCTGGCATTCTAACTGGGTGTTGCAGCTTTTGTACTTGGTGTATTTCTTCCTCTAGATAGGGATCTTTGTAGAGCACAGAGGTAGTTTTTTGCCTTTGCTTCTCACTCTTACATACAGGTTTTCCTTGGCTGGATAACTGACCAGTGTTTACTATTGTTTAAAGCACATTTGGACTTGTTGGCATGAAAGAACATTTGAATAAGTATAATTTGATTAAGAGATTGCCAGTGGAGGTTGGAGCTGTCCTTAGGATCCTAGATTTGGAGCTAAGAAGGTAACTGAGAGATCATCCAATTCAACCTTCTTGTTATGGAGAGGTGGAAGTGACTTATCCAAAGTCATATTTGTGGTAAGTGAGAGAAGTGGGATTCGGACCCAGGTTCTCTGACTGCAAATCCAGTGATCTTTCCACTGAGCTTCTTGTATGCCTGAAGAATCACATGATCATAGTGTCTTTGGCTCTGAGTCATGTATTTGCGTTCTTAGCAGAGAGTATGCTGGAAGGGACGTGAAAGACCATTCATCCCAACCCCTCATTTTACAGATGAGGTAACAGGACCTAGCAAAGTTAAATGACTTGCCCAAGGTCACACAGACAGACTCCAAATTTGATCTTATATCCTCTGACTCGAAAGTCAGTCATTTTTTTTTCCCACACACTGAGAGAACATAGCTGTGTGTGTGATACCTAAGGAGCCGCTCCTAGTGGGGATACTGTCTGTTATCAATTTAGTGCCTTTCCTGTCTTTATTATCTCCAGTTTAGCCTGTGTCTCTCTTCTTTGTTCATATTTGTTTGGCTCTGGTCTCTCCCATTAAATTGGGAGCTCCTTGAGAAAGGGAACTGGTTTTTGCCTTTCTTTTTGTGCCCAGCACTTAGAAAAGTGGTTGGCATGTACATATGAGGCCCTTAACAAATGCTCATTAACTTGACTTGACCAAGAGGAAACTCCGATAGCCACTGTGGGTGTGCTCTTTGTGTCTTCCCTCTCCTTACCTCCTGCTTTCACCTCTTTTTTTTTCAGGAAGATATTTCTTTTCTATATATTTTATTGTGAATTTAACACCCAAAAAAATAGGCATTTCCGTATACATAGTAGAAGAGAAAAAAAAAGTTTACATGTCAAACCATATTTTTTCTTATGTATAGCTTGCTTTTCTTTTTAAATAGCTAATAATTCATCATGTAACTTTCATACATGTCCTTGTTTGTGATTCCTGTTTCCCCTTTTCAGATTGCTTGCCTTCTGCTCCCCCTAAGCTTTGTCCCTTCACTGCCCCTTAATTAGCCCCTCCCACACTCTGTTCCCCATACACTGAGAGGAGAATGGATGGTGAGAGTTACTGGAGGGCCCTCCCTTCTTAGCCCACTCTCTATTAACAAGGTTACATGATCTATGAGACTCAACGTAGGTAAGGATATTGGAAAGTCTTTTGGACTTTAATTTGGAAAGTCTGTAGCTGCTCTTTGTGGATTTAGGTTCTCTCTCCAGTCCAGCTGGACAGCTGAATCACAGGTACTGTGAGAACAGGCAGATATTTGATTGTTCAGTGATCTTTGAGAAATTAAAGAGTTGTGGCAAGATTGGAAAAATGCCCCAATTTTCCAAAAAGACAAGTGAGTGATGTTTGCAAACACTAGGCTAGTGAGCTTGACAAAAAATCTAGTGACTGGTTTTTAAAAAAAAAAAAATTTATTTCATTGAATAATTCCCAATTACATTAAAAGCATTTTTAACATTTGTTTTTAAAAATTTTAGTTTCAAATTCTCTTCCTCCCACCCCTCCCCCACTCCTTGAGAAGGCAAGCAATATGATGTCAATTGCACATGTGAAGTCACGCCAAACATTTCCATATTGGCCATGTCAAACGACTGTTGAAGGATGGTCGGTAATCATCTTGGTGATCTCGGAGTCATCATGGCTGCGTCAAAAACTGGTCCTACGAGAATATCTTCATTTCCTTTGTTGACAAGGTTACTAGACTGGTAGATCAGGGGTTACTGGAGCTGGAATTTATTGAGATTTGGGTAAATCATTTGATGGAATGTCTCATGATTTTTTTTGTGGACAAAATGAAGAGATGACAACTGGACAATTGTACTATTGGATCTAGTCGTATGTCTGGAACTGAAGATTAGTATTAAGCCCTTGATGTCACCCTGGGAGGAGGTCTTCAGTGGAGTTCCCTAGGAATCTATCTGTTCTTGCCTTGTGTTGGTCAACATTTTCATCAGTAACTTGGATAAAGACACAGATGACTTGTAGAGCAAATTTGCAAGTGACATAAAGCTGGGGAGAATTAGTCAGTAACATCAGGTAGCATATATTAAGCATCTTCTCTGTGCTAGGCACTGTGTTAAAACACATGGATAACAGAGTCAGGATCCAACAAGAGCTGGATAAACTGGGACATCAAGTCAAATCTACTAGTAAGATCAAATTTAATAGAAATAAATGTAGTCTTATAATTGAATTCAAAGAATCAAGTTCATGGGTCAAAAGTCACCAAGGATTTATTAAACCCTTACTATGTGCCAGGTGCATGGATTACAAATCGAGAAAAAAGAAAGACAGTTCCTGCCCTCAAAGAGCTTCTATTCTATATGGAAAGATACTACACTGAAGGGAAGCTTAAAGGTGTGAGAAGCCTGGAGAACTAGGAGGAGAGTGAAGGAATGAGCATGATTGACTTGGGCATGCTATTGAAATGGAGTTTTGGGGAAGAGCTCAACAGTGGGAGGAGGGGGCTAAAGAGAGAGGGATCTTTCAGGGTGAGGAAGCAGCTGAGGCACATGGAGAAATATAGAGAGGGAGGAGTGGATTTGGGAAAGAAGTACAAGTCCAAAATAATAGAACTATAAATTGGGCCAGGTTAGCTAACAATTTGTGTGAAAAAGATCTGGGGGTTTTAGCAGACTGCAAGTTCATTATTAATCCAAAGTGTGACATAGCCAAAGAAATCAGTGTGGACTGAGGCAGCAGTTAGGTATAGTATCCGGGACTAGCGAGGTGATAGTGTTGTACTCTGTACAGTGTATTTTGATCCAGTCTAATCTCACCTGTAGTAATATTTTTAGTTCAAGGCAGCACATTTTAGTAATAACATAGAGTAGCTGGAAGGCATTCAGGATGGTGAAGGCGCTTATGGTCATGGCATAGGAGTATTAACTTAAGTGATTTGGGGATAGCTCCCGAGAAGAGAAGGCTTAGGGTGATGTGAAAGCTGGTGTTTAACATTGGAAGGACTTCTTGTGGAAGGAGGATTAGTCTTGTATGTCACCCCTGGACACAAGTAGAAATGGTGGGTGGGAGTTTGATGGAGGGGGAGAGATAAACTTGATGTTGGGAAAACTTCCCCACAGTCAGAGATCTATCTCAGAGTAGGTTGGACTGGAGTAGGCTTTCCTTCACTGGAGAACTGTTGGGATATGTTGTAGGGGGGATTTTTGTTCACTCACAAGTTAGACCAGATGGCCTCTGGATTTCAGGGTGCCATGCGATAATTGGACAAATGTTTAGTAAAAGTTCCTACTGGATGTCTAGTCTCTGGAGTTACAAAGATAAGTGAACCAGCCTGCTCTCAAGGAGCTTACATTTTGTATGAGGAAAGCTAGTTTGACCCCAGTGAAGCATATAGTTGGAGAATGGCAAAGTGGAGGGAAGAAATAGTTAGGAGACATGCAGGTGCTTAAGTTGTGCCTGATAATGGAAAATACAGGGGTTGGGAACCAGGCTGCAGAGGTAGATGGCTCTGATGATTAACTAGGAGATGGAGCAATCAAAGACAACACCAAGGTTTTGAACGTCATTGTTGGTGATAGAAGCTTTGCTTTGTCGTTTGATTAAGAACTAGACTTCTCCATGGGGCTTGTCACTTCTTAGATGCCCTCATTTTGAGGGAGGCCGTGTTGCATAGTGGCAAGAGTCCTGGATTGGGAACTGGAAGACTTGGCCTTGAGTTCTGGCTCTCCCCCCTCTACAGTCTGTATGACCATGGGCACAGAGAAGATTCACCACTAGGATGAGTGTCACCCAAATTTGGATCTTCCCTTTGGCATAATGATGACAAGTTATTCCCTCCTCCCATCTGCCCTAGGAGTAAACTGCTTCCCTCTTTTCAGTTGAAAAAAATGAACACTTTTCTTTTTTCCCTTTGCCCTGAGCCAGAACTCCAGAGGAATTAGCAGAGTCCCACCGCTCATTCCCAGGTGTCACCACACAGTTTATACAGGGCTAATAAAACTTGGCCAAACATCATTAATGTATTTAAGTAGTCTTCTAACGTGAAGGATATTTTTAATTTTTATTAAAAGTGACTGACACCATAAAGTCAGCATTCTTTGGGTTTATGGAGTGTCTTGGGGGTGAAGGATTAAGTCAAGACAGGAAGTGGAGGAAATGAGAGCTCAACAGCTCTTAAGAAGTCGGGTTGCATGTGTTTCTTTTCACCGAACCAGCAGAGAGGATGCTGAAAGCCATTCGTCTTAGATGCCAAGGGCTCGGTCTGAGGAGTTAGTGTAGACAAAGCCTAGAAAAACACCATCTGAGGCCAGATAAGATCATGCAGTTAAGGTGTTTATGTCATTTAAAATGAGCCGTTAGGGAGTCTGGAGCCAGGAATTCTGCTGGCCTCGCTCTATTACAAGCTCTCAGCTAAAGGCACAAATTGAACAGGCCCAATGTTTGCTCTTCATCACGTAATCATGGGCTTGGAAGGGTCCTCAGAAAGCTATAGAATGCATCCTTTTCTTGACTTACTTTTTCCCAATGGAAAACTCCTTTCTCCATCCCCTGTAAGACCTTTTGTTACCCGGCCTGACCCTGTCCCAAGAAGGGCCTGCACCCCCCTCAGAAGAAGGCTCTCTAGGGTCCTTGCTGGCCATTTCCTGATATTTGAGGGCCTGACGATTTTTCCTTGAAAGACTCCAGGTGATAGGATCTTAAGTCTAGAGCTGGAAGGCATTTCACTTACCATCCATCCAACCCTTTCATTTCACAGTTGAAGAAACTGAGGCCCTGAGAGTTTAAGTGACTCTCCCAAGGTCAGATGCTGTAGAAAGCAGTAAAGTCAGAATCTGAAACCGAGTTCTTAGACTCAAGGACCCTAACTACTGTATAGCACTGCTTCTATGACACTTCCTTTACTTTTCCACCGTGCGGTACGACACCCTCAGCTCTTGCCTGGTCTATTGCAATAGCTTTCACAGTAACCTTTCCCCTCTTTAATCTCGACCCTTAGCCTCCCCAAAATCACAGAATCTCAGAGTCTAACTTCACCGAACAAATTAAGTTTGGTTTCGGTCAAAGCGCTGCACTTGAGGACCTAGAGAGCCACACATGGCCTCGAGACCGCAGGTTCCCTACTGCCAGTACAGAGTACTGTGTTTCCCGGAGGAAGCATTGTGTCATGGAAATGGCCAGGCACTTTACTTAATTCAACCGCCTGCCTTTGATTTTCATCTACTAGGTAGCTAAGTTGATTTTCTCCTCTAGTTAAGGAAGTAACAATAAGCGTCTCCTTCACAGGGTTGTTCTGAGCATCAAATGAGGTAGCATATATTAAGTGCTTCACACACCTTAAATAATGTATCCGTGCAAACTGCTCATAAAGTTGTTTGTAACTGAAACAGATACATGTCAGTACCCAAAGATTTGTAATGTTATCAGTGTGGATACTTCTTCCACTGATGCAACTCACCTTGATTTGGAGGCAGGAAACCCAAAGTTTGGGTTCCTGTCTTGACTTCATCCTTCCTGTCTTGACTTAATCCTTCACCCCCAAGACACTCCATAAACCCAAAGAATTCAAACCCAAGTTTGAATTCTGCCTCAGACATTTACTACCTGTATGGCCTTGGGAAAGAAAATTCACTTCTCTCTGCCTCAGTTTCTCATCTGTAAAATGGGGACAATAATAGCACCTTCAAAGGATGCTGTGAGGACCAATGCTGGGTACTTTAGTAGAGAGTCACTGGGAGTTGCTTCACTTGTGGGTGCAATCACTCTGTAACCACCTGATTGATGAACCTCTCTAAACACACAGTCTTTGCCCAGATCCGTTTCTGAGGGGTTTCCAGTTGTGTGGGACCTCCAAGTGCTCATGTTCTGCTAACCTAGCCTTTGTGAACCTATGGCCATCTCCATCCCTTGAGGAAACATTGGAGGAAAACTGTAGTGGAGGATGGTAGCTATGGCAACATAACAAATAATATGTGTGTATGTATCCTTTACCTCTGCCCCATACTATTCTGCAAGCTCTCTGGGGACAGACCTGGCCCGTTCTGGACAGTCAAGCTATATTGTTAGAATGGAATGGAACACCTGTTCCAGCGCTTGATTCTAGCCCAGGAGATCCCATGGCACAGTGGGAAGAATGATAGATTTGTAGTCCAAGGACCTGGGCTTGAATCCCAGCCCTGCCAGTATGATCTGCGTGACCTTGCATAAGTCACTTCCTCTCTGGGGGCCTCAGTTTCCTCACTTATAAAATGAAGGGGTCAAACTCATTGACCTCTAAGGTCTCTTTCAATTCAAGAGCTATAATCCTATGACCTCAGTGCAAACTACTGAGAGGTGGTGGCCTGTGATAGAAAACCAGGCTCCTTCGGGATCCAGCTTAGCTTGATGAAGGTTTGCCTTCAGATCAGGTACAGGTACAGCATTTTTATTTGCTGAGCATCCTGAGCAGCACACAAGTCTCTCTCCTCTCATTGGTCACTGAAGAAGCAAAGTCCCTGCTGCTTGCTTCTTTTTTTTTTTTTTTTTGTGGAGCAGGAAGGTCCTCCCTCCCCTCCCATCTTCCTAGGCCAAGCAGAGTCACCCACATCTTTCCTCTGCCGGCAGACCCTGGTCAGCTCCCCAGGCCTTTTCAGCCTTTCCTAGCTGACTTCTTTCCGATCCTCTGGAGCCACGATCATCATCGCCTTGCCTCTGACACTAACGCTTCTCTGTCTCTGAGATAATCATTCTGCACCTCCTTTGTCAAGTTCATGTTCTTTTCTATCCATGGGACCCCGGTGGATTTTCCCAGTCCTGCCCTGGAGCTCTGTCTGGCCCCAAGATGTCTGTTACTGATGTTTTCTTCCTGTAACATTAGCAGACTCAGAACCTACATTTATATTTCATTAGGTTGCAGTCATAGACTGCAAGAATTGGGAGGGACCTGCATGATCATATTGTCCAACCCCTTCATTTCAAAGATGGGGAGACCGAGGCCCAGAGCAGGGAAGAGGTTTATTTAAGGATATAGCTAGTTCATGGCAGAGGGCAGCTAGGTGGAGCAGTAAATAAAGCACCGGGGCTAGAGTCAGGAAGACTCATCTTCCTGAGTTCAAATCTGACCTCAGATAACTTACCAGCTGTGTGACCCTGGACAAGTCACTTAACCTTGTTTGCCTCAGTTTCTCTATCTGTAAAATGATCTGGAGAAGGAAGTGGCAAACCACTCCAGTATCTCTGCCAAGAAAACCCAAAATGGGGTCATGAAGAGTCAGACATGACTGAAAAATGATTCAACAACAATAACAACAATTCATGGCAGAGGGTGGATTAGAGGCCTGTCTCCTGTCTGCCGGGCAGTTTTCTTTCTTCTATACTATGCTGCATTTGCTTAATCTCCTCTGGGATAGCATGCTGTTTAACTCTGGGAAAAGTCTCTTCACTTATTTGACCTCCCTTGACCTTCTTTCATAAGCCTTCCGGATGGTCATGCATTCCATATGGAACTAAGCAGACTCTTCAGAGAAATGCACAGAGCCATCAGAGAGATACAGCATAAATCCAAAATATTTCTAATGAAGGGATAAGATAGGTGGGTACAAGTGCCTGCAACAGAGCCCACAT
Organism: Vombatus ursinus; assembly: GCF_900497805.2. Lineage (NCBI taxonomy): Eukaryota > Metazoa > Chordata > Mammalia > Diprotodontia > Vombatidae > Vombatus > Vombatus ursinus. The sequence goes on from NW_020952815.1 coordinate 37,678, forward strand.
CTTCCAGTAAATATACCATATACAGATATTGTTGTTTGTCCTTCATTCTTAAAGAGGACCACGTGTTGGGGTATGTACTTGAAAGGACCTACAGGGCCATTATCACCTGCTTTGTTTTAAAGCTGGTATTTCCATTTGGATGGGACCTTGGTCTTTCATGGGAGATTTGCCACAGGGTGGTAGTTTCAATTTAAAAAAAAAAATGAAATCTGCTAACTATGGGCTAGGGTGCTTGATTTCACTAGCTGGTAAAATTCTGGATTGTATTATTAATAATAATAATTGCTAACATTTATGTAGCATTTTATGGTTTGCACTGTGCTGTGCAATGCTTGTTATCATTATCCACATTTTACACATGAGGAAACTGAGGCCAAGAGAGGTTAAGTGACTTGGTCAGGGTCACACAACTAGCAGTTATCTAAAGCAAGACTCGAAGTTAGTCTTCCTGATTCAAAATCCAGTGCTCTTACACTGTACTACCTACCTACCTCCCAAAGGGATAGTCAGTGAACATCTAGAGAAATAAGCAGCAATCACAAGGGGTGAGCTTGACTTCCTCCGTAACGGGTCGTGCCAAACTAAACTAATTTCCAATTTTTTATAGAATAGTTAACTGGCAGATCATGGTACTGCCACAGATATAGTTTGCTTAGACTTCAGCAAAGCATTTTATAAAGACTCTAGTTTTTTGTTTTTTGTTTTTTTTGGTGAGGCAATCGGGCTTAAGTGACTTGCCCAAAGTCACACAGCTAGTACGCGTCAAGTGTTTGGTCTGAGGCCGGATTTGAACTCAAGTCTTCCTGACTTCAGGCCTGGTGCTCTATCCACTGCGCCACCTAGCTGTCCCAAGACTCTAGTTTTTTGTTTTTGTTTTAAGTGGGGAGATGTGGACTAGTCGGAAGACCAGAACCAGAGAATAATTAGATGGTTCAATGTCAATTTGGATGCATCCAATTGTCTCCCTAGGGATCTGTCCTTGGTCCTAAGCTATTTAACATTTTTGTCAGAGTTTTGGATAAAAGTCAATATGGAATGCCAATGTAATTTTCAGATGACATGAAGCTGAGAGAGATAGTTAACACACTGGATGACAGTTGAGATTCAAAAAAATCTTGACAGATTAGAACATTAGACCAAATGAAATGAGATGAAATTTAAAGGTATACACGTAAACTCTTACCCTTGAAGAGTTGTGGGATGTGTGAGTGAGTGTGTGTGTGTGTGTGTGTGTGTGTGTGTCTGTGTCTGTGTCTGTGTTTTGCTTTTATGGTGAGGCGATTGGGGTGAAGTGACTTGCCCAGGGTCACACAGCTAGTAAGTGTCAAGTGTTTGGTCTGAAGTCAGATTTGAACTCAGGTCCTCCTGACTTCAGGGCCAGTACTCTCCACTGCACCACCTAGCTGCCCCTAGGCACTTCATTTTAGGAAAGGTATTGGTCAGCCAGCTCGAGATGGTCCAGAGGAGGGCAGTCAGGAGAATGAGGCGCTTCAAGCTCATACTATAGGAAGACTGGCTTCAGGAAATGATAGTTGAGGGAAGGGGAGGATAGGGAAGGAATGAAGGAGAGCTAAGGGATGGAGATAACAGTCATGGTCATATATTTGAATGTCTTTCATGTGGAAGAGGAATCCAGCTTATTCTGCTTGGTCCTAGAAGACAGAAGTGGGAACATTTGGTCGATATTGTAACTTTAGGCTTGACGGAAGGACATTTCTTAACAATCACAAAAGCAGAATGGTCCATCTTGAGGGTAAGTTTGCTCTTACTAGAGGTCTTCAGTCAAAGGTTTTTTGACCACTTTTGGGGTGTGTCATTGAGGGGATTCAGGGTCAGGAATGGGTTGAATTGTAGTGTCTCTAACATCAGGCTTCCAGAAGATTTTCTTCTTCCTTAAAAATATGTGTTGGGACTGTTTGCTGAAAGGCCTACAGATCTATTCCTAATTCTATTAGTGGAGGTGTAAGGCTGGACAAAGCAAGGTTAACTGGGCAGAACAGTCCATGTTGAAAGTTCATATTTAAAATGTCTCAGATTCCTTTAGCAAAGCAAGCTGATAGCAAACGCCCTTCCTTGTAAGTTCAGATACAGAGTGTCTCAGGAGAAACCGTTTTGCATTCCAAACTTGACCACAGAATGATTTTGCAGGAACTGAAAGAATGGATGTCAGCTTTGGGAGAACATGAAAAAAAATCCCAGTTATTTTAAATTTGCAAGACAAGGTATCAAAGACACAGTCTTTGTTATCAGAATGAATTCCTTAGGGCCATGTCATTGAAATGAAGAATCTAAGGAAAATGCCAAATGTCTAGGAGCTGTGAAACTTTTGGGAAGGTCTGTGACTTCTTAGAATCGGTCTTTAATGAAAACATTGTTGAGGTGTGCCATTGGGAAATCTACCTGAGAAATAGATCAGAGGCCTTGTTCCCCTGGGTCTCTGGTTTTTACAAGTCTATCCACTGAGGTGCGTTGGAATCCAAATCCAAATGGGACTGAAATTTAAAAGCAAACCTGAGTATTGAGGGTGCTGCTGCTCACATCTTCCTTCTTCTAGGTCTGGTATTTGTAGCCTTCAGTTTTCAGGATCATGATGACCCAGCTCACACCTTACTAAACAGGTGCCTCAGTTGCTGTGGCTTCCTCACCTGATGACAAGCTTGCTGGTGATGAGCCTAGTCTGGTTCTCAAGTGATAGTGACACAGATCCTCACCAGGTTCATACCTAAAGCCTTTTCAGCTCAGTAGGACCAGCACTTCATGGGCACAGCTTTCAAGAGACCAGGGGCGCCTCTGTACCATGATGGGACAGTGGAGGAGGGCTTTAGCAAAACAAGCACCCTTAGTGGAGTAGAAATGTCAAGAGCAGCTCAACCTTGTTCATTCAAGAGGCATTGACCTAATGACCCACTATGTGTGAGATTTTGTGCTAGGCTTTACCAAGATGAAAAAGATAGTCTCAGCCCTCAGGGAACTTATAGTCTAGAAGGAGACATAGTCATATACACAGATATATTGGGTTTAAGTTTTTCTTGAAAATCTAAATTCTGATCTGAGATGGGGGAGGGCAAGGCAAGAAGGTGGATTTTTATTGATTGAAAAAAAATAAGAAAACCTAATTTCTAGGCTCCTAACAGGTGCAGGCCCTTATCACCTCATATCTGTACTATTGCAATAGCCTTCTGGTTTATCTCCCCGCCTCAAATCTCTCTTTACTCTATTCTACCTTCTACTCAGTTATAGTTGTGACCTTCCTAAAAAGGAAATTTTGATGAAGTTCCCTTCCTTCTCTCTACCACCCCCAAGTCAATGGGAAGGGTAGGAGGGAGGTTTGGGGAAGATGAGATTGGTTTGTTAATATATTGAGTTTCACATACTGGCGAGATAGAGCCTTATGGGAACAAATATTCCTCAGACTGACAGAGCTCTAATATTCTCTGTGGTAGTGGAGAGAGAACTGGCTTCAGAACCAAGAGGATCTGGGTTCAAGTTTGACTTGTGAAGCATACTGGTTGTGGGACATTGGCTAAGTCACATAACCTCTCTATGTTCTAGTCAACTCTGTAGGACTATAGTTTGCAGAGAGGGTGCTGACCTGCATTGGTAAAGGAAATTTCTTCACCCGGGAGTTTGCTTCACCAATGAAATCACAGATCTAGTCCCTCCCTCCCTCTGTGCTTAGGTTACCTAGAGTACATATGATAAGGCTGAAATCCTTGTTATGTAGGGCGATTAAAAAGGCTTCATTCACATCTTGATTCTTTTCCTAATTAGCCCTGTGATCTTGTTTAAGACACAGGCCACATCTGGACCCCACTTTTCTCTTTTTGAGTGTTTCCTTGATTCAAGAGGTTTCATCTTTTGTCATCTTTGCTAATGCAGGAGAGGCTGTGGAACTGTGGGCAGAGGTGTGAATTCTTTTGGTAGTTATGAGTGAAAAAAACAATTTGGAATTATGCAGGAAAGTCAACAATTTGCTGATACTCTGTTCAGAAGACCAGGATTTGAATTTGATTATGATTATACAGTAATGATGCTACCTTGGACCTATGAAGTCATAGGATCCCAAGATAGAGAATTAGAAGGGACCTTGATCATTTCATCAAACAACATCAGGGTACAGGGCTGGAAATGCTGAATTTGGAGTCAGAGCACTTGGGTTCAAATTCTAGGTCTCCTACTTACTGCCTGTCTGACCATGGGAAGGCACTTCACACTTGTGAGGCTCAGTTACCCCAACTGTAGCATGAGGGGTTGGCTAGATGACCTCTAAGATCCCTTCCAGCTCCAAGTTTTTGTTCCTGTGACCCAACAATCCCATTATTGGACATACAGCCCTAAGTGTTAGATGGCAGCTTCCATACTTACTAAAATAGTCTTAGCGGCATTTTTTGTGGTAGCAAAAAAAAAAAAACGAAACAAAAACCTGGAAACAAATGGGTGTCAATTGATTGGAGAATGGATGAACAAATTGTGGTATATGAACCTAATGGAAAACTATTGTGCTAAACTAATATAAGGAAGTCTGAGAAACTTGGGAAGACTGATATGAACTGATCCAGAGAGAAGTAAACCAAGAACAATATGGACAATGATTAGAATAATGTAAGTGAAAATGAAACTAATGGCAGATGAAATTAGATGAATTCCAACAACCTGTCTTGATCCCAGAGAACAAATGTTGAAACATGTTTCCCTGCTCTTGATAGACAGGTGGGGAGGTATACTGGAACATAATGCTCACATACTTTGTCAGTGGTAGTTGCTGTATTGGATGGCTTTGCTTAACTATATTCATTATGAGGAATGTTGCTGTGTGGGACATGATTATAGTGTAAAATACCCCACATGCATTTAATAAACTAAAGGACTGGTAAATCAGATGAGGGATCATAGACTGAGCTAGAAGGGACCTTCCAAACCCCTTCTTTTATGGATGAGGAACTGAGGCACAGAAAGACTAAAATGACTTGCCCCAGGTCACATAATTAATAAGTAATAGTTCTGGGAGTTAAACCTAGGCCCTTTGACTCCAAAGACCATATTTTCCCATTGTACCTTGCTACTGTTTGATAAGATAATCTCTAAGTCTCTGCCATCTCTCCGTCCTGTGATCCTATGACTAGAGAGACCCCAGGTGGCACCATCATTAAAGATGGAATAACAGAGTTCAGACTCTGGTCTTGTGACTTCTACTTCAGTTTTTCCAGTATGCTGCATTCCATTTCCCTAATTCTGGCCTGTGACAGGCCTCGCTGCTTGCCAGGACACTATGGGAAGAGTTGTTGTGCCATTCTTTTCATGGAATCCTCCACCTGTGCTACCATCTGTCCTCCCCTGACCTGAAGCTAGTCTGTATGCAGTGAGGCGTGGCATTCAGTCAGCCTTATGAGATGGGTCCCTCTAACCTGTCAAGGCACATCAACCCTGCCCCAATTCAGAAAAACATCAAGGGCTGTTCATGGCCAACTGAAATGTCAACACAATGGGGGTGAGAGAGCTATCCAAGATCTAAATCACCTGTGTTCTTGATAAGCACAGGGGACAAAATGGGGGAGCCCAATCGTTCTCTGAGCCTGAGAGCTGGGCTCTTATGAGTTTCAACACCAAGTTCTTTCCTCTCAGTTTATCTTGTTTTGCTTTGCTTTCTACACTCTGAAATGAGTTACTTTCTGAATACGGGCAAATTTCTGCAAACGGGATTCCGTATAGGCAACGGATATACTCATAGTCTTAGTTCACCTTGGTTATAGCCCATTAAGCTTGTCAAAGTGCTAAATTCAGGAGACTTTGTTTTTTTCTTTCGTTGTTGGCAGAGACAGATTCTTGGGATCGTTAGAGACCTCAGAGGCCATCTCTACAGATTCTCAGGGTTATCAGGGACCTCAGAGACCATTTAGTCCAACCCTGACTAAGAATTCCCAAACTATCCTCCAGCCTTTGCTTTGAAGACCTCATTTAAGGGGACAGGAATGGAGGAAACTCATCACTTTCCAGCACAGCCTATTCCGATTTTGGCTAGCTCCAATTATTGGTGAGTCTTTCCTTATAGGGAGCCTAAATCTGCCACTTGGCAACTATCCTTCCTCTCTCCCTTTCCCCTCCCCCCACTGTAGTCTCTAGTTCTGCCTTCTGGGACCAAGCAGAATAAGTCTCGTCTCTTCCCTGTGACGGCCCCTCAAATACTTGAATACAACTCTCCATTCCCTGTCCCCAACTAAGTTTCCTCTTTTCCAGGTTAAGCATCTCCAGTTCTTTCAACTTTGTCCAGCTTCCACGCCATGTATGGTATGGCTTCCAATGCCCTCACTATCCTGGTTGTCCTCCTCTGAGAGGCTCTCTAGTCTGCCAGTGTTCTAAAACGTGGTCCCCCAAACTGACCACAATACTCTTACCCTGTCTGATCAGGGCAGAGGATGGGGGCCTGGCACTTTTTTTGTTCTGGACTCTCTGCTCTTTTTTCTGTCTGCCACATCATAACGTTGAATTATATTGAGCTTCCAGTTGGTTCCCAGATTCTTTTCAGATGAACTCCTTGCCTAATTATTGCCTCCTTCATCTTGTATCTGGGGAATTTATTTTTTTTAAGTAATTATAAGACTTTCTATTTAGCTCTCTTAAATTTCATTTCATTAGATCTGGTCACTGTTTTAGCCTGTTCTTTTCTTTTTCTTTTTTGGATCTCAGTTCTGTTGTTTACCATGTTAATTATACCATCCTGCCTTATGTCATCTGAAAATTTAATACGCATGCTCTCAGAACCTTCATCCACGTCATTGATAAAAATATTAAGCAGCCTAAGATCAGAAATAGATTCTTGAGGCACTCTACCGGAGCCTTCCCTCCAAGGTGATGTGGGCCTTTCCTGACTCATCCAGTTCCGGAATCCTACAGCCCTTCTTTCTCCCTCTCATCTACAAGAATAGCATGAGAGACTCTCCAGTACATAGCAGAGGTCTAGGTAAATGATATCTCTAGCCTTGCTCTGATCTCACAGTCTGGTTATCCTATCAGTAAAGGAAGTGAGGCTGGCCTGGTGTGACTTGTTTTTGATGAAGTCCTGATGGCTTTTGGTGAACAGGAGGCCAAGAGATTCTGTGGTAGAGAGCTGACTTTGGAGTCAAGGGATGGAGGTTTGAATCCTGGCTTTGCAACTTCAGGCAAGTCTGTTCAACCTGTCTGGTCCATGGTTTTCTCATCTATGAAGTTAGGGGGCTGGAACAGATCACCTCTAAGGTCCTTTCCTGTTGTAAGGCTTCAATCCTTTTTTTCTCATTTTTCACAAACCATCAAAGTCAAGTTCATTAGCCTATGTGCAGTGTGTGTGTGTGGCAGTGGTTGCACCTGTGTGTGTGTGTGTGTGTGTGTGTGTGTGCGTGCGCACGTGCGTGCGTGCATGTACCTGGGAGGCTCCTTCTTGCTTCTCACTTCTGCCCATAGCTAGATGGAGCAAGCTTCCTTCTGCAGGGGACTTGTTCCTGCATTCATTTTTGCTTTGAATCAAATGTCTCTTTCTTACCAAAGATGGCATGTAGCTCTTTGGGAAGCTGTGGGTTCAGTGTAGGATCAGAGCACACTGCTTGGGACCCAAAGGTCCAACTGGCCAACAGGATGCTATTTGCTTGCTAACCCAGGAGGATTGCAACAATGAGCTATTTTATTGAATGAATGTTTACCACCTATTGTGTGCCAGGCAGTGGAAATCAAAAGACAAAAGCAAAACAATCCCTGTTCTCAAGGTGCTTATGTTCTTCTGGGGGAGGAAAATGTGCCCAGAAAATATGTACAAAATAGATGCAAAGCGATCTCTAGGAAAAGGATGCTAGAAAGAGGAAAGGAGATTGGGCTAGGTTTCCTATAGGAGGTGACCCTTGAACTGACCTTCTGAGGGAGATAGGGATTTTACCATGCAGAGGCAGGAAGGGAGGGAGTATATTCCATCCTCTTGAAGAATCACTGACTAATAATGGTTGCTAATGTTTACAAAGTGCTTTAAGGTTCGCAAAATGCTTTCCCTGTTTTCTCCCTGGATCCTTACAACTACCCTAGGAGGTAGGTGCTAGTACCCATTTTACAGAGGAGGAAATCGAACCTGAGAAAAGTCAAGTGACTTGCCCAAGGTCACACAGATGGTAAATGGCCAGTGCAGGGTTCAAACTCAAGTCTTCTCACTCCAAGTTCACCACTCCATCCATTATGCCTTCTAGTTGCCTAGAATCACTTTCCTGATCCCTTCCCATCAGTCTGCCACCTCCTTCTCTACAAATGACTTTATATTTATTCTTAGTAGACTGGATGCTTCCTGCAGGCAGGGGTTGTTTTGTGCTTGTGTTCCCAGTGCTTTTCCAGTGCCTTGCACATAGTAGGCAATGCTTAAAGTCAGCTGGTCTATGGATGGGAATACTGAGACTCTGAGTGGGGAGTGATTTGGGCAAAGTTAAACCAGTGGAGGAGTTTGGATCAGAACCGATTTCTCCTGTTATCTTCAGGTGACCTCCTAGACTTCCCCAACCTGATCCTTCTCTTCTTTTCTCAAGTGCATCCAAAGTATACCTGAGTTTACATCAAGCTACTTATGGGACTGCTAAGGGTTCATTGAGTGACCCTCCAAATGAACCACCCCCAACATCTCAGGGCCTGCTGTGCTCCTTTGGGTGGCGGGGTAGATGTGTGAGACCTAGTCTCCACCCCCCTGGCCTTCAGAGTCTTCTTGGGGAGATGAGACCAGAGAAAACAAAGCAAAAGCCAGCTCCAGTCACCTGGATGAGATGTCTCCCAGGTGACCTAGAGTAATGAATGTCACTAGACACACATTAGTAAATCCGTGGATTCTTCGTATAAAGGTGAAAAGCACCTTCTTCCTCCCTGTTGGGGAAGTGCATATGACAAGATGTCATTTAGTCATTTGCCCCTGTAGACAGGGGAGTAAAGTCCCCCTTCACAGACAGAGCCCATGTGACTGCTGCTGTTTTAAATCTCTTATGAGAAAGTCAGGAACTGGGGGCGTTTGGGTTCATGTTGCTGGCATCGGAATGCTTCCCAGGCGGCTGATAAGATACCCCAGGAGGAGCAGTCTCCTGCAGGGCTGGCTTATCAGTTATCCTCCCTGGGAGGAAAGTGGAGGTAAAGATGAGGCTTATCAGGGAATGTGCTAAGGCTGCCTTCAAAGCAAGGCTTCTTTGGCAACCAGGAAGGGAGGGACCAGGAGGATGGGCTCTGCACTCCATCACTGTTTCCATGGATTTGGAATCCGAAAGGCCCTTAGATGTCTTCTAGTTAACAATAATAATAATACCTAGCATTTTTACTACTTAATAATAATGATGATAACAGCTAGCTTTAAGATCTGAAAAGCCTGGTATATATTCTCTCATCTGATCCTCACAACAACCCTGTGGGGTTTTATTATTATCCCCATTTTACAGATGAGGAAGCTGAGGCTGAGAGAGGTTTAGTGATTTGCCCAGAGTCACACAGCTAATAAATATCTAAGACAGGATTTGAACTCGGGTCTTCCTGGTACCGTGACCAGCACTCTTAATCACTTCACCACCTTTTCATGTTGCAGAAAAAGGAATGGAGATCTAGACAGGTGATGTGACTAGTCAAAGATCACTCACGTAGGATGTGGCAGAACCAGGATTCAAACCCAGATCTTCTGACTCCCAAGTCCTACACTCTATCTGACAATATATATGCCTGGAGATGGCCCCCTCATATCCAAGGTAGATAGTGATTAAGCACACTGGAGAATGGAAGGGCGTTGGGTGTGGAATCAGAGGACCTGGGTTCAGATCCCACTTGTGATGTTTACTTCCTTGTGAGCTCGAGAAACTCTCCTCACTTCTTTGGGCCTCAGTTTCCTCATCTGTGCAATGGGAGTTAGATTCCATGGCCTCTGAGGCCCCTTTCAGCTCTGGAACTAGCATCCTAGATGTTTTTGTTTATCTAACTAGTGCTGTGGAAAGAATCCCAGGGATAGAATCAGGGTTTGAAGCCATGCTCAGTCACTCCCTCTTTCTGTATGTCTGGGCAAGTTATTTTCTCTCGGCTTTGGTTTTGTCATCTGTAAAGTGAGGGGGTAGTACTATTTAATGTCTAAGGTCCTTTCTGGTTTTAAAGATTTCTTGGCTCAATGGATAGAGTTCCTGGCCTGGTGTCAGGAAGATTCATATTCATGAGTTCAAATCTGGCCTCAGACACTTACTAGCTGTGTGACCCTGGGCAACTCACTGAACCCTGTTTGCCTCAGTTTCCTCATCTGTAAAATGAGCTGGTGTAGGAAATGACAAACCATTCTAGTATCTTTGCCAAGAAAACCCCAAATGGGGTCACAGAAAGTCAGACATAACTAAAACAATAACAAAATCTAGCTCTATGGTCTTATAAAGAATGAGGTTTGCAGAAAGGGCATGACTACTCCGTAAGTGTCTGAGAGTGGGTTGATGGGAATTTTCAAGGTACCTTTGAATTGATGCATGGGAAATATGTAAATCCTTCTTACCTTTGTCTATTGTGTACACAGAAGAACTTGGAAAAAAATAAAGGCATCGTCTCCTCCCCCCTCCCGGAATTTCCCCAGAACAAGAACTAACCAGCAGCAAATTGAGAGATGAATCAGTTGGGTACTCACCCATGTTCATGGTTCCCAGGGTTGCTTGTGGAAGTGGACTCTGGGAGTGTGGGGGAGGGGGAATGAGTGGTCTACTCCTTAAGTCTACTTGCATCGTCCCTTTGAGCCAGAGAGAGCTGTCCCAGGCTTTGGTGGAGGGAGCTAGCTGTGCCAAGTGAGATGTGTGATAGAAGGTCTGGGTCAGAGCACCAGAAGAGCAAGCCCTTCTGCTGACTGTTCATTTCCTGACTTTTTTTCTTTTTTTAAAAAAATTATTTTTAATTTTCAACATTCACTTTTATGAGATTTTGAGTTCTAAATTTTCTCCCCCTCTCCAAGATGGTGTGCAATCTGACATAAGCTACACATGTACAATCATATTAAACATATTTCCACATTACCCTGACTTTTTAATAAGAGTATTTTCGAAAGTGAGGGTCGAGATTACTCTGTATAGGAGGGCTCCTGGAAACTTCAGTTGCATCTGACACCAGTCCCTTCCTGCCCACCCTCCACTGAGATTCCCCAAGTAGTGTGTGACTTTCCCAATCCTTTGTCCCGGCTTCTGGGCCAAGTATCTACTCTGTACAAGGTTCAGTCTACACACACACAGAAATGAGCAGGGTGAGGGGTCTGGTCATAAAGACTCCATGGTCCAGACCCATAAATGGGTGAGTAGGACAAAACAGAATATATTAGATGTGCATGTCCCTTTCCTCATTTATTTGGGAGCAGAGCCATAGCTAGAAATTTTTAAGACTGGGTAAAATGGCAGGAAGCAGGCAAAGATGGACAAGCTGGATTTTGTTGGAGAATAGTAATAAAACACTTTAAGGTTTGCCAAGCATTTTATATACATTATTTCATTGGGTCCTCCTTAAAATTCTGTGAAGTATGTGCTAATCCCATCCTCATTTTATAAATGAGGAAACTGAGGCTGAGGTAAAGTGATTCTCCCAGGGTTACACAGCTAGTTGGCCTTTGAGGTGGGATTTTGAACTCAGTTTTTGGGACACCAGTTCCAGTGCTGGCATTCAGCCTGGGGTAAGGCTGATTGAGGAACTCATCTCATTTGATGATGTCCTGTTTTAACTAATCAGTATTTTTGCTAACCAGGTGCTAAGGAAGCTGCTGGTGGAGAGTGGACCTTTCCTTTAAACCCTGAAGAAGTTCATCTCTGGGTGGGAGCTAGGTGGGCTCAGGGGCTTCCTCCCCAGGGCAGGAGGAGGGAGGCCGCACCTCATTATGACGAGGCCGCCCGGATTCTCTCCTTGATGCCGCCTCTCATTTCTTGCCCCTTGTGGTCAGTCTGAATCTTTAGCAACCAGAAGCAGAGAAAGGGAGTTGCTTTGTGAGTCATGGAGTCTCAGACATAGGAGGCGAGGAGAAGAACCACAAATAAGTAACTCCGGTTGGGAAAAACAAAATTGCTTTAAGCTATTCTTGGAAACAGCAAGATTACATCGTGTTTCTTCCAAGAAAATGTAGGAACCTTCTACGTTTCTGGGTAGTTTGTTTTATTTATATTATGATGTAAAATTCCAAAGGAGTGGCAGCAGAGCAGAGGATTTGCAAGGAAAATTTTAGCAAAATTTATGCATTTCAAAGACAGAACCTAAGAACTAGAGATTTTTTTTTCTTGGATTTAGCTCTGAAGGGCTTTTGAAATCTTCCTCTTCTAGTTTCCTCCTTCCCACATTTAAATTACCCTTGCAGATGTGTGCATAGTGGGTAGAGCGCTGGGCTTGGAGTCAAGAAGACTCATCTTCCTGAGTTCAAATCTGGCCTTAGACACTAGCTAGCTGTATGACTTTGGGCAAGTCATTTTTGTCTACCTCGGTTTCCTTATCTGTAAAATGAGCTGGAGAAGGAAATGGCAAACCACTCCAGTATCTTTGGCAAGAAACCCCCAAATGGAGTCACGAAAGGTCTGACATGACTGAAAAGTGTTGAACAGCAACATAGCTTGGCTGGATTTGGAGAGCAGTTGGAGATGCTCGGGGTGTTTCTGACTTGCCGCTTTTGGCTATTTTTGAGCCAGTGTCTGACAGTGTGTTGATGGATAATTTTCAGGGTCTCTTTGAGTGGTTAATTCATATATCTTCCTTACTTTTTTGTGTTGTGTGTGTAAAAGGATTTGGAATAATGTGTTGGGCATCAATCTCATGGAGTTCTTCCCTAGGTACTTACCCTAAATCAAGAAAGAACCAGCATTAAATTGGGAGGTGCTGGCTCTAGGCTGACGGCTGAGAAGTTGGAAGTTGTGAGGTCTTTTCAGAACACAAGAGGATTTCTTACTGTTACTAAAAATGGCATGGCATGGCATGATGGAAGGAGGGTGGGATTTGGAGTCAAAGGACCTGGGTTCAGTACCCAAATCTGCCACTTTTTATCTGTATGACTTTGGGTAAGTCATTTTACCCCCTCAAGGCCTCAGTTTCCTCCTTTGTAAAATAAGGAATTAGACTTATTGACTACCAAGTTTTCTTCCAGCTCTAAATCTAAGAACCTAGGGACTCTAGATAGTCGAGGCAGGGTAGGGAGTGTTTTTGTTTTTGTTGTTCTGTTTAAATAACTTTGTATTGATATGGTGTTACATCAGTCAGTCAACAATCATTTATTAAGCACTTACTACATGCTAGGCACTAAACTAGGTGCTGGTCATAACAAAGAAAGGCAAAATAATGGTCCCTGCTATCTAGGAACTTTAATTCTAATTGTGGAGGAGGAAGGGGGAGACTGCATCTCTCTGTCTCTGTCTCTGCCTCTATCTCTCTCTCTCTCTCTCTCTCACTCTCTCACTCTCTCTCACTCTCTCACTCTCTCACATACACACACACACACACACACACACAATATAATCTCAGAATGATGGGACTTGGGGTGGGGGAGGAGGGGAAGGGGATTGAAGAGGAGTAGAAGCCCCAGTCTCTTTGAGAGCCGTCTCTTATAATAAAGACTTTTTTTAAAAGAGGAAGAAAAAAATAGTTCAGCAAAACTAACCAACGTATCCAAAAAAGACTGCCAAGCTAATCATTTCTTTTCAGATCATCTCTTCCTCCACCCTGCCTTGTCTCACTGCTGCTAAAAGCCTCAATCTTGCAGAGCTCTCCATACCTGTAACCCCAGAATCACCTTTGACTTACTCTGAGCTAGGCCGGCTAGCTCTGGCCCAGGGCCTGGCCCTTCCACTGGTCCAGTTGTTCCCTAGGGTGTCTGGCTTTTCTTCCTTCTCTTAGTTCACCTCCCTACCTGTAGGGAGGGTGTGGCAGAAGAGGCAACATTGGTAGTGTGGATAGATCACTCTGACAGCAGGAACACTTGGGTTAGGATAGGGGATGGGCTGGAGCAATGATCCCTCAGAAATCTACAACCATTACAGACAGGCTTGACTTGTTGTTCTGCTGATGGTCTAGACTTAAGAAGGTGATGGCGAAAATGATGATAATGCAGTTTCAACCTAAATATGTGTCCTGTTGTTAAACGTTTACCAGCACTCCGCTGGGTTGCCTTAGACTCTTATTAGCTGTGAAATCCTGGGCCTCAGTTTTCATCTGCAAAAATGAAGGGGTTGGAATTAATGACCTGTAAGGTCCCTTCCAGGGCAGCTAGGTGGTACAATGTATATAGATTGCCAGGCCCGAAGTCGGGAAGACTCATCTTTCTGAGTTCAAATCCATCCTCAGATGCTTGCTAGCTGTGTGATCCTGGCCTCAGTTCCTCATCTATAAAATGAACTGAATAAGGAAATGGCAAACCACTCCAGTATCTTTGCCCAGAAAATCCCAAATGGGTTTATGAAGAGTTGGACATAACTGAAAAATGACTGAACAACAACAAAATGTTCCTTGTAAATTATAAGTTAATGATTCAATGATTCTAGATCTGCCTAATTGTTCTATTGAAATTGCTACTTACTACTTCAAATACAAGCCTACCTGGCCTGATTAATCTTGCTCACCTTTTAGCCCCATTGCCCGACTCCCTCCCACTTCCTTTGATTTCCATCCTGATCACAGGAGGCAGGTTGCTTTGGAAATAAGATGACTGGCCTCGCCCTCCATTGGTCCCTGGATGCTTGGCATAGCCGGCCTGATTCAACACATATTTGAATACGGCTTGCCATAGTTGGGGGAAACGCACTTGAAAAGAATTATGATAATAACAATAGTTCACCCTTATGTAACACTTTACACAGTACTTTATTTTAGCATCACATCACTTAGGCTAGGAAAGGAGATAGTGTAATTATGGCTGCTGACGGTGGTGGTGATGTTACAGTTCGGAATGATTTTTCCTCCTTAAACCTCAAATAACACTTTGTACCTCTTATGATTTTGCCATGGTCTAGTCTGCATTATGGTTGTTGGAATGTTGCACATTTGTGTGGTTTACTGGACTGTAAGCTTCAGGAGGGCAGGGATTAATCATATCTTAATTATTGCTATATCAGTCCCCCATACCCAGGTGATGCACCACAGGTCCCTTTTGGCTGCAGGTGTTGAATAAATGATGGTTGGGTGAATGAATGAATGAATGAACCCTTATTTTACAAATTGAGGAAATTAAGGCTAGGAGGTTTTCTATCACTTAGCCAGGTTTATACAGTTAAAGAGGCAGAATCAGGACCCAAACCCAGATCTTCTCTCAGAGTCCTTGCTCTTTTTGTTACATGACTGCCAAACAGCTGCAAATCTCTGCTAGGATAAGACATAGAGTCCGAGCCTCAGTTTGCTCATCAGTAAAAGGAGGGAAATAATGTCCATAGAACCTACGCTATAGGCTCGTTGTGAGCATTAAGTGAGCTAATGTAAATAAAACATTTTTGGGGTTGGGATCTGAGATTTCAATTGGCATACGGTGCTCCTTCACTAATATTCATTAGTACCTGTTCTTTACTTCATAGTTTTAGAAGTGGCATGAGGATCTCAGAGGGTAAGTGACTGGTCTAGAGTCCATGGACGGTGTTGGAGCCAGCACTTAAACTCCTGGCCTTCTTGACCTCAGCTCAGGTCTCCAATCACTGCCATACTGCTTTTCACATTAAGGTGCTTTGCAAACTTTCAAGTTCTATGTAAATGACAGCTATTTTTGTTGGTCAGGACTTGTGATTTCATTCAGGTAGGGGAACTCCCTAGAGTAGAAACTCCCTTCATCATGCTGATCTGCAAGTTATCTGTAACTCTTAGTCTTATGGAAGAGTGTGTGTGTGTGTAGGGCTTGAACTGAGGTCCTTGGACTCCAAGGAGGACCATCTGTTCACTATTGTTGTCCCTGTGGGAAGCAGCTGAACAAATGGGACAAGACAAAGAATGCCACGTGGTCAAGCCAAGGGAGACTTGGCAAAGGAGAGGTGGGCCTTGAAGGCTGAGTGGGATCATAGTGTCGTAGACTGAGAGCTGAAAGGAACCTCTGAGGCCATGGAGTATATTTCTTTTATTTTACAGATGAGGGAACTAGATCCCAGAGATGGGAAGTGATTTGCCCAGAATGACTTGGAATCTAGAAGACCTAGGTTCTAATCCTTCTTCAGGTCACTTACTACCTGAGGCACTTAAGTACCTACCTGAGTTCTAATCCTTCTTCAGGTCACTTACTACCTGAGGCACTTAAGTACCTACCTGAGTTCTAATCCTTCTTCAGGTCATTTACTACGTGAGGCACTTAAGTACCTACCTGGGTTCTAATCCCTTCTCAGGTTACTTACTACCTATTTAGCTCAGGTGGTAAGTAACCTGAGGAGGGATTAGAACCTGGGTCTTCCAGAGTTGATTTAGATGGGCAGAGAGGAAGGGGAGGGCATAGAGTGGGTTGGGGAATACTGTATGAGCAGAGACATGGTATGTGCTTCAGGAAGGTTGAGAAAAGAGCTTGAATGGGGCTGAGAGAAAATTTGGGGGAGCATTGGGCATAAGGTTGAACAGGGTCTTGAACACTAAGTCAAGGAATTTGTAGAAAAAGGAGGCAACAGGGAGCCATTGCTGGCTCTTGAGAGAGAGAGAGAGACATGATAGAAGTGGGGTTTGGGGAAGATGAACAGGACGGCTGGAACAGAGAGAGGAAATGAAAGAGGAAAGGCCCAGGTTTTGCTGGGAATAGAGGAATGACTGCCATGCTGTAGCACCATAGATTTTGATCTTTAAGGGACCTTTAAAGTCAGCTAGCCCAATCCCTTCATTTTTACAGATGAAAAAATTGAGCCCTAACGAGTGGGAGGTGACTTGCTGAAGGTCACACAGGCAGAAAGAAACTGGCCTGGATTCCAACCCAGATCCTCTGGCTTCAGATTTAGCACACTTTCCACTGTACCATGCCACCTCACTTCCTAATTTGGCTTTGTTCCCTGGCAGGAAACCACTTGGCCCCCTTTGGCATTCTTGGAGAGGCTGTGGTGACCCAGGACCCTCTGGGCACCCCTCCCCCACAGCGGCCCTTCCTTCTCTTGTACATGAAAATGCCCACCTCCCCACTCCAGGTCCAGGCAGCCTGTAAATCCCTTTCTTCTGCTCTGCCTTTGTCTCCTTCCTTCATCTCCTAAGCACTCTTAGAATCCGATTGGTCATGGGAAACTGGGGGACAGACGATATCCTTTGGTATTTGAGTTTTATGACACCAATGGGGAAGTCAAATGGACATATTAAAAAAATCCTCGCATTTGAAGTATGAAGAAGCCCAATCTGGCAACCAACAAGCACCTACTGTGTGCCGGGTACCTGTGCTGGGCCCTGGGGATGCAAAGACAAAAAGAAAAAAAAAATCTCTGCTCTCAAGGAGCTGATATTTTCTCAGGAGAGTCACCGTCAGTATAGACAGAATAAATACTGAATAGATGCAAAGAATTTATTATAGACCCCTTGCGGTTCTGTGGAGGGGCTCTCTAGCTCCTGTTAGCACATCCTTCTCCATGTGAGGAGCCCTACTCAGTGCATCATGTGCCAGGAATATTGACGGAGCAACATGACTCCCGCTGACGAGGCTACCAGCTCATTCTTCTAAAATAGCTGCAATTTAGCTCAGTTCAGAGAAGAAAACACATGCTTGGGAAATCAGAGCGAATGCATTGACTTTTTTTTGCTTTGAAAGTATTTAAATGACTTGCCTAAGAAATGTCTGAGGTTAGAGTAGGACAGATAGGAGGGATGGTGGCCAAAACCTAAGGAAGTTATTTTGGTAATTTGAATGAACACTCATTACATTTTCCCCCATCAGTCTGTGCACTTGCTCCAAATAGCTCCTGGTTTGGGTTTAGGCAGCACAGACTGCATTTGCATTTCTCCAGGGGCATATGCGCCATTCTCTGTGCCTCCAGGTTTAATGCCAGTCCAAAGCTCCTGAAAACAGAGAGGGGTTTGTGGGCATCTTCTGTGTACCGACCCTGCCAGAGAAGGGCTTCCACCCTGTAACTGATGAAGAGAGATTGTAAAATTGGGGGTGTCTAGTGGTGAGGAGGATGGTGGTCACATCCTGCATGAATACCAGGGTAAGTGAGCCTTCATTCTTAGATGCCTCTCCATAGGCATCCCTTCACTCCTGCCCATAAAAAATATCCATTCTATCCTAGGCTTTTGGATTTATCTCACTCAGTTACTGGGTATGACCTTTTGAGGCATATTGAGTAATGCTTTAAATCTGCACCTGTGTAGCAGGTTTGGGAATCAGTAGTGTGGTGGAAGGAGCATTGGATTCTTGGTGTTGGGAGATTTGGGACCTGGTCTTAACTCTGCATTTATCAGCCCTCTGACTTTTCTGTGATTCAGTCTTCATTTTGTAAATGAGGTGATTGGACTAGATCGGTGTTTCCTAGAGGCTGAATGAAATTGGCACATAGCTAGATAGGGGTTCTAGATTTAACAACCAGATTATCACTCACTTTAAAGGGGGAGCACCCCCCCATTCCCAATGTCTAATTGATGGATTTTAGTGGTGCTAATTACTATGAATTTATGTTTTTAAAGATATGTATTTTATATCCCTTTGCTTTTTTTTCCAATGGTTATCCAGCTAATGTTGACATTAGCTGGAATTGGGTTTTGAATAGAAACAAAAACTTACTTTAAGACGTGCTAACAACATGGCATTGTAAACTGAATATTTAGAACTGGACTTTTTCATAAATTGCTTGTTAGATCACTACCACTTTCTTCCTCTCTCCACCTCCTCCCTCCACCCCCATTCCATTGTGTTAATGCATAAAGCTGATCTGTGTTCTTTCTCTCTCCCTCCAGGTGTGACAGTTCCTCAAGTATTCCATGGTGCTCTCCTCTGTGATCTTTGCTGTGCAACTCCTGTTTAATCCTTTCTGCGGCCTGCCATCAGAACATGGGGGAAAATGAAGATGAGAAGCAGAGCCAGGCTGGCCAGATTTTTGAGAACTTCGTCCAAGCATCCACATGTAAAGGCACCCTGCAGGCCTTCAACATCCTCATTCGGCACCTGCAGCTTGACCCCTCGGACCACAGGAACTTCTATTCCAAGCTGAAGTCTAAGGTGACGACCTGGAAGGCCAAGGCCCTTTGGAACAAATTAGACAAGCGAGGAACCCACAAAGAGTATAAGCGAGGAAGATCATGCATGAGCACCCGGGTGAGTGAGTGAGTGAGTGAGCCTTCTGGGCTTGGGGGCCTCACTCCCAAATGGCAACTGTCCATTGGAACCCTGTGATCAGGCTCTTGTTTTGGCCGCACTGTTACTTAGAATGGTTTTGTGTGAATCTCCTACAACTCGGTAAAGCATATTTAGGATTGAGGCCATGCTTAATAAATATTTGTTAGAGCTATCATGAGTCAATGAACAAGAATTTATTAAGCACCTGCTATGTGCCAGCCACTGTTAGACATGAGGATGCAAAGACAAGAAGGTAATAGCCTCTTCCTTCAAGGATCTGCTTCTGACTCTTATTATTGTAGCTGCATGATCTTGAGCAAGGCACAGCCTCTCTGGACCTTGATTTCTTTACTTGTGAAAAGATATCGGGCCAGGTGGTCTCTGCAGTTCCCTTCCAGCTTTAAAACCACAGTCTCATGACCTTTTCTTCCAGTGAAAGACAGAGAATCAGAAGAGAGGGTTAACTAGATGCCTGTAAATGAGGGATTTGGGGCCCCCGAGAGCATCCTCCTTGCCCTTCTGTTAAGTGTGGAAGCAATGGAGGGATTATTTGGATAATTCTGACTTCAGAAATGGGGGCGGAAATAAGAATGGGGGTTCCTCACTTATTCCCCCCCAAATAGCTCAGACACACCTGTAATTAATTTGAATCAATCAACAAAGACACTTGAAGCTGGGAGGACAACTTAGGAGGATCTTGGCGACATTCTAGATGAGAGGTGATGAGGTTACCCCCAATTGAGTTGCTAGCTATAGATGGGAGAGATGTTGTGGAGATAGAAATGGTGGATTTGGTGGGTGATGGAGAGTGAGGAGTGGGGTGGAATGTAGGGGTTACAATCTGGGAGCCTGGAAGGGTAGGGATGCCCCCTACAGAAATAGGAAGCTTAGAAGGGTGAAGGTTTTGAGGGAAAGATAATGAGTTCAGTTTTGCACATGTTGATTTTGATATTAATGTTAACTGATTTTCTCCTGCTACCTGCCACCTGATTTAGAGGGGTTCGCTTTGGCCATTGGGGTACTTTGTAGAGCAGCATAAAGAATCTGGAAATTTCTGGAAACCTTCCATGCCAAGCTGGCCTCAGTTAGGAGACCCTAGGACTGAGCTGTCCTGGTTGTTCTCTCTGCAGCCTTTGGGACTCCAAGCCAGGCAAAAGCTGCTTGGGCAGGAAGTAGCCATGAGTTTGGATTCAAAGGGAGCAGACGTGATTTCACTGCCGGAGGAGGTGATGTAGTCAGAGCCCTTGGAATTCCTTTTGGTGCCAGTCCCAGGATGAGGGTTTGAACTCTCCATGGCAATTTGGTCTGTTGTGTGTTTATCTGGAGGATGGAGAGCTGCAGAATGCACTGGGGGCTTCTGTGTCTGCTTCCCACGTCTCATGGGAGGCAGTGATAGATAGCTTCCCTGAGAGCTGAGCACAAGCTGTGCTGCGCCTCTACAAGTCATCCTGGTCCTGCTTTGGTCGGCCTCATGTGCTAAGCAATGCCCTTGGATGGCACGGGCTGACCCATCCAGTGCACACAAGGGGAAAAGGAAAAGTGGGGAGCAAGAAGCAGCTTCTTCTTTCCTTTTCATCCGCATTGCACACAAACTGGACTACTCTTCATTCCCCAACCTCCTCCTGCCCTTTACCGGCTTTCTCTCTGTTCTCATACTTATCCCCCATTCCTGGAAGAGACTCTTTTCTCAGACCTTCCCCTTCCTTCACTCCTTGGTCATCTCACTTTCTGGCTCTTGCTTATAGTCAGAGGAGAACTGGATTAGAATCCTAGTGTTGGCATTTCCTAAATGTCTGACCATGAACCAATCACTTTACCTTCCTGAGTGTCAGTTTTGCCATCTGTAAAATGGGGACAATAATAACCCTGCTCTTAATACAATGGTTTGTCCAGAGGTCAGTACTCAGTGGGAGCTCCATCATTGCACCCCTACTGTAACCCATCTTTAAAAACAACTTTGAAAGACCACAGAACTCTGATCAGCTCATTGAGTAGTCATGCCCTCAGAAGAGGGATGATAAAGTATGCCATCCACCTCTTGGCAGGAAGGGAATGGACCAGGGATGCAGAATAGGGCGGAGCTTTTTCAGATATGGGCAACTTATTTTATTTTATTTTATTTTTTGGGTTAGGCAATGGGGTTAAGTGACTTGCCCAGGGTCACACAGCTAGTAAGTGTTATGTGTCTGAGGCCAGATTTGAGCTCAGGTCCTCCCGAATCTAGGGTCGGTGCTCTATCTACTATGCCACCTAGCTGCCCCTATGGGCAACTTATTAAAATTGTTTTTCTTGACTATCCTCATTTATTACAAGGGAGGATGTCTATTGGGGTGAGGAGGGAGTTTAGTAGGAAACAAAAGAGATACAAAAAAGGAAAGAAAAAGGAAAAAAGCATGGGTAAAAGTTAAAAAAAAAATCTTAGACACAAAGGGTGTAAAAAATGAAACCATAAATATAAAGAATGCTGTAAACTTACAAGGAACAAGGGTAGCCCCAAAGAAGAGGTATGAGAAGACACCTTCCCCTACTCCTTTGGGGAGGTAGGGATGGGTCCACAGTAGGAAACACTTAATAGATTGTTAGAATTTTTGATGGTTTTGCTGATTCTTTTCTCTTTTTTTTTCTTTTAAAAGTATCCATTGTATATAGAATGGCTTTCTGGGAGGGGGCAGAGGAGAGGTGCAGGAGGAAATTTAGGTGAAATAGAAACAAGATAGCAATAAAACTTAATTTCAAAAAATAGATGGAAGAAAACATAAAAAGTCACTAGGGAACACAGTCAACAATTACATTCCTATAATATTCTATATAATACATACTTTAGAATGTACATAATAAGCTCATGGCTTCAAATACAGTCCATTTTTTATTATTTTCTCTGTATAAAATGTTTGTGTTGATGACTTTTATTAGTATTGTTCAGTCATTTCAGTCGTGTCCGGCTCTTCATGACCCTTTTAGGGTTTCCTTGGCAAAGATCCTGGAGTGGTTTGCCATTTCCTTCTCCAGCTCATTTTACAGTTGAGGAAACTGAGGCAAAGTGAAGTGACTTGCCCAGGGTCACACTGCTAGTAAGTGTCTAAGACTGGATTTGAACTCAGATCTTCCAGACTCTGGGCCCAGCACTCCATTCACTGTGCCATCTAGCTGCCTCTGAAGTTCACGATAAAAATAAAAAATTTCAGAATGAAAACACACGTAACATAGCTAGCTTCAGTTGCCTAAAGGTTGGACAGGTTAAGTGCATTACCCAGGGTCTCCCAGCTGGTAAGTGTCAGAGGCTGGGCTTTGATTCCAAGCCTGGCATTCCACCCCCCCCACCCCCCCCCCCGCCACAAGGTGTAGGCTCCTGCAGTGCCCACACAGTAGGCACTCCATAAACATTTGTTGAAAATGGACTGTCAGAATGAAGCGGAGGAGTTGAAAGAGTCTGTGCAGTAGGGAGTGGTGGGGAACCACCCACAGTGCCCTGGGTTGCCCACCCCTGAGCTGTGGCCCAGGACCATAAAAAGTCCCCGCCCTGGGGAGCCCTGCCCCCTCCCTCTCCCCTCCCCAGGAGCCCGGCTCTGTTGGAAAAGCTATAAACTTTTATTGTTCCAAACTCCCAACTGCAGCCTAAGCCTTTTGTGTTTATGCATGATTGACTTTCTTTTAGAAATTTGTTTTACATTGGTTTTGAAAGTCCTGTGGGTCACTTGAGGGAACCCAGCTGGAGTTAATTCTCCAACACTGGAGCATTTTAGAAAAAGCTCCTGTTGCCTAATTTCCATTACATCTCCCCGTGTTGGGGGGGCAGGGGTGCTGCCACTGTCATTTAGACTCTTTAGGGCACAATGACAGAGATTCTCGAGTGGGAAGGGCATTGACAAATGGCTAAATAAAAATCCATCAAGTGATGGTTCCTCTTCTCTGACTTGCCTTCCATGCAGAGGCGTTTATTTCCTGAATGAAAGAGAGAAGTTTCTCAAACAAGGTCAGGAGAAGTGGGACTGATCCCTGGGCTGGGCCAGCCTGGCAGGGGAGTCACCTGGAGTGCCTGGGGGTTGGAAGGGAAGAATATGTTTGCCAGGGCGGGGTTGGCAGAGTTGGGGTGAAAGCCTTGCTGGGTGGCTTTGCTTGGAAATGAGGAACTAGAGGCCAGCCCAGGCCTCCTGGCCTCTTTACCTTGAGTAATAGCTGAGGATAAAGGCCAGCATTTCTGTAGCACCTTAAAGTTTGCAAAGCATTTCACAAATAATCTCATTTAACCTCACAACAACTCTCAGAGGCAGGTGCTGTTACTTTCTCCATTTTACAGATGAGAAAACCAAGGCAAAAAAAAAAAAGAGGAAGTTAAGGGACTTGTCTGAGATCACGCCGCCATTAGGGCTGAATTTGACCTGAGGTCTTCCTGAGTCCAGGTCCACAGGAAGAGCCTCTCTTCCTTTTAAGCCTTTCCTGGTTCCTCCTCCACACAGAACTGACCCTGCCCAGCACAGCACACATCTTAGGCCTTTCTTAGGCTCCTTGAGATCTATCATAGGTTTAGAGTTGAAGGGATTTGAGAGATTCTGTAGTCCAGGGGGTTCTAGACTAGCACCAGGTACTGTCAATGGC
>NW_020952816.1:0-14074 GCF_900497805.2 Vombatus ursinus
CCCTCTTCCTCCTCTTCCTTCTCTTCTCCCCCTCTTCCAAGGGCAGGCTAGACACCTCCCCTTCACGCCCCAGGCAACTCTCTGAGCTGGTAAGCTGCCCACCAGGATTGATCTGCATTGGCAGAGGGAGTTCCTTCTCAGCAGTTCCCTACACTGATGAAATCACGTCTGGTCAAAACCTTGTCAGAACCAACATCTCTGCAGTGCTTTAAGGTCTGCAAAATGCCTTATGAATATTATCTCATGTGAGCCTCATGGTAGCCCTTGGAAAGAAAGTATTACAGGTGACATGCCTATTTTACAGATGAGGAAACTGAGGCTCTAGAGAAATTCAGTGACTGGACCGTGAGTACCAAGCTAGAAAGTGTTGGAGTCAGGATATGAACCCGGCTTTTTCTGTCTTCCAGTGGAGCACTTTATCTGCTGTCCCCTTGTTGCCTTTGTCTGCGCTGCACTGAAGTTATTGGCTGATTATGACAGATTTGTGTAGGAGTCGTTTTCCTGACCCTTCCTCTCCCACCTCTCCCACAATTCTAACACACTAGTCCTTGGAATTCCCAGATGAGAAGGTTGGAAGGAATGCCAGATGTTATCTAGTTCCCCTCTTCCTCCAGCCTAACTCATACATCAAGAGGTAGAGCCGGGAGGGACCTCAGGGACCCCCTCATTTGACAGGCAATAAAAAGTAAGTAAACCAGCATTGATCAAGCCCTCATTAGATGCCAGACACCTAATAATGGGGGCAGCTGTAAGCATTGGGGGTTGCATGGATCAGATTTACTTTGCATGGTTATTGTCACTGTGTCTGTGCTTCCCCTGGTTCTAACACACTTCACTCTGGATCAGTTCATAGGAGGCTTCTCAGGCTTCTCTGCAACCGTCCCTTTCCCACTGCCTCCACTTCAATTCAATTAAGTAGCTACTCTGTGCCAGAGGTTGTGCAGGGCATTGGGGATTTCAAGACAAAAACAGAACAGCCCTTGTCTCCAAAAGCCTTACATTCTATTGGTGGAAAAAAAAAGTATACATAGAATATGAAATACAAAATACATACAAAGTAGGTCTCTTTCTATGGCAATCTCCTGATTTCCCATCTGACTCTTGAAGCTAATGTAGCCCAGGAGTTCTAAAATGAGAGGGTCTGTGAACCTGGGACAAAAATATATACATAAAATATAATTGGTATCCTTTGAAATCCTACATACTTGATTTTATGTGCTTGAAAACATCATTCTGAGAAGGGGTCCCTAAATTTCACTAGATTCCCAGAGGGGTCCCTAGCCTTTGCTAGAGTCCCAGGAGGTCCCTGGGTTTCACCAGATTCCCAGAGGGGTCCCTAGCCTTTGCTAGAGTCCCAGGAGGTCCCTGGGTTTCACCAGAATCCCAGAGGGGTCCCTAGCCTTTGCTAGAGTCCCGGAAGGTCCATGGGTTTCACCAGATTCCCAGAGGGGTCCCTAGCCTTTGCTAGAGTCCTGGGAGGTCCCTGGGTTTCACCAGATTCCCAGAGGGGTCCACAATAAAAAAAAAAGGCTAAGAAACCCTGTTTTTGGCTACCATAATCACTCAGTTCAGTGTATAGCACTTGCTGAGCTCAGAAGGACCAATGGCATTTAAGCAATCAGCGGGGAGGTAAAGGATGGTTGGAAAGCCTAAGGTGTGTCTCTGCACGTGTTTAATTGGGTCTGCCTAAAGTGTAACTCCACTGAGGTTTTTAGCTCAGTGGAGGAAGGAAAGCTTGATCCCTACTGTCTTTTACTTTTCTTGGTCTCCCCAGTGCTTAGCACAGTGCCTGGCACACAGGAAGTGCCTAATAAACGTTTATGGGCTGACAATGGTAATTTAAAGAAGTCAGAGCGTCACAATGACTTGGAGCAGCGCCAGGGCTCTCTTCTCCTTGCTGAAGCAAGCCGAATCAAATGTACAGAGTTCCAACGCCTCCGAGTTGGTGCAGTCCCCCATCGATGAGTTCTGAATGGCTTCTGGCTTCCTTTTCTTGCTGGGAATCTAAGGATGGAAAAGGATTGAGGACTTGGGATGAGCATTGGAATGTCTAGGAGGGCAGCTAGAGGTGTCGACAAAGTACAGTTTCAAGTTTGTGGTTTCTGTAGGATTTTGAGCAGGAAGGGACCTTAATGGTCATCCAGGCCAACTCTCACACTTCACCGGTGAGAAAACTGTGCCCTGCCATGGAAAGAATGCTGGGTTTGGAGCTAAGGGACCCTATTTGAATCCCGGCTCTGTAGCTTAACTATCTGTGTGACCTTAGCCAAGTCACTTCATCACTGCGCCTTAGTTTCCTCATCTGTCAAGTGAAGTGGGTTTGACTAAAGAACTAATGAGTCCCAAGGAAGTCAAATGATTTTTACCCAAGGTCACTCAGTATTCAAACTCGAATCCCTGATTCCAAATCTAGTAAGTACTTTCTCCCCTGCACCAGCCTTTAGCACTGACTATGGTCTTTTGTGGTTAATGTTCTCTTGGAATAGAAGTTCCTTCATTTGGTAAGAAGGGAGCAATCTCTTTAATAGATGTGAATGAATTCTTCCTAGATGCTGAGCACAAATCTGCACAAGTGAAAGGGCCTTTAAAATTTCCAACCTAAATTTTGCTTCCATGACCAGTGTGTGTTACCAAGCTAGTTAGTGTGGCAGTCTGGTCTAGGAAACAGCAGTTTGTGATTTTAGGTGGAAATGATGGCTTTTTCCATGACTTTGAGTGAATTCAGATGGTCTGGAAAAGGGCACAAGCATTCATTTCAGGCCACAAACTGTGAGGTCCCTCTCCTACCAACACCAACAAGTCTAACGTATGTAATACAGAATCCTTTAATTTTTACTGTCTGGTTGTATAGGAACCATACTTTTCTGCCCTCCCTGCCCCATCTTTATTACAAAAGGCCTCTTTCTCATGACATGTATTATAACATACTGGTATCCATTTGGTTGTTGTTATTTAGTTCTTTTTCAGTCGTGTCTGACTCTTTGTGACCCTTTTTTGGTGTTTTCTTGGCAGAGATAGTGGAGTGGTTTGCCATTTCCCTCTCCAGCTCATTTTACAGATGAGGAAACTGAGGCAAACAGGATTAAGTGACTTGCCCAGGGTCAAATAGCTCAGAAGTGTCTGAGGCCAGATTTGAACTTGGGTCTTCTTGACTCCATGCCTGGCGCTCTATGCAAATTGGTGCCACCTAGCTGCTCTCCATTTGGGTGATGCACTAGTAAATGGTCACTGTGGGATCATAAGATCGTAGCTTTGTTACTGGAAGGGACCTTAAAGACCATGCAGTCCAACCTTCCCCACCCCCCACCCCATTTTTCAGATGAAGAAATGAAGACTTAGTGAGGTTCAGTGATTTGCTCATAAATATCAGAGGTGGCATTTGAACCCAAGTTTTTCTGACTGCATGTTCAGCACTTTACCCACTTCTTCACGTTGCCTTCCTGAAGGCTGGATGACCACTTGCCTGGTGGCACGAGGTGGGATTCTTTTTCAGGCAGGTTTTGGACTAGATGACCTCTCCTGTTGCCCCTCCCTCTAAGGCTCTCCAGTTCTTTCATGAACAGAGGTTGGAGGTGCATGGGACAAGAGGTGTCGGTGGAAAGGGAGAAATTCCAAGGAAGAAGGCTCGTGTGGCTGGGAACAGAAGGCAGAATGTAGCTGTCTGACATTCCACACCTCTGAATCATGGTCTGCCAGGGAAGCTTGTCTCTGCCGAGCTGGTGATAAGAGACTTTCTCACAAAGGGGTCAGACACCGACTTGGCTCTTGCTCACTGTTACAAATGGTGATGAAAGAGGTTGACATTTTAAACTAATTTAATAGAAAGCCTCGGATAAAGGGGCAATGGGCTCTAACATTCCTCTGTTAATTGCTGTGTTTTCAAAGCATTAATACCTGTCTCATTGCCTGTATTTGCGAGTGCACACCTTACTGTGGACGTTGGTTCTGTGTGTGAAGAAGGACGTTATGAGGCAGCTGGAGGAAGTCTGATGCCGGACAAGAAAGGGCTGGGAAGAATTATTTGGCTCATTTGTGACTTTGTCGTCATAGGAACAGAAAATGAACTGCAGTGCATTTGTTCATTCATTTCAACAAACATTTGTTATGTTCAATGCCCTCACATTGTGCTTGGTTCTGGAGCAGATCGAAAACGAAATAAGATGATTGTCTGTCTGGAGAGACTTGGAATCTATTCACCTGGACTAAGCATCTGGAACATCCCAGGAACTTAATAAATGCTTGTTGATTGATCAAAAAAAAAAGATTTAAAAAAAGTACCCCTCCTGAATTTGTGTTAAGGCAGAATTATACAATTGTAGATAGCTTCAGGTTTGCAAGGAGCCTGCCTTTTGGGCTTCGGCTGTGCTGGAATGGATGTGAATCTGACTAGGAGGACAGGCAGTGAGACCTGGGACTCTATAGATTTTTGTAGGATTGGATCTTGGATCTTGGCATGAGACCCATCCACCCCCTCTCATGCGATATATATGTGTGTGTACAGCTCTGTGTGTGTGTGTGTGTGTGTATATATATATACAAAATGTATATATATATGCACATATATATATATACACACACATACCTATATATATGCACACACAGGCTGTATATGTAGAACTCTTTATAGAGCTCTATTAACACGGAGAATAGATGGTTTTTAAAAAGCCTTAGATTTGGAGTCTGACAATGTGAGGTTGAATCTTGGCTCTGGAAGAGAGGGGTAGTGGCTAGGATGCTGGATTTGGAATCAGAACCTGGGTTCAGATCTTACCCAGACAGTCACCAGCCCTGTGATCCTTCCTGTGCAAGTCACTGAGCCTTATCTCTGCCTCAGTGAACACATCTGTAAAATGAAGAGGTTGGACTCAGAAGCCTCTAAGGTCCCTTCCCTTTGTGCATTAGTTTCCTCTTCTGTAAAATGGAGCTTTATGGGTAATCTACTTGGGTGTGAGTCTATTCTTCTGGAATAGAATATAAGCTCCTTGAGGGAAGGGGCTGTTACATTTTTATCTTTGTATCCTCACTGCTTGGAACATACTGGAGCATATTGGGACATACTAGACACTTAATAAATGCTTGCTGACTGATTTCTCAAGGTTGGTAATGAAATTGCAGAAGTCAGGACTGGCCATTACCGGCACTTCTTTATTTAGAGACCTACCATGCAAATTGTGCATCCAGAGTACATATCGTCCCTACCTGAGCATCCACTGTAAGGGTTGGGTATTAATACCGCGGTTTTGTTTGTCTGTTCTTGCTGGCCTTTGCTAGCCCAAGGCTGGGTGTCCTCGTCAACATCTGACCACTCTGAAGGGCTCCTTTCTAGGCAGGAGAGTGGAAAGCAGCCCTGGGAGTATTAGAGATGATGGTGGGGCTGGTTGAGACTGGGCCTTGGAGGTTGGGTTGGTTGGCTTGTTTTTTAGCTGTAGAAGTTTCCAGGCCCTCTTGGAATCTCAGACTGAAGAATCTCAGAATCCCAGAACCATACGTGAAGTGGAAATTCCCTGCACAGCAAGCAGCCTTGACCAGTGGTCTTCCAGCCTCAGCTGACACCCCCCCCCCAAGGTGGTACATTCCATTTCTTAAGAGCTCTCACTGCTAAGAAGTCCTGCCTGATAGGAAGCTGAACTCAGCCTCCCAGGAACTCACCTTTATTGTTCCTGGTTCTTCTCCTTGGGCCAAGAAGAAGAGCAGCAATTCTTCCACATCACAGTTCTTCTTATGTTTGAAGAGATCTCTCACGTCTCCCGTAAATCATCTCTTCTCAGAAGGAAGCTCAGACAAACAGGACAATTTGGAAAGTCACGTAGAATTTATTACATCATAAAGTAGCAAACAGTGTAAAATGGAGATTCACAGTTTTAGATAGAAGAATCCTCTTTTTTGTGTTCTGCTGTTTTTGTGGAAATGCGCTTTTTTATGTTTAAGTTAATAATTTAAAAAAAAAAGTAACAATAATCTCCTTCCACAGGCATGGTGGTGATTCCTGCTACTAGGGAGGCTGAGGTTGGTGGATTGCTTGAGTTTGGGAGCTCTGAGCTTCAGTAGGGCCAAACTGAATCTGGTGTATGCGTTAAGTCTAAGGCACCATATAGTGAGCTCTCGGAAGCAGGGATTCACAGGCTGCTAAGCGACCCAGGTCAGAAGGTTCTGTGTTAATAATGAGTGAGATCAGGCCTGAGTGAGAGAGGGAGACCCAGTCTCCAAAAAAAAAAGGGAAAAGAAAAGAGCTTCCTTTTCTCAGGCTAATCAGCCTCAGTTTCTTCAGTCAATCCTCCTAGGATGGGGTTTCAGTGTCTCTCACCATTTAGCTCATCTTTCTGGACCAGTTCCAGCTTGCCTCTTCTACAGTATGACTCCCAGGACCTAAAAGAGGGCTCTAGATCATCAATCCACAAGCATTAATTAAATGTCTACTACTATGTGTGAGGCTCAGTGCTATGAGCTAGGGGTACAAACTGTCCCTGTCCTCCAGGAGCTTACATTCTATTGGCAAAGACAACACATACCTATATAGGTGTGTATGCTGTCTGTTTTATTCTTTGCTCTCTTTAGTATCACTAAAGGCTGAAGGTATGATGCCTGCACAGGCAGGGATTCAGACTGCTCCCTATAGATTGCAATAAGCTAAGTGGGATGTAGGCAGGAGTAGGCTATTGATATATAGGGGAAAAAAAAGAGAGTCATGACCCACAGAGGATTACAAGCGAGATCCATGGTTCCTTCACAAGGTTCTAAAACCATTGATCAACTGGGGCAGCCATGCAAACACTACCCTATCCCCCACATCAGCCAACCACCCTTGAGTGGTAGTGCCAAGAGATACCTATGCCAAAAATACTATTAAGTTAAAAGGAATATATTTCACATCTGTGTGATTTCACATCACATCACAGATGTGATCTTTGATCTTTGTGGTCTTGATCTTTAAGTAGGTTCCCTACTCCAGAATTAGAGCAAGCCTGTTACTTGAAAAGAAAATCACAATTTATCTTCACCTGGTAGACCAACCCTTTGTATACAAAGGACTGTTTAACAATCTGACCCAACGAGCTTTCATTAAGTGCCTGCTGTACGCAAGGTTAGTAAGGATGTTCATTGCGTTAGGTGTTTGAGATGTAAAGACAAGAGTGATCCATGATCCTAGAGCCATCTAGCATAATCTTCCTGTTTTACAGACAAAGAAACTGAGGGCCTATGTGGGAAATGGATTTGCCCAAGATGACACAAGTAGTAAGATCAAAGGTGAAGTTTAAACCCAGGTCCACGCTCTCCCTACTGAAATACAAAATTTCTGAGAAGCAACCTTGCCCTCAGAGTGTTTATATTTTTATGAAGGAGAGGGGGAGGGGGGAAATAAAATATGTAAACATTTAAGTTCATAAATGATAATTCATGGTGGAAGGAGAAAGCATTTGGGGAGTAAGGAAGGACATCTTATAGGAGAAGGCACATGACCTGAGACTGGAAGAAGCCGGTTGTTGTCCAGTTATAGAGAGCCTGATAAAGAATTGAAAGAGGGAAGGTCAAGAGGTCTGGTTTCTAGTAACCATGCAACTCGCCTCACCGTGTGATGATAGCCAAGCCCCTGCTCCCCTCTGTCCTTCAGTTGCCTCACTGTGAAATGCACAGACATAATATTTGTATCTGCCTACCTTAACAGAGTGATTATAATGGGCTTGGTTAAACGTGAGATGAGAATGGTCCTGAGATTTCTTATTTTTAAATTTCATTTGTATTGTTTTTATGGCACCTTGACTTCTGAATATCTCTCCCCCTTCCCTCCCCTTTTAATTAAAAGAGAAAAAGAGAGAGAAAGTGGTTCAGTAAAACCAACAACTAGCATCAACTTGGTGTCACAGTAAATGCCATATTCCACACCCTTAGTCCCTCATCTCTGCCAACGAGGTGCAGTTCGGAGACCTGGCACTGTGTGTTCTTCCTGGACCGCTCCTTAACGGTTTCCAAGCCAATGAACCTGGCTGTTTTGAGGCCCAAGCTGCTACCTCTGTGTCTTATCCTGGAGCTGCTAATTTCCCCAGAGCTAGAGCCCTCTGCAGCCCTGCCCTGATCAAGCCCTGCCAGTGTCCACTTTGGCTTGGGAGAGGAAACCTTCCAGCTTAGGTAATGTGTTTGCACTGGGGGAGGCTGGTTATCCTCTTCCCTTGTGTTTTTTTCCATAAGAATGCTTTTGACATTAAGCCTTTATCGACTTCCTAAGAAGAATTGACCCAAAGTTGCCGTTTAGGGGAGTAGCCTGAAGTAGACCTGAGAAACCCATTAATTATTTTTCTTCCTGTCATTTCTAATGGATTAAGCTGAAAGGAGATTCTCTTATCTACTGGCTCTTGGAAAGACTCCCTGGAAAGGAGTCTCTTGTGCTGTGAGCCTGGTCCTGTACACTGCCCTTGTATCTTTTTACCCAACACCCCTAGGGCTCTGGGGGTGGCAGCACAGATGTAGAACCTTAGTCTAAAGTAGGTTTACAAAAGATGTTAACTATCAGAAGGGCTGTGAGTCTTAGTCAGCCAGCGTTTATTAAGTGCTTATTATATACCGGGCTCTGTGATAAGCCATGGAAATACAAAGAAAGGCAAAAAACAGTGTCCCTGCTCTCAAAGAGCTCCCATTCTAATAATCATGTACATGCAAGATATAAACAGAGTAAAGTGATGGTAATAATCTCAGAGGGAAGAGAGGGGTGCTGGGTAGGAGAGGGAGGACAAAGGGCTGGCAAGACCTCTAGAAGAAGGTGAGATTTGTTGTAAAGAAATATTTGTAGATGACTTCAGAAAAACCTGGAAAGACTAATACGAACTGATGCAAAATGAAGTGAGCAGAACCAGGAGAACGTTGTACACAGTAACAGCAATATTGTAAGGGTGATTGACTGTGAAAGACTTAGCTATTCTCAGCAATACAATGACCCAAGACAATTCCAAATGACTCATGATGAAAAATGCACCTCCAGAGAAAGAACTGATGGAGTCTAAATGCAGATCAAAGCATACTCTTTTTCACTTTCTTTTTTGTGTGTTTTCTTTCTTTCTTTCTTTTTTTCTTTCTTTCTTTCTTTCTTGTCTGTGTTTTCTTTCACAACATGGCTAATGTGGAAATATGTTTTTGTGTGATTGCTCCTGTATAACCTATATCAAATTGCTTATCGTCTCAGGGAGGAGGGAAGAAAGGGAGGGAGAGAATTTGGAACTCAAAATTTTTAAAAATGAATGTTAAAAATTGTTTTTACATGTAATTGGAAAAAAATAAAATATTATTTTAAGAATATTTGTAGATTCAGAGCTGGAAGAAACCTTGGGAATGACTTAGTTCAATCCCTTCATTTTACAGATGGAACAAACTGAGGCTTAGTAAAGTAAATTGACTTACTTAAGGTCACATAGTGTATTTGAACTCAAATTCTCTGACTTCAAATCCTGTGATCCTCCTGGGTACTCCCCCCAGTACTTCTAGCCACAGCATTCACTGTCCTCTGAAGAGTCCTGTTCTAAAACAAATGAGGCTGCAGCCTCAGTCTGTGCCCCTCAAATCATCCATGTGCCATCTCATCTCCTGCCACCATGTTTTTGCTCAGGTTGTCCTACATGCCTGGCACATCCTCCTTCACCTTTGCCCTTTAGTATCCTTAGCTTCCTTCTAGATTCAGCTTTCTTTCTCTCTCTCTCTCTCTCTCTCTCTCTCTCTTTGTCTTTCTCTCTCTCTCTCTTTCTCTCTCTCTCTCTCTTTCTTCCCCTCCCCCCCCCCCGCCCCATTCTACATGGAAACCTTCCTGGGTCTCCATGCTGGTTAGTACTTTCTCCTACTTCAGATTGTATTGTTTTTATTGGTGTAATTATTCTATTCCCCCAGTTAAAAAAAAAAAGGAAAAGAAAAAAAAAGAAACCTCTTTAAGAGCTGAATGATTTCTTTTTCTTTTCTTTCTTTTTTTTTTTGAATTTCCAGTGCCTAGCACAATGCCTTGCATGTAGTAGGTGCTTAAGAAATGGTTAGTTAATGGTAATCAATTGAAGGTGCCAACCAGGTGGTACGGTGACATGGTGCATAGAGTGCTGGGTCTGGAGTCAGGAAGACTCATCTTGCTGAGTTCAAATCCGGCCTCAGACACTTACTAGCTGTGTGACCTTGGGCAAGTCACTTAACCCTGTTTGCCTCAGTTTCCTCATCTGTAAAATGAGCTAGAGAAGGAAATGCCAAACTACTCCAGTGTCTTTGCCACGAAAACCGCAAATGGGGTCACGAAGAGTAGAACATGTTTAAAAATGACTCAACAACAACAACAGAAGAGACAAGAAGAGTCTCAAGAGTCCCATTGGCAGGTGATACTCAGGGAAGAGGAGGGAAACTTAAGCTGCTACTTGCCTTTGTAAGTTTGAGCAAGTCACAGCCTCTCTGGGCCAAATGAGGGAAGCTGGACTAGAGGACCTCTCAGGTCCTATCCAGCTCTAAATCTGTGATCCCTCTTCCTCATTGTAACAATGGTATTGATGGTAGTGTTTCCAGGGAGAAAAAGGAAACTGATAAGATCTGTAATTGAATGCCAATCAGTTTCCCTTCGTTGCCAGCCATTTCTTGTTTCCTGTTCCTTGAGTTCCTTTCTTGCCAAGGCTAAGATCTGTTTCCCTGTACCTTCCCCTGTGGGGTGGGGGGAGAAGGCCAGGTTGTACCTAGTGCCCAAGGAGGAAGTCCCTACAGGAAGAGGAAGAAGGCACTGGGCTTTGCCTCAATCATGAACAGGGCTTTGGAGCCCAGAGAAAAGATAGGTTCAGATAGTATTTTGTATTCAGCCCAAGGGGAAGGAGGGCACTGAAAGACAAAAAGAAAGCTAACAATCACAGTTATTCAATTAATCACCAACTATGTGCCAGGCACTGTGCTGCACACCCTTGCCTCCAAAGAGCTTCTATTCTGCTGGATAGTAAATGGAACTGGGTCAGGCTGAGTTGTATCATGAGAGGCCTTTTTGACATTAAGCTTCCTGAGGAAATCAGCTTGACTGTTGTGGAAAGTTTTATAAACAATGTATGATCAGCAAAGGAAGTGGGCTGGGCCTAGAGCAAGGGATAACAGATGGATGGCTGCATGCTGCACTGGAACTCGCGAAACATAAAAAGACTTGGAGGAAGTCTTCCTGCATGCCAGGTAGAACATCTGGGCAGCATTTGTAGGAGAAAATGAACAAACATTGGCATGGGATGAGAAGGCAGAGATGGATTGAAGTCTGTATCTGGGACCACAGATTCGTTGAGCTATATCAAGAGCTGAACTCCTGGCATTGATAAGAAAGCATGGATGGGTCAGAATCTCCACCCAGGACCACACAGCCATGGAGCTATGTCGAGATGAACTCCTGGCATTAGATTAAACTTCTAACCCTGAATCTTCAAATATTAATGTCGATAGAGGAATCTGACATCTCATTCAGTGTGAAACTGAGTTCGAATTTGAACTGGTTGATGGGGCTGTTGGTATAGCAAGCACATGCTTTCACTGCATTTTGCCTTTCTAAGTTTGTCTCCTTTTCATGACTTTTGGATTCTGACTAAGAGGAATTGGTCAGCATGCTGAGTAGGAAACCTGGACAAGTGGTGGGATAGACAGGAGGCATGAGGAGCACTTTGACCTTGGTTGCTCAGAAAGGAAAATGAGGAAGCTGAGTTGGAGTTTATTTCTGGGGATGGAGAAAGTCAAAGGCTGTTGACCCAGCAAAGTCTGCTGCAGATGAGGGATATGCCAAGGGACCTTGGAGAGGTCATGGAATCAATCCCCTCCATTTATAGATAAGAAAACTGGAGCCCAGAGTGGTGAATTTACTACCCAAAGGTAGAGAGCAGCTGGTCTACTGGGATTTGATCCCAGGTCTTACTGCCTAGCTGGGCCTGAATAGGAGGGCCACGCTTTCATGCCTGAACATTTGTATAAGATAGATAAGTGATATTTGTATCTTGCTTTTAAGGTTTGCATTCAATCATTTGATCCACCCAACAATCCTCTACAGGGAGACATTTTATGCAGATGGGGAAAGTGGGGCTCAGAGAGAGAGGCCAAGTGATTTGCTCCTGGTCACACTACTGGTTGCTGTCTGGAACCCAGGTCTTGGGAGCCCTCCTCCCTCCTCCCTCCTCCCTCCAGTTCTCTCTCCTCCTGACCTGTGATTTCATTAGTAGAGAGAGCTTCAGGTGCCTTTTCTTTGGCAGAGCCAGCACCTGCCTACAATTTAAAGTCTTAGAGAGTTGCCCAACATGGAAGAGTGAGGTGACTCCCCCAATTTCACCTAGTCAGTGTATGCCAGGGTTAGAACTGGAATCCAGGGTTCTCAGCTGTCCTGTTCTCTGTCCACTCAGCCTGTTGCTTCTCCCCTTTTTTTCCATTACACCATGCTACCCCTCCACAGTACTTAGCGGGCATCTGGCTTTGTTATTTCACTATGGTAACAGTAGCTGCGTCTTGTATTTTTGTACAGATAAGGGAGGAAATTCAGGGCCCCATGTCCCAGAAAGGAATCAACATCTGGCTCAAACCTTAGAGTATCTCCTGCCCTGAGGGTGTTCCTGTGAAGTCCCTCTGGCTTGTTGGGTTTTTTA
The DNA here is from genome assembly GCF_900497805.2 of Vombatus ursinus. NCBI lineage: Eukaryota > Metazoa > Chordata > Mammalia > Diprotodontia > Vombatidae > Vombatus > Vombatus ursinus. The sequence goes on from NW_020952816.1 coordinate 12,600, forward strand.
TTTTTTGGAGGTGGGAGAGGGGAGTGTGGGTGGGAAGGAAACACAGAAGAGAAATCGGCCCCAGCTCCCTCTCCTGCTGTGTGAGAAGGATGGCACCCACCCATTTCCAGGGTGTGCACTAGGCTGAGCTGAAGTATCCTGGAAACGCCTTGACAGAAAGCTAGCCCATACTCTCCTCTGCCCCATGCCCACCGGCTCCCAGACTCATTTTAGCAAACCTGTGTCCAGGCTGGGCAAATTCCAGGCCCAGCTGGTCTGTAAGCCTCACACTTACCTCTGCTTCCTTTTTAAAAAGTAAGTTTTGTTGGTTGCCTTCTGTTTTTACATACCCACTGTCTGAATCCTCCTTTGTAATGAAAACAAAATAAGATAATTTGATAAAAATAACACAATAGCTAGCATTTGTATAGTACGTTAAGATTTGCAAAATGCTTTACAGATATTTTCTCAGCTGACCCTCACAACAACCTTGGGGGTTAAGTGGTGTTATTATTATCTTCATTTTAGAGATGATGAAACTGATGCCCAGATAGGTTAAGTGACTCGCCCAGAGTCATACACACAGTGTCTGAAACAGAATTTGAACCCTGGTCCTGCCTGGCTCCCAAATCTAGCATGCTACCCACTGGACTCTCTGGCTGCCTCCCCACCCTATACAGTGACCTCATCTGGCTAGCCAGACAACATTGTCCTCAAAGCCTCCCATCTTTCTGCTGAGAGGAGGGTTGTATAACTCAAGACCGTGATTAGATTTTCCGTTGGTCAGACTTTGACTTTCTTTTATCAGTGCTCTTCATTTAACATTGCTTTAGTCATTGTGTGTATTGACTTTGCATGAGGCAGCATGGTGGTACAATAGATAGAGCACTGGCTCTGGAGTCAGGAAGACCTGAGTTCAAATATGGACTCAGACACTAGCTGTGTGATCTTGGGAAAATGATTTAACCTCTGTCTGCCTCAGTTTCCTCAGCTGTAAGATGGGGGTTCTAATAGCACCTACCTCCTAGAGCTGTTGTGAGGATCAAATGAGATAATATTTGTAAAATACTTAACACAGTCCTTGGCACATAGTGTTTAATGAATACTTCTTCCCTTTCCTTCCCCCCCCACCCCAGACTGCCCCATTCTATGCAGGCTTCATACACCCTGCTCTACAGTGGGACACCTTGTAGTACTGATGTTCTCCACTTTACATCTGGAGGAAGGAAGATAGCTTTTTCTGGAGCTTGGCCTGATTTGGTAGGATCTGAAGCCAATTTGGAGGGATGGACTTTTCGTCTTCCTTTGTCTTACAGCAGGAGTCAGGGCTGAATGAAGGGGAGCAGAAGCGGGAGAGGAAGGAGCTGCTGGGGGATGAGCTATGGATTGTGATTTTAGTGGGCGCTTGTGAGTGGCTGATACTACTGACCAAAGGGAGCCTCCATTTAAACACACACACACACACACACACACACACACACACACACACACACACA
>NW_020952817.1:0-14076 GCF_900497805.2 Vombatus ursinus
CCCTCTTCCTCCTCTTCCTTCTCTTCTCCCCCTCTTCCAAGGGCAGGCTAGACACCTCCCCTTCACGCCCCAGGCAACTCTCTGAGCTGGTAAGCTGCCCACCAGGATTGATCTGCATTGGCAGAGGGAGTTCCTTCTCAGCAGTTCCCTACACTGATGAAATCACGTCTGGTCAAAACCTTGTCAGAACCAACATCTCTGCAGTGCTTTAAGGTCTGCAAAATGCCTTATGAATATTATCTCATGTGAGCCTCATGGTAGCCCTTGGAAAGAAAGTATTACAGGTGACATGCCTATTTTACAGATGAGGAAACTGAGGCTCTAGAGAAATTCAGTGACTGGACCGTGAGTACCAAGCTAGAAAGTGTTGGAGTCAGGATATGAACCCGGCTTTTTCTGTCTTCCAGTGGAGCACTTTATCTGCTGTCCCCTTGTTGCCTTTGTCTGCGCTGCACTGAAGTTATTGGCTGATTATGACAGATTTGTGTAGGAGTCGTTTTCCTGACCCTTCCTCTCCCACCTCTCCCACAATTCTAACACACTAGTCCTTGGAATTCCCAGATGAGAAGGTTGGAAGGAATGCCAGATGTTATCTAGTTCCCCTCTTCCTCCAGCCTAACTCATACATCAAGAGGTAGAGCCGGGAGGGACCTCAGGGACCCCCTCATTTGACAGGCAATAAAAAGTAAGTAAACCAGCATTGATCAAGCCCTCATTAGATGCCAGACACCTAATAATGGGGGCAGCTGTAAGCATTGGGGGTTGCATGGATCAGATTTACTTTGCATGGTTATTGTCACTGTGTCTGTGCTTCCCCTGGTTCTAACACACTTCACTCTGGATCAGTTCATAGGAGGCTTCTCAGGCTTCTCTGCAACCGTCCCTTTCCCACTGCCTCCACTTCAATTCAATTAAGTAGCTACTCTGTGCCAGAGGTTGTGCAGGGCATTGGGGATTTCAAGACAAAAACAGAACAGCCCTTGTCTCCAAAAGCCTTACATTCTATTGGTGGAAAAAAAAAGTATACATAGAATATGAAATACAAAATACATACAAAGTAGGTCTCTTTCTATGGCAATCTCCTGATTTCCCATCTGACTCTTGAAGCTAATGTAGCCCAGGAGTTCTAAAATGAGAGGGTCTGTGAACCTGGGACAAAAATATATACATAAAATATAATTGGTATCCTTTGAAATCCTACATACTTGATTTTATGTGCTTGAAAACATCATTCTGAGAAGGGGTCCCTAAATTTCACTAGATTCCCAGAGGGGTCCCTAGCCTTTGCTAGAGTCCCAGGAGGTCCCTGGGTTTCACCAGATTCCCAGAGGGGTCCCTAGCCTTTGCTAGAGTCCCAGGAGGTCCCTGGGTTTCACCAGAATCCCAGAGGGGTCCCTAGCCTTTGCTAGAGTCCCGGAAGGTCCATGGGTTTCACCAGATTCCCAGAGGGGTCCCTAGCCTTTGCTAGAGTCCTGGGAGGTCCCTGGGTTTCACCAGATTCCCAGAGGGGTCCACAATAAAAAAAAAAGGCTAAGAAACCCTGTTTTTGGCTACCATAATCACTCAGTTCAGTGTATAGCACTTGCTGAGCTCAGAAGGACCAATGGCATTTAAGCAATCAGCGGGGAGGTAAAGGATGGTTGGAAAGCCTAAGGTGTGTCTCTGCACGTGTTTAATTGGGTCTGCCTAAAGTGTAACTCCACTGAGGTTTTTAGCTCAGTGGAGGAAGGAAAGCTTGATCCCTACTGTCTTTTACTTTTCTTGGTCTCCCCAGTGCTTAGCACAGTGCCTGGCACACAGGAAGTGCCTAATAAACGTTTATGGGCTGACAATGGTAATTTAAAGAAGTCAGAGCGTCACAATGACTTGGAGCAGCGCCAGGGCTCTCTTCTCCTTGCTGAAGCAAGCCGAATCAAATGTACAGAGTTCCAACGCCTCCGAGTTGGTGCAGTCCCCCATCGATGAGTTCTGAATGGCTTCTGGCTTCCTTTTCTTGCTGGGAATCTAAGGATGGAAAAGGATTGAGGACTTGGGATGAGCATTGGAATGTCTAGGAGGGCAGCTAGAGGTGTCGACAAAGTACAGTTTCAAGTTTGTGGTTTCTGTAGGATTTTGAGCAGGAAGGGACCTTAATGGTCATCCAGGCCAACTCTCACACTTCACCGGTGAGAAAACTGTGCCCTGCCATGGAAAGAATGCTGGGTTTGGAGCTAAGGGACCCTATTTGAATCCCGGCTCTGTAGCTTAACTATCTGTGTGACCTTAGCCAAGTCACTTCATCACTGCGCCTTAGTTTCCTCATCTGTCAAGTGAAGTGGGTTTGACTAAAGAACTAATGAGTCCCAAGGAAGTCAAATGATTTTTACCCAAGGTCACTCAGTATTCAAACTCGAATCCCTGATTCCAAATCTAGTAAGTACTTTCTCCCCTGCACCAGCCTTTAGCACTGACTATGGTCTTTTGTGGTTAATGTTCTCTTGGAATAGAAGTTCCTTCATTTGGTAAGAAGGGAGCAATCTCTTTAATAGATGTGAATGAATTCTTCCTAGATGCTGAGCACAAATCTGCACAAGTGAAAGGGCCTTTAAAATTTCCAACCTAAATTTTGCTTCCATGACCAGTGTGTGTTACCAAGCTAGTTAGTGTGGCAGTCTGGTCTAGGAAACAGCAGTTTGTGATTTTAGGTGGAAATGATGGCTTTTTCCATGACTTTGAGTGAATTCAGATGGTCTGGAAAAGGGCACAAGCATTCATTTCAGGCCACAAACTGTGAGGTCCCTCTCCTACCAACACCAACAAGTCTAACGTATGTAATACAGAATCCTTTAATTTTTACTGTCTGGTTGTATAGGAACCATACTTTTCTGCCCTCCCTGCCCCATCTTTATTACAAAAGGCCTCTTTCTCATGACATGTATTATAACATACTGGTATCCATTTGGTTGTTGTTATTTAGTTCTTTTTCAGTCGTGTCTGACTCTTTGTGACCCTTTTTTGGTGTTTTCTTGGCAGAGATAGTGGAGTGGTTTGCCATTTCCCTCTCCAGCTCATTTTACAGATGAGGAAACTGAGGCAAACAGGATTAAGTGACTTGCCCAGGGTCAAATAGCTCAGAAGTGTCTGAGGCCAGATTTGAACTTGGGTCTTCTTGACTCCATGCCTGGCGCTCTATGCAAATTGGTGCCACCTAGCTGCTCTCCATTTGGGTGATGCACTAGTAAATGGTCACTGTGGGATCATAAGATCGTAGCTTTGTTACTGGAAGGGACCTTAAAGACCATGCAGTCCAACCTTCCCCACCCCCCACCCCATTTTTCAGATGAAGAAATGAAGACTTAGTGAGGTTCAGTGATTTGCTCATAAATATCAGAGGTGGCATTTGAACCCAAGTTTTTCTGACTGCATGTTCAGCACTTTACCCACTTCTTCACGTTGCCTTCCTGAAGGCTGGATGACCACTTGCCTGGTGGCACGAGGTGGGATTCTTTTTCAGGCAGGTTTTGGACTAGATGACCTCTCCTGTTGCCCCTCCCTCTAAGGCTCTCCAGTTCTTTCATGAACAGAGGTTGGAGGTGCATGGGACAAGAGGTGTCGGTGGAAAGGGAGAAATTCCAAGGAAGAAGGCTCGTGTGGCTGGGAACAGAAGGCAGAATGTAGCTGTCTGACATTCCACACCTCTGAATCATGGTCTGCCAGGGAAGCTTGTCTCTGCCGAGCTGGTGATAAGAGACTTTCTCACAAAGGGGTCAGACACCGACTTGGCTCTTGCTCACTGTTACAAATGGTGATGAAAGAGGTTGACATTTTAAACTAATTTAATAGAAAGCCTCGGATAAAGGGGCAATGGGCTCTAACATTCCTCTGTTAATTGCTGTGTTTTCAAAGCATTAATACCTGTCTCATTGCCTGTATTTGCGAGTGCACACCTTACTGTGGACGTTGGTTCTGTGTGTGAAGAAGGACGTTATGAGGCAGCTGGAGGAAGTCTGATGCCGGACAAGAAAGGGCTGGGAAGAATTATTTGGCTCATTTGTGACTTTGTCGTCATAGGAACAGAAAATGAACTGCAGTGCATTTGTTCATTCATTTCAACAAACATTTGTTATGTTCAATGCCCTCACATTGTGCTTGGTTCTGGAGCAGATCGAAAACGAAATAAGATGATTGTCTGTCTGGAGAGACTTGGAATCTATTCACCTGGACTAAGCATCTGGAACATCCCAGGAACTTAATAAATGCTTGTTGATTGATCAAAAAAAAAAGATTTAAAAAAAGTACCCCTCCTGAATTTGTGTTAAGGCAGAATTATACAATTGTAGATAGCTTCAGGTTTGCAAGGAGCCTGCCTTTTGGGCTTCGGCTGTGCTGGAATGGATGTGAATCTGACTAGGAGGACAGGCAGTGAGACCTGGGACTCTATAGATTTTTGTAGGATTGGATCTTGGATCTTGGCATGAGACCCATCCACCCCCTCTCATGCGATATATATGTGTGTGTACAGCTCTGTGTGTGTGTGTGTGTGTGTGTATATATATATACAAAATGTATATATATATGCACATATATATATATACACACACATACCTATATATATGCACACACAGGCTGTATATGTAGAACTCTTTATAGAGCTCTATTAACACGGAGAATAGATGGTTTTTAAAAAGCCTTAGATTTGGAGTCTGACAATGTGAGGTTGAATCTTGGCTCTGGAAGAGAGGGGTAGTGGCTAGGATGCTGGATTTGGAATCAGAACCTGGGTTCAGATCTTACCCAGACAGTCACCAGCCCTGTGATCCTTCCTGTGCAAGTCACTGAGCCTTATCTCTGCCTCAGTGAACACATCTGTAAAATGAAGAGGTTGGACTCAGAAGCCTCTAAGGTCCCTTCCCTTTGTGCATTAGTTTCCTCTTCTGTAAAATGGAGCTTTATGGGTAATCTACTTGGGTGTGAGTCTATTCTTCTGGAATAGAATATAAGCTCCTTGAGGGAAGGGGCTGTTACATTTTTATCTTTGTATCCTCACTGCTTGGAACATACTGGAGCATATTGGGACATACTAGACACTTAATAAATGCTTGCTGACTGATTTCTCAAGGTTGGTAATGAAATTGCAGAAGTCAGGACTGGCCATTACCGGCACTTCTTTATTTAGAGACCTACCATGCAAATTGTGCATCCAGAGTACATATCGTCCCTACCTGAGCATCCACTGTAAGGGTTGGGTATTAATACCGCGGTTTTGTTTGTCTGTTCTTGCTGGCCTTTGCTAGCCCAAGGCTGGGTGTCCTCGTCAACATCTGACCACTCTGAAGGGCTCCTTTCTAGGCAGGAGAGTGGAAAGCAGCCCTGGGAGTATTAGAGATGATGGTGGGGCTGGTTGAGACTGGGCCTTGGAGGTTGGGTTGGTTGGCTTGTTTTTTAGCTGTAGAAGTTTCCAGGCCCTCTTGGAATCTCAGACTGAAGAATCTCAGAATCCCAGAACCATACGTGAAGTGGAAATTCCCTGCACAGCAAGCAGCCTTGACCAGTGGTCTTCCAGCCTCAGCTGACACCCCCCCCCCAAGGTGGTACATTCCATTTCTTAAGAGCTCTCACTGCTAAGAAGTCCTGCCTGATAGGAAGCTGAACTCAGCCTCCCAGGAACTCACCTTTATTGTTCCTGGTTCTTCTCCTTGGGCCAAGAAGAAGAGCAGCAATTCTTCCACATCACAGTTCTTCTTATGTTTGAAGAGATCTCTCACGTCTCCCGTAAATCATCTCTTCTCAGAAGGAAGCTCAGACAAACAGGACAATTTGGAAAGTCACGTAGAATTTATTACATCATAAAGTAGCAAACAGTGTAAAATGGAGATTCACAGTTTTAGATAGAAGAATCCTCTTTTTTGTGTTCTGCTGTTTTTGTGGAAATGCGCTTTTTTATGTTTAAGTTAATAATTTAAAAAAAAAAGTAACAATAATCTCCTTCCACAGGCATGGTGGTGATTCCTGCTACTAGGGAGGCTGAGGTTGGTGGATTGCTTGAGTTTGGGAGCTCTGAGCTTCAGTAGGGCCAAACTGAATCTGGTGTATGCGTTAAGTCTAAGGCACCATATAGTGAGCTCTCGGAAGCAGGGATTCACAGGCTGCTAAGCGACCCAGGTCAGAAGGTTCTGTGTTAATAATGAGTGAGATCAGGCCTGAGTGAGAGAGGGAGACCCAGTCTCCAAAAAAAAAAGGGAAAAGAAAAGAGCTTCCTTTTCTCAGGCTAATCAGCCTCAGTTTCTTCAGTCAATCCTCCTAGGATGGGGTTTCAGTGTCTCTCACCATTTAGCTCATCTTTCTGGACCAGTTCCAGCTTGCCTCTTCTACAGTATGACTCCCAGGACCTAAAAGAGGGCTCTAGATCATCAATCCACAAGCATTAATTAAATGTCTACTACTATGTGTGAGGCTCAGTGCTATGAGCTAGGGGTACAAACTGTCCCTGTCCTCCAGGAGCTTACATTCTATTGGCAAAGACAACACATACCTATATAGGTGTGTATGCTGTCTGTTTTATTCTTTGCTCTCTTTAGTATCACTAAAGGCTGAAGGTATGATGCCTGCACAGGCAGGGATTCAGACTGCTCCCTATAGATTGCAATAAGCTAAGTGGGATGTAGGCAGGAGTAGGCTATTGATATATAGGGGAAAAAAAAGAGAGTCATGACCCACAGAGGATTACAAGCGAGATCCATGGTTCCTTCACAAGGTTCTAAAACCATTGATCAACTGGGGCAGCCATGCAAACACTACCCTATCCCCCACATCAGCCAACCACCCTTGAGTGGTAGTGCCAAGAGATACCTATGCCAAAAATACTATTAAGTTAAAAGGAATATATTTCACATCTGTGTGATTTCACATCACATCACAGATGTGATCTTTGATCTTTGTGGTCTTGATCTTTAAGTAGGTTCCCTACTCCAGAATTAGAGCAAGCCTGTTACTTGAAAAGAAAATCACAATTTATCTTCACCTGGTAGACCAACCCTTTGTATACAAAGGACTGTTTAACAATCTGACCCAACGAGCTTTCATTAAGTGCCTGCTGTACGCAAGGTTAGTAAGGATGTTCATTGCGTTAGGTGTTTGAGATGTAAAGACAAGAGTGATCCATGATCCTAGAGCCATCTAGCATAATCTTCCTGTTTTACAGACAAAGAAACTGAGGGCCTATGTGGGAAATGGATTTGCCCAAGATGACACAAGTAGTAAGATCAAAGGTGAAGTTTAAACCCAGGTCCACGCTCTCCCTACTGAAATACAAAATTTCTGAGAAGCAACCTTGCCCTCAGAGTGTTTATATTTTTATGAAGGAGAGGGGGAGGGGGGAAATAAAATATGTAAACATTTAAGTTCATAAATGATAATTCATGGTGGAAGGAGAAAGCATTTGGGGAGTAAGGAAGGACATCTTATAGGAGAAGGCACATGACCTGAGACTGGAAGAAGCCGGTTGTTGTCCAGTTATAGAGAGCCTGATAAAGAATTGAAAGAGGGAAGGTCAAGAGGTCTGGTTTCTAGTAACCATGCAACTCGCCTCACCGTGTGATGATAGCCAAGCCCCTGCTCCCCTCTGTCCTTCAGTTGCCTCACTGTGAAATGCACAGACATAATATTTGTATCTGCCTACCTTAACAGAGTGATTATAATGGGCTTGGTTAAACGTGAGATGAGAATGGTCCTGAGATTTCTTATTTTTAAATTTCATTTGTATTGTTTTTATGGCACCTTGACTTCTGAATATCTCTCCCCCTTCCCTCCCCTTTTAATTAAAAGAGAAAAAGAGAGAGAAAGTGGTTCAGTAAAACCAACAACTAGCATCAACTTGGTGTCACAGTAAATGCCATATTCCACACCCTTAGTCCCTCATCTCTGCCAACGAGGTGCAGTTCGGAGACCTGGCACTGTGTGTTCTTCCTGGACCGCTCCTTAACGGTTTCCAAGCCAATGAACCTGGCTGTTTTGAGGCCCAAGCTGCTACCTCTGTGTCTTATCCTGGAGCTGCTAATTTCCCCAGAGCTAGAGCCCTCTGCAGCCCTGCCCTGATCAAGCCCTGCCAGTGTCCACTTTGGCTTGGGAGAGGAAACCTTCCAGCTTAGGTAATGTGTTTGCACTGGGGGAGGCTGGTTATCCTCTTCCCTTGTGTTTTTTTCCATAAGAATGCTTTTGACATTAAGCCTTTATCGACTTCCTAAGAAGAATTGACCCAAAGTTGCCGTTTAGGGGAGTAGCCTGAAGTAGACCTGAGAAACCCATTAATTATTTTTCTTCCTGTCATTTCTAATGGATTAAGCTGAAAGGAGATTCTCTTATCTACTGGCTCTTGGAAAGACTCCCTGGAAAGGAGTCTCTTGTGCTGTGAGCCTGGTCCTGTACACTGCCCTTGTATCTTTTTACCCAACACCCCTAGGGCTCTGGGGGTGGCAGCACAGATGTAGAACCTTAGTCTAAAGTAGGTTTACAAAAGATGTTAACTATCAGAAGGGCTGTGAGTCTTAGTCAGCCAGCGTTTATTAAGTGCTTATTATATACCGGGCTCTGTGATAAGCCATGGAAATACAAAGAAAGGCAAAAAACAGTGTCCCTGCTCTCAAAGAGCTCCCATTCTAATAATCATGTACATGCAAGATATAAACAGAGTAAAGTGATGGTAATAATCTCAGAGGGAAGAGAGGGGTGCTGGGTAGGAGAGGGAGGACAAAGGGCTGGCAAGACCTCTAGAAGAAGGTGAGATTTGTTGTAAAGAAATATTTGTAGATGACTTCAGAAAAACCTGGAAAGACTAATACGAACTGATGCAAAATGAAGTGAGCAGAACCAGGAGAACGTTGTACACAGTAACAGCAATATTGTAAGGGTGATTGACTGTGAAAGACTTAGCTATTCTCAGCAATACAATGACCCAAGACAATTCCAAATGACTCATGATGAAAAATGCACCTCCAGAGAAAGAACTGATGGAGTCTAAATGCAGATCAAAGCATACTCTTTTTCACTTTCTTTTTTGTGTGTTTTCTTTCTTTCTTTCTTTTTTTCTTTCTTTCTTTCTTTCTTGTCTGTGTTTTCTTTCACAACATGGCTAATGTGGAAATATGTTTTTGTGTGATTGCTCCTGTATAACCTATATCAAATTGCTTATCGTCTCAGGGAGGAGGGAAGAAAGGGAGGGAGAGAATTTGGAACTCAAAATTTTTAAAAATGAATGTTAAAAATTGTTTTTACATGTAATTGGAAAAAAATAAAATATTATTTTAAGAATATTTGTAGATTCAGAGCTGGAAGAAACCTTGGGAATGACTTAGTTCAATCCCTTCATTTTACAGATGGAACAAACTGAGGCTTAGTAAAGTAAATTGACTTACTTAAGGTCACATAGTGTATTTGAACTCAAATTCTCTGACTTCAAATCCTGTGATCCTCCTGGGTACTCCCCCCAGTACTTCTAGCCACAGCATTCACTGTCCTCTGAAGAGTCCTGTTCTAAAACAAATGAGGCTGCAGCCTCAGTCTGTGCCCCTCAAATCATCCATGTGCCATCTCATCTCCTGCCACCATGTTTTTGCTCAGGTTGTCCTACATGCCTGGCACATCCTCCTTCACCTTTGCCCTTTAGTATCCTTAGCTTCCTTCTAGATTCAGCTTTCTTTCTCTCTCTCTCTCTCTCTCTCTCTCTCTCTTTGTCTTTCTCTCTCTCTCTCTTTCTCTCTCTCTCTCTCTTTCTTCCCCTCTCCCCCCCCCGCCCCATTCTACATGGAAACCTTCCTGGGTCTCCATGCTGGTTAGTACTTTCTCCTACTTCAGATTGTATTGTTTTTATTGGTGTAATTATTCTATTCCCCCAGTTAAAAAAAAAAAGGAAAAGAAAAAAAAAGAAACCTCTTTAAGAGCTGAATGATTTCTTTTTCTTTTCTTTCTTTTTTTTTTTGAATTTCCAGTGCCTAGCACAATGCCTTGCATGTAGTAGGTGCTTAAGAAATGGTTAGTTAATGGTAATCAATTGAAGGTGCCAACCAGGTGGTACGGTGACATGGTGCATAGAGTGCTGGGTCTGGAGTCAGGAAGACTCATCTTGCTGAGTTCAAATCCGGCCTCAGACACTTACTAGCTGTGTGACCTTGGGCAAGTCACTTAACCCTGTTTGCCTCAGTTTCCTCATCTGTAAAATGAGCTAGAGAAGGAAATGCCAAACTACTCCAGTGTCTTTGCCACGAAAACCGCAAATGGGGTCACGAAGAGTAGAACATGTTTAAAAATGACTCAACAACAACAACAGAAGAGACAAGAAGAGTCTCAAGAGTCCCATTGGCAGGTGATACTCAGGGAAGAGGAGGGAAACTTAAGCTGCTACTTGCCTTTGTAAGTTTGAGCAAGTCACAGCCTCTCTGGGCCAAATGAGGGAAGCTGGACTAGAGGACCTCTCAGGTCCTATCCAGCTCTAAATCTGTGATCCCTCTTCCTCATTGTAACAATGGTATTGATGGTAGTGTTTCCAGGGAGAAAAAGGAAACTGATAAGATCTGTAATTGAATGCCAATCAGTTTCCCTTCGTTGCCAGCCATTTCTTGTTTCCTGTTCCTTGAGTTCCTTTCTTGCCAAGGCTAAGATCTGTTTCCCTGTACCTTCCCCTGTGGGGTGGGGGGAGAAGGCCAGGTTGTACCTAGTGCCCAAGGAGGAAGTCCCTACAGGAAGAGGAAGAAGGCACTGGGCTTTGCCTCAATCATGAACAGGGCTTTGGAGCCCAGAGAAAAGATAGGTTCAGATAGTATTTTGTATTCAGCCCAAGGGGAAGGAGGGCACTGAAAGACAAAAAGAAAGCTAACAATCACAGTTATTCAATTAATCACCAACTATGTGCCAGGCACTGTGCTGCACACCCTTGCCTCCAAAGAGCTTCTATTCTGCTGGATAGTAAATGGAACTGGGTCAGGCTGAGTTGTATCATGAGAGGCCTTTTTGACATTAAGCTTCCTGAGGAAATCAGCTTGACTGTTGTGGAAAGTTTTATAAACAATGTATGATCAGCAAAGGAAGTGGGCTGGGCCTAGAGCAAGGGATAACAGATGGATGGCTGCATGCTGCACTGGAACTCGCGAAACATAAAAAGACTTGGAGGAAGTCTTCCTGCATGCCAGGTAGAACATCTGGGCAGCATTTGTAGGAGAAAATGAACAAACATTGGCATGGGATGAGAAGGCAGAGATGGATTGAAGTCTGTATCTGGGACCACAGATTCGTTGAGCTATATCAAGAGCTGAACTCCTGGCATTGATAAGAAAGCATGGATGGGTCAGAATCTCCACCCAGGACCACACAGCCATGGAGCTATGTCGAGATGAACTCCTGGCATTAGATTAAACTTCTAACCCTGAATCTTCAAATATTAATGTCGATAGAGGAATCTGACATCTCATTCAGTGTGAAACTGAGTTCGAATTTGAACTGGTTGATGGGGCTGTTGGTATAGCAAGCACATGCTTTCACTGCATTTTGCCTTTCTAAGTTTGTCTCCTTTTCATGACTTTTGGATTCTGACTAAGAGGAATTGGTCAGCATGCTGAGTAGGAAACCTGGACAAGTGGTGGGATAGACAGGAGGCATGAGGAGCACTTTGACCTTGGTTGCTCAGAAAGGAAAATGAGGAAGCTGAGTTGGAGTTTATTTCTGGGGATGGAGAAAGTCAAAGGCTGTTGACCCAGCAAAGTCTGCTGCAGATGAGGGATATGCCAAGGGACCTTGGAGAGGTCATGGAATCAATCCCCTCCATTTATAGATAAGAAAACTGGAGCCCAGAGTGGTGAATTTACTACCCAAAGGTAGAGAGCAGCTGGTCTACTGGGATTTGATCCCAGGTCTTACTGCCTAGCTGGGCCTGAATAGGAGGGCCACGCTTTCATGCCTGAACATTTGTATAAGATAGATAAGTGATATTTGTATCTTGCTTTTAAGGTTTGCATTCAATCATTTGATCCACCCAACAATCCTCTACAGGGAGACATTTTATGCAGATGGGGAAAGTGGGGCTCAGAGAGAGAGGCCAAGTGATTTGCTCCTGGTCACACTACTGGTTGCTGTCTGGAACCCAGGTCTTGGGAGCCCTCCTCCCTCCTCCCTCCTCCCTCCAGTTCTCTCTCCTCCTGACCTGTGATTTCATTAGTAGAGAGAGCTTCAGGTGCCTTTTCTTTGGCAGAGCCAGCACCTGCCTACAATTTAAAGTCTTAGAGAGTTGCCCAACATGGAAGAGTGAGGTGACTCCCCCAATTTCACCTAGTCAGTGTATGCCAGGGTTAGAACTGGAATCCAGGGTTCTCAGCTGTCCTGTTCTCTGTCCACTCAGCCTGTTGCTTCTCCCCTTTTTTTCCATTACACCATGCTACCCCTCCACAGTACTTAGCGGGCATCTGGCTTTGTTATTTCACTATGGTAACAGTAGCTGCGTCTTGTATTTTTGTACAGATAAGGGAGGAAATTCAGGGCCCCATGTCCCAGAAAGGAATCAACATCTGGCTCAAACCTTAGAGTATCTCCTGCCCTGAGGGTGTTCCTGTGAAGTCCCTCTGGCTTGTTGGGTTTTTTATTTTTTGGAGGTGGGAGAGGGGAGTGTGGGTGGGAAGGAAACACAGAAGAGAAATCGGCCCCAGCTCCCTCTCCTGCTGTGTGAGAAGGATGGCACCCACCCATTTCCAGGGTGTGCACTAGGCTGAGCTGAAGTATCCTGGAAACGCCTTGACAGAAAGCTAGCCCATACTCTCCTCTGCCCCATGCCCACCGGCTCCCAGACTCATTTTAGCAAACCTGTGTCCAGGCTGGGCAAATTCCAGGCCCAGCTGGTCTGTAAGCCTCACACTTACCTCTGCTTCCTTTTTAAAAAGTAAGTTTTGTTGGTTGCCTTCTGTTTTTACATACCCACTGTCTGAATCCTCCTTTGTAATGAAAACAAAATAAGATAATTTGATAAAAATAACACAATAGCTAGCATTTGTATAGTACGTTAAGATTTGCAAAATGCTTTACAGATATTTTCTCAGCTGACCCTCACAACAACCTTGGGGGTTAAGTGGTGTTATTATTATCTTCATTTTAGAGATGATGAAACTGATGCCCAGATAGGTTAAGTGACTCGCCCAGAGTCATACACACAGTGTCTGAAACAGAATTTGAACCCTGGTCCTGCCTGGCTCCCAAATCTAGCATGCTACCCACTGGACTCTCTGGCTGCCTCCCCACCCTATACAGTGACCTCATCTGGCTAGCCAGACAACATTGTCCTCAAAGCCTCCCATCTTTCTGCTGAGAGGAGGGTTGTATAACTCAAGACCGTGATTAGATTTTCCGTTGGTCAGACTTTGACTTTCTTTTATCAGTGCTCTTCATTTAACATTGCTTTAGTCATTGTGTGTATTGACTTTGCATGAGGCAGCATGGTGGTACAATAGATAGAGCACTGGCTCTGGAGTCAGGAAGACCTGAGTTCAAATATGGACTCAGACACTAGCTGTGTGATCTTGGGAAAATGATTTAACCTCTGTCTGCCTCAGTTTCCTCAGCTGTAAGATGGGGGTTCTAATAGCACCTACCTCCTAGAGCTGTTGTGAGGATCAAATGAGATAATATTTGTAAAATACTTAACACAGTCCTTGGCACATAGTGTTTAATGAATACTTCTTCCCTTTCCTTCCCCCCCCACCCCAGACTGCCCCATTCTATGCAGGCTTCATACACCCTGCTCTACAGTGGGACACCTTGTAGTACTGATGTTCTCCACTTTACATCTGGAGGAAGGAAGATAGCTTTTTCTGGAGCTTGGCCTGATTTGGTAGGATCTGAAGCCAATTTGGAGGGATGGACTTTTCGTCTTCCTTTGTCTTACAGCAGGAGTCAGGGCTGAATGAAGGGGAGCAGAAGCGGGAGAGGAAGGAGCTGCTGGGGGATGAGCTATGGATTGTGATTTTAGTGGGCGCTTGTGAGTGGCTGATACTACTGACCAAAGGGAGCCTCCATTTAAACACACACACACACACACACACACACACACACACACACACACACACA